>NC_052322.1:4960161-5293262 GCF_016432855.1 Salvelinus namaycush | reverse complement strand
CTGTGTTGGCCAATCCCCATTTTCAATTTGGTGAACACTTGAGCCTGTTGTGTCATCTGTTAAGAAATCAGTATGGCTTGTACATTGACTTGTACAAGTTAATGGACAATTAATAACATAATTGTACAATAAAACACCATACTGCATGGATGCTACTAATAATATTTAATAATCATAATAATTAAGTATATATAACTTTTATTTCGAGTTGTAGGATATAAATTGTGCTATTATGAGACTGTGCTTAGATACAAGAGTAAGAGGGAGACAAATGAGAGCAGGCAAACTGCTCAAGCGTTTGACTTACCTGTCACTGATGACTGCCTGACCAACACACAACGCTTCTTCACAGCACTCTAATAATAGCCCTTTCACCGGAAGTGTGCCCTTGTGCATTCCTCCCCACATATATTCAAAGGTCCCGAACAGTCATTCCGATTCCCATGTAAAAAAGCCTTTTGAGTGACTAAAACATTAGCCATACTTTTTAAAATTTTAATGACCTTTTCTCTCATGTCAAACTACCAGGAAGTCTGAAAAGACAGACTGAGTAGGCAGGGAGCGAGTAGGCTGAGTGATCGGGGAGCTCACCTTGACTGGCAGTAAGGATGGTCAAAAATGTCTAAATGCAATTACAAAATACCATAAAGATCAATGTATTAAAACAAACTACAACATACTTGTATTTTGAAATGTATTGGTTAAAATACATGTATTTTGTATTTTATAAAACAGAAATACATTTGCAATTAGCCAGCCCAAACAGCAACAACATTTCCCGAAACTGTCACAGAAACATTTCACTTGCTATGACTGTGATACCTTAGTTGAAATCACTGTAAGTCACTCTGGGTAAGAGTGTCTGCTAAATTACCAAAATGTAAATGTATATGTGAAAATAAACATACCACAATGAACTGCAAAGCACACTGGGTATTATTATTGGCGTTGTTTCAGGGTCATGTCTAGATGGGATACAGTTTAACCTAATTCTCCTAACCTGCTGTGTAAATTATTCTAAACCTGCTACAAAAAGTACATTTTGACAAAAGCTGTACCCCTTCTAGATAAAACCTTGTTTTGGAGCGGAGCTCATTAGTATAACACTCAGCATGCTTTGCAATTGTCCATTTTTACAAACACACAGTGCTGTGAAAAAGTATTTGCCCCCTTCCTGATTTCTTATTTTTTTGCACATTTGTCACGCTTAAATGTTTCAGATCATCAAACTAATTTTAATATTACACAAAATGCAGTTTTTAAGTGATAATTGTATTTATTAAGGGAAAAATGCTATCTGAACCATCATGGCCCTATGTGAAAAAGTATTTGTAATAAAAAAAAGTAATTGCCCCCTAAACCCAATAACTGGTTGTGCCACCCTCAGCAGCAACAACTGCAATCAAGCTTTTGCAATAACTGGCAATGATTCTTTCACATCGCTGTGGAGGAATTTTGGCCCACTCTTCTTTGCAGAATTGTTTTAATTCAGCCACATTGGAGTGTTTTTGAGCATGAACCGCCTTTTTAAGGTCACGCCACAGCATCTCAATTGGATTCAAGTCCGGACTTTGACTAGGCCACTCCAAAACCTTCATGTTGTTTTTTTTAAGCCATTCAGAGGTGGACTTGCTGGTGTGTTTTGGATCATTGTCCTGCTGCAGAACCCAAGTGCGCTTCAGCTTGAGGTCACGAACTGATGGCCGGACCTTCAGGATTTTTTGGTAGAGAGCAGAATTCATGGTTCCATCAATCACAGCAAGTATATAGTTCATTCAGCAGACGCTCATCACACCATAGTACCATCAGACTTCTGATACCCATGCATGGTGAAAGGGGGCCACAAATTGGTGAACAGCTATACAAATGGTACAGAAAGGTATTTTGAAAATGCAAATTACAGCTCTTGAAAGTATCTTGGTACTAAATATATTGGAGTGTAGTTCAGCCCAGTGTAATACAAAAGACAAAATACTCACAAGGAGTTGAAATACATACACTGCTCAAAAAAATAAAGGGAACACTTAAACAACACAATGTAACTCCAAGTCAATCACACTTCTGTGAAATCAAACTGTCCACTTAGGAAGCAACACTGATTGACAATAAATTTCACATGCTGTTGTGCAAATGGAATAGACAAAAGGTGGAAATTATAGGCAATTAGCAAGACACCCCCAATAAAGGAGTGATTCTGCAGGTGGTGACCACAGACCACTTCTCAGTTCCTATGCTTCCTGGCTGATGTTTTGGTCACTTTTGAATGCTGGCGGTGCTTTCACTCTAGTGGTAGCATGAGACGGAGTCTAAAAAATAGCCTAATTTTTCTGTCTTCCGAATGAAAAGTAGTGTGAAAAATAAAGGAATGGAAAATAAACTCAGCAAAAAAAGAAACGTCCTCTCACTGTCAACTTCATTTATTTTCAGCAAACTTAACATGTGTAAATATTTGCATGAACATAACAATAACCAACAACTGAGCCATAAACTGAACAAGTTCCACAGACATGTGACTAAAAGAAATTGAATAATGTGTCCCTGAACAAAGGGGGGGGGGTCAAAATCACAAGTAACAGTCACCAGCTGCATTAAGTACTGCAGTGCATCTCCTCCTCATGGACTGCACCAGATTTGCCAATTCTTGCTGTGAGATGTTACCCCACTCTTCCACCAAGGCACCTGTAAGTTCCCAGACAATTGTGGGGGGAATGGCCCTAGCCCTCACCCTCCGATCCAACAGGTCCCAGACATGCTCAATGGGATTGAGATACGGGCTCTTCGCTGGCCATGGCAGAACACTGACATTCCTGTCTTGCAGGAATTCACGCACAGAACGAACAGTACGGCTGGTGGTATTGTCATGTCAGGATGAGCCTGCAGGAAGGGTACCACATGAGAGAGGAGGATGTCTTCCCTGTAACGCATAGCGTTGAGATTGCCTGCATTGACAACAAGCTCAGTCCGATGATGCTGTGACACACCGCCCCAGACCATGACGGACCCTCCACCTCCAAATCGATTCCGCTCCAGAGTACAGGCCTCGGTGTAACACTCATTCCTTCGACGATAAACGCGGATCCGATCATCACCCCGGTGAGACAAAACCGCGACTCGTCAGAGAAGAGCACTTTTTACCAGTCCTGTCTGGTCCAGCGACGATGGGTTTTTGCCCATAGGCGACGTTGCTGCCGGCCTGTGAAGTTATTTGGATTTTTAAATTATCTTTGAAAGACAGGGTCCTGAAAAAGGGAAGTTTCTTTTTTGGCTAAGTTTAGTTCATTTTGCGTGGCCTGGTGCCCCTGGTGGGTAGAGATTTCACTTAAGCACCAATGGAATAGCCTACAAGACGTAAGACTGCCGACCCGGGGCATCGGGCCAGGTAAAACGAACTCACCCAACGTTCTGGATGAGGCACAATGTTGCCTTGTTGACAACATGACAGAGCGACGCAGATTACTGTTGGATTTGAGAAGGGCTTACCTCCCAGTGCCCCGCGGCTCAGCATAATCGAATCCACCCAAAGTTTGACATAGGGGAGGGAACCAGTAACTTTATCATCAAACTTTATCAATGAAGAATCAACAGTAATTTTTCATTCTTTTGAAGTCCTACTTTCCTCTGGTTTCATCCAAATATCATCCAATTTGATGAAAAACATGATTTTGACTGTTTCGGAACCTTTCAAAGCATTTTATTGGAGTGTAAACATGGCTAGACAGAGTTTCCACTATGTTTCTTATACCGGCCCCTTCCTTTAAATCCATGAAGGGAAGTGAATAAGTGCACACTTTAGGGAAGAAGGACAGGTTATTGGGAAGCAGCATATAACTCAAACAACCCTATAAAAATACCTCAATGAGCCCCTCTTGTCCTGCACAGCGTTTGAGTTAATTAAGGGCATTGATACTGCCAGTTCAGCCTTGCTATCACCATCCCTCTCTCATGTAAACAGTCCATCAAAATCATTCCAAACTCAAATTATGCGGGTGTAGCGAAATGCTTGTGTTTGTAGCTCCAGCAGTGCATTAATATCTAACAAGTAGTATCTAAAAAATTCACAATAATACAAAAAACACACAAGGAATCGAATTAAGAATATATAAATATTTGGACGAGCAATGTCGGAGTGACATAGACTAAAATAGAGTAGAATAGAATACAGTATATACAAAATATTTAAACATTATTAAAGATACTAGTGTTCCATTATTTAAGTGGCCAGTGATGTCAAGTCTACGTATATAGGGCAGTAGCCTCTAAGGTGCTAGTGATGGCTATTTAACAGTCTGATGCCCTTGAGATAGAAGCTGTTTTTCAGTCTCTCGGTCCCAGCTTTGATGCATCTGTACTGACCTCGCCCTCTGGATGGTAGCGGGGTGAACAGGCAGTACCTCGGGTTGTTGTCCTTGATCTTTTTGGCCTTCCTGTGACATTGGATGCTGAAGGTGTCATGGAGGGCAGGTTGTTTGCCCCCGGTGATGCGTTGTGCAGACTGCACCAGCCTCTGGAGAGCCTTGCGGTTGAGGGCGGTGCAGTTGCTGTATCAAGCTGTGATACAGCCCAACAGGGTACTCTCGATTGTGCATCTGTAAAAGTTTGTCAGGGTTTTGGGGGACAAGTTTCTTCATCCTCCTGAGGTTGAAGATGCGCTGTAACGCCTTTTTCACCACACTGTGTGGGTGGCCCATTTCAATGTGTCTGTGTATGCAGAGGAACTTAAAACTTGCCACCTTCTTCACTGCGGTCCTGACGATGTGGAAAGGGGGGTGCTCCCTTTGCTGTTTCCTGAAGTCCACGATCAGCTCCTTTGTTTTGTTGATGTTGAGTGAGAGGTTATTTTCCTGGCACCACACTCCCAGGGTCCTCACCTCTCTGTAGGCTGTCTCATCATTGTTGGTAATCAGGCCTACTACTGTTTTGTTGTCTGCCAACTTGATGATTGAGTTGGAGGCGTGCGTAGCCACACAGTCATGGGTGAACAGGGAATACACGAGGGGGCTGAGCACGCACCCTTGTGGGGCCCCTGTGTTGAGGATCAGCCAAGTGGAGGTGTTGTTTCCTACCTTCACCACCTGGGGGCGGCACTTCAGGAAGTCCAGGACCCAGTTTCACAGGGCGGGGTTCAGACTCGGGGCCCCGAGCTTAAAGATGAGCTTGGAGGGTAATATGGTGTTGAATGCTGAGCTATTGTCAATGAACAGCATTCTTACATAGGTATTCCTCTTGTTCAGATGGGATAGGGCAGTGTGCAATGCGATGGCGATTGCATCATCTGTGGATCTATTGGGGCAGTAAGCAAATTGAAGTGTATCTAGGCTGTAAGGTAGCGGTGATATGATACCTGACTAGTCTCTCAAAGCATGATGACAGAAATGAGTGCTATACGGCGATAGTCATTTCGTTCAGTTACCTTTGCTTTCTTGGGTACGGGAACAATGATGGCCATCTTGAAACAACTGGGGACAGACTGGGATAGGGAGCCAGCTGGTCTGCACACTGAGGACGTTGCTAGGGATGCCGTCTGGGCCGATTGAAATGTCTTACTCACATTGGCCACAGAGCATGAGAACCCACAGTCCTTGGCAGCTTGCCACTTTGGTGGCACTGTGTTATCCTCAAAGCCAGCAAAAAAGGTGTTTAGCTTATCTGGAAGCAAGATGTCAGTGTCCGCGACGTGGCTTGTTTTCCCTTTGTAGTCCCCAATTGTCTGCAGACCTTGCCATATACAGCGGGTATAGAAAGTCACCACCCCTTTTCAAAATGTTCACCTTTTGTTGCCTTACTGCCTGAAATGAAAACACATCAAATCAGGCTTTTTCCGGCTTGATTTACACACGGTGTCGTAGAAATATTGGTTCAATAACATTTCTCAGATACCGGATCTTGCTAATTCAAAGTAGACTTTATTACAAAGTAACAAGCCGAGCTGGTCCATGGATCAACTGTTTTTCCCAGCCTCAGCACACTCCTTTAATACAGTTTCATCTTTACATCACATACATAGTCACTCCTCTCTACGTAAACTCTTTTTGGCTTAGCAGGCTTTTTCCCGCCTCTACAAATCATTTAACACTCTACAAATCACTGAACCGATTATATTGGTGGTGCAACTGTGACAGTTAGATTAAAAAAATAATAGGTGCCCCTCCCAGGCTGCAATCACAAGTACATTCATTATATAGATTATATCAGCACCCACCAGGCTATAGTCATAAGTACATTCATTATATAGATTATATCAGCACCCACCAGGCTATAGTCATAAGTACATTCATTACATTGATTATGACACTTCTTATCAGGGAATGCATCTGGATTACAATGTGTGTCTATTTCTTTTGTATATTGGCTTTTCTTATACTATACAGGTGTGGTTACAGGTTCCTTTAAACCTTTTAATGATTCTGTTTCATTATATTATTATTTCACAATATGCTACTGAAAAATCACCATAACCCACAATATCCAAGTGGGGGGGGGGGGGGAACTCAGAAAATGTATAAAAATTAAAACAGGAAAATACCCTATTTGGATAAGTGAACACCCCCCTGAGTATTAACTTGGTGGAACCACCTTTTGCTTGAATTACAGCCATGAGTCTCTTTGAAAACGTCTCTACCAACTTCACACAACCAGACTGTGCAACATTTGCCCATTCTTCCTTGCAGAATTGTTCAAGCGAAATCATATTGCATGGTGATCGCTCTTGGACCGCACTTTTCAAGTCATTCCACAGATTCTCAATGGGATTTTGGTCGGGGCTCTGACTAGGCCACTCAAGGACATTCACCTTCTTGTCCTTCAGCCACTGTACGGTTGCTTTGGTGGTGTGCCTTGGGTCATTGTCATGTTGAACCATCTTCCCATTTTCCACTTCCTGGCAGGTATTTTGCACTGTCTATTTTCCCTTCTATCCTGACAAGTGCTGCCACCGCCATGCTTTACTGTAGGCATGAGGTCCTTTGTGTAGAAAGATGTATTGGGTTTTCGCCAGACATATTGTTTTGGGACATAGCCAGTGGCCGCTGTTTGGCTGAATACCCGGTGCATGAGGAGATTTGAGTTGTCAACAAAGCAGTATGACAGAAATATGATGCCACATTTTCGATCTACGGTAGTTTCTTTCACAAAATACAAACCGATCTGTGCATTCGAAAAACAACATAAATATGTAAAACCAGTCCGTCTTTTAATGACAAAGAATACAGTCAGTCCACCCTAAACTCTAGCTTACTAGGAATTGTTTCATTGTGCAGTGTAACGTAATATATACCGTATTAAGCTGTTATTTAGCTGCTATTCATGAACATGTTATAAAAATTGCACATCAAATAACCTAACAATGAGGAAAAAATAAGTTGGTTTGAGGATGAATTCAGCCACTTTATTGTTGAACTCAGAAGGTTGTGTCTGGGAAATAATAGCCTACACAAATGGGCTGCAATATTCAAGGTAAATTACATCAAATTAAAAGTCTCCTGAAGTCCTCTTTCTCTTAGAAAAAAGTGTCTCTGCGTCTGTGCTTGTCTCTCTCTTTTTTTTCTACATAGAGGCCTACAGTATCCGACTGCATCGCCTTGCATTTTTGTGTGCAAATGTTTTCACCACGGCCTATAGGTCCAGTTTGCGGCCCGACTGTTTTCTCTACTGAGTATTGCCAACACAGACTTTCCTGAAACATTGTGCATTATTTGTCCATAGCGCTACATACAATTTAAACTTAGTCTTGAATGATGCATGCCAAGATATACCAGCGATAAGGGACTGTTGATATTGCAACAATACAACTCAATTTCCAGTTCACCAGTATAAATTAAATCAAAAATCCCTTTTTTTGTTCAAGCTCTCAAGAACCGTTGTCTGCTAAAGATGATATGTTTTCATCTGCCAATTTATTGGCTGTCCAGTATCCCCAGAGCTTCCTATTCAGTTAATCTCTTTCCGTAACATGTTGAGGCCGGCAATTAAGGTGAATGAGAGGCTCAATAATAGAACTGCTATATTTGAAGCACCACTTCTTCCTGCCCAGTTTCTCTGGTGCTGCCACCGCAATCAAGCTGTTTTTACACTGTAACTTCACTAACACTCATAAAGAACTACCAAAGAAGGTTCAGGCTCTCAGTCTGATATGCGTTTTTGACCACAGCATTTGTTTACCGATATCCCCTTACTTTCAGTCAGTTAAATGTTTTCTTTTTCAAGGCCTAAGGCCCTTTTTTGGTCACATCCCTGAAGCCCAAGAAACGAACACTTCGTTTCCTAGTACATATGGAAATTAAATTGGTTAATGAATTACTTTTTGGAGGGTTACTGTGCCTGATGACAGGCACATGGGCACCCAGAGATTGTGTGCCCCACTGCCTTGTGGGGGCTGCAGGGATGCCCGGTACACCAGTGAAGCCAGTGAGTAGAATGAAATACCCCCCTATACACAGAACTAGGGTCAGTTTTGAGTTTATTTCCCTCTAGTGGTTATTGGTTAAACTGGTCATATATGTGTGCTTATGGGGTATATGGGGTATTCTCCTCCTCCCCTCTTATATTTTAGTAATAAGGCCCGAGGGGGTGTGGTATACGTTTAATATACCACGGCTAAGGGTTTTTCTTAAGCACGACGCAATGCAGAGTGCCTGGATACAGCCCTTGGCCGTGGTATATTGGCCATATATCACAAACCCCTGAGGTCCCTTATTGCTATTTTAAACTGTTTACCAAGGTAATTAGAACAGTAAAAACTAATGCTGCTTGTCTAACGAGTGACGGGGGACATGGTGGTGAGGACGATGGAGGGGTGTTCCATGGCGACAGAGAGGCCACCGGCTGCAGGGCAGTGGGAAGATGGCAGCGCAGTGGGAGGCGAGTTACAAGTGGATCGGGAATTCAATGAGGCCTTTGGGAAGAAGGGCTTACATTTTGTGCACTTAAACGTCCGAAGCCTACTACCGAAGATCGATGAGATACTCCTGCTGGTTTGCAAATCAGAGATGGGTGTCTTATGTTTTACTGAGACATGGTTGGATTCATCTGTTTGTGACTCAGAAATTGAGATAAGTAATTACTCTGTTGTCAGGAAGGATCGGAATCGGAACGGTGGGGTAATATGTGCGTCTGTAAGATCAGACATTGCTTTTAACGTCAGATCAGATTTAAACGCTGATCTGGAGATTGTCTGGCTGGATATCTGCCTTCCCAAAACCAAGCCGATTTTGTTGGGGGTGTGTTATAGGCCGCCCAAGCAGAATGCGTTCTATGAAGGTCTTGAAATTGTGTTGTCAAACTGTAATGATTCGCTGTTGAAGGAAATAATTTTGTTAGGGGATTTCAATACTGATTTCTGCAAAAAGAATAGCCCAACCCATAATGTATTTATGCACTTTTGTAGATCACTTGCTCTGACCCAAATTATAAAAGATCCCACCAGGATATGTGAAACAGTGCAAAGTACAACTGACTTAATATTGGTGTCTGATAAATCTAAAATATCGCAGAGTGGAGTAATAATCAAATCAAATTTATTTATATAGCCCTTCTTACATCAGCTGATATCTCAAAGTGCTGTACAGAAACCCAGCCTAAAACCCCAAACAGCAAGCAACGCAGGTGTAGAAGCACGGTGGCTAGGTAAAACTCCCTAGAAAGGCTAAAACCTAGGAAGCAACCTAGAGAGGAACCAGGCTATGAGGGGTGGCCAGTCCTCTTCTGGCTGTGCCGGGTGGATATTATAACAGAACATGGCCAAGATGTTCAAATGTTCATAAATGACCAGCATGGTCAAATAATAATAATCACAGTAGTTGTCGAGGGTGCAGCAAGTCAGCACCTCAGGAGTAAATGTCAGTTGGCATTTCATAGCCGATCATTAAGAGTATCTCTACCGCTCCTGCTGTCTCTAGAGAGTTGAAAACAGCAGGACTGGGACAGGTAGCACGTCCGGTGAACAGGTCAGGGTTCCATAGCCGCAGGCAGAACAGTTGAAACTGGAGCAGCAGCACGGCCAGGTGGACTGGGGACAGCAAGGAGTCTTCATGCAAGGAATTCCTGAGGCATGGTCCTAGGGCTCAGGTCCTCCGAGAGAGAGAAAGAAAGAGAGAAAGAGAGAATTAGAGAGAGCATACTTAAATTCACACAGGAAACCGGATAAGACAGGAGAAGTACTCCAGATATAACAAACTGACCCTAGCCCCCCGACACATAAACTACTGCAGCATAAATAGTCTATGGAATCAGTGATCATTTTATTACATTTTGCACAAGGAGGATTTTTAAAGATGTATTTAAGTGTCACAAAACCGTTAGAATCATAGGACTCAAAAAATACTGTGTAGAAAGGTTTAGGGAGGAAGTGGATAAAATTGACTGGTAACCTGTGCTGAATAGTGTAGGGGTAGACAGTGCCTGGGAAGCCTTTAAATGTAGATTCCTTGATGTGGTGAATGTGATGGCTCCCATTAGACGGGTCAGGGTAAAGCAGAGATCTAGCCCTTGGTTTAATCATGAGATTCTAGAATCTATCCAAGCAAGGAATAAGGCCTTTAAGAAATTTAAGAACTCTCAAGAACAGCATGATTTTGTCCTATATACTGTAAATGTCACAGAAATGAAGCACAGAGCAGGATGGATGAAGCAAAGAGGGGTTACTTTGCTGAGAAAATAATTGAAAACAAAAATGACACTAAAAAGCTTTGGAAATCCATTAAGGAACTAGGCTGTAGTAGTACTACCAAAAACAAACTAAACAGTTTTGGACTGAACATCAAAGGGGAGATGATATATGAAAAGGCAGAGGTTGCCAATGAATTCAGCTATTTTTTTTACTTCTGTTGCCAGCAAGCTGGTTAGCAAGCTGCCCACCAGTTCTGGTTTGTATGGAAGCAACCAGGTCAAGAAGTATTATGTAGAGTTAGGGCTTCAGCCAAACTCTTTTTCTTTTGCAAAGGTAGCAACAGCCAAAATAGTCAGTATGCTGGCAGAGCTTAAATGCTCCAAAGCCACAGGCCTGGATAATATTCCTGCAAGGTTTCAAATAGATTCTGCTGAGCAAATTGGCCCTTGTATTACGCATATCGTTAATCTCTCTCTTGAACAAGGCACCTTTCCCAGGGACATGAAACAAGCTAAAGTTATACCTCTGTATAAGAAGGGGATAAAGTCTGACCCTGGGAATTATAGGCCTGTATCTATCCTCTGTGGAACATCAAAGATCCTGGAGAGAATTTTACATGAGCAAATGTATGAATATGTTAACAAACAGGGTCTTATGTATGACTTTCAGTCGGGTTTTAGAAAAACATACTCCACTGATTCATGTCTACTTTACTTGACTGACTTCATCAGGAAAGAGATTGATGAGGGAAATCTGTGTGGAATGGTACTGCTTGACCTACAGAAGGCCTTTGATACAGTTAACCACTGTCTCCTAATCTCTAAACTGGAGGCACTGGGGTTAAGCAGTATCCCTCTAGGCTGGGTAAAGTCCTATTTATCAGGAAGGGAGCAAGTAGTAGAGGTTAACCTCTCTTGGGCACGTGAGACGGTAGCGTCCCACCTCTTCAACAGCCAGTGAAACTGCTGGGCACCAAATTCAAATACAGAAATACTCAGTATAAAAATTGAGAAAACAAAACATATTTTACATAGGTTTAAAGATGAACTTCTTGTGAATCCAACCACGGTGTCAGATTTAAAAAATGCTTTACGACGAAAGCATACCTTACGATTATGAGAACATAGCCCACTATACAAATCATTACAAACAGTAGCCAGCCAGATAGAACAGTTATACAATTTAGAAATAGAGATAAAAGTAATCCCTTACCTTTGATGATTTTCATATGGTTGCACTCAGCAGATATTCATTTACTCAATAAATGTTCCTTTTGTTCGATAAAGTCTCTTTATATGCAAAAACCTCCATTTTGTTCGCGCGTTTTCTTCAGTAATCCACAGGCTCAAACGCAGTCAAAACAGGAAGACAAAAAAATCTAAATTGTATCCGTAAAGTTCATAGAAACATGTCAAACGATGTTTATATTCAAACCTCAGGTTGTTTTTAGCCTAAATAATCGATAATATTTCAACCGGACAATAACGTCGTCAATATAAAATGTAAACAAGAAAATGTAAACTCTCTTGGTTGTGTGCATGAAAAAGCTCCGTGAAACTTTAGGGTACAGTCATTCAGACTGCTCTTACTTCCTAATTTTTCAGAATACAAGACTGAAACACTTTCTAAAGACTGTTGACATCTAGTGGAAGGCATAGAAACTGCCATTTGAGTCCTAAGTCAATGGATACTGTAATGGCATTGAATAGAAAACTACAAAACAAAAACAAAAACTACTTCCTGAATGGATTTTTCTCAGGTTTTCGCCTGCCAAATCAGTTCTGTTAAACTCACAGACACGATTTTAACAGTTTTTGGAAACTTTAGAGTGTTTTCTATCCAAATCTACCAGTTATATGCATATCATATATTCTGGGCCCGAGAAACAGGCAGTTTAATTTGGGCATGCATTTCATCCAAAATTCCGAATGCTGCCCCCTACCCTAGAGAAGTTAATGGTTCACTGTCTCAGGCAAAACCAATGAGTTGTGGCGTTCCGCAGGGGAGTGTGTTTGGGCCTTTGCTGTTTTTATTTTATATTAATGATATGAAAGATTCTTGTTCTTGCCGTATTTTTCTTTATGCGGATGACTCAACACTTCTGGTGTCTCACAAAAGTAAAACTATGTTGGAGAGCACACTTAGCACAGAGCTTACTAACATTAGCAAATGGCTTGGAGATAATAAACTATCTCCGCACTTAGGGAAAAGTGAAGCAATTATTTTTGGATCCAGACCTAAATTGTGTAGGCTGTCTGAAATCAGAGTGGAGTTAGGGGGTGAGGTGCTGACTACTAAAACCTATATTAGCTACTTGGGATGTATCCTTGATGGAAGCTTGGGAGGTGTGAGCATGGCCAATAAGGTGCTAGGAAAGGTTAATGCCAGGATTAAGTTTTTGGCTAGAAAGTCCAAGCTGCTTGATAAGGACTCCATGAAAGTGCTAGCTACTGCCTACTGCTATTTTGACTATGCTAGTACTTCCTGGTTTGGGGGCTTATCTAAACTTATGAAGGGAAAGCTCCAGATAGCCCAGAATAAGTTGATCAGGGTAGTATTGAAGGTGAGTCCACGTACTCACATAGGCAGGAGCTGCTTTCAGGAACTAAACTGGCTGCCTGTTGAGGATAGGGTGTCCCAGATTAGACTAGGTTTGGTTTACAGGAGTATTTATGGTCCTGCGCCCAGATATTTAAGTGATTATTTTCCTCTTTCCTCTCCTCACAGCACCAGATCAGGTGTTGCTGATGTGTGCTTATACAGGTTCAGGAGTAATGCTGGGAAAGGTACTTTCTTGTATACTGGAGCCTCAGAATGGAATGAGTTGCCTCTGCCTATAAAAATAAAATCCTCTCTGGACAGCTTTAAAAATAAAGTAAAAATATGTTTGATGTCCTCTGTGCCCATATGTGTAACCCCTATGATGTAACTGGAATGATGATAGATGTTCTTCTTTTATGTTTTTGTTTTATTATTTCACTGTCATACTGTGTTCGATCTTGTATAGCCATCTTGTCTCAAGAGGACCACAATGGAAATAAGTCCCAGACTTTATTGTGTGTTATCCTCAATGATTTTATTCATGTGCATGTATGGCTTTTAAGTTTTTGTGTGCTTGTTTTTTTAAATGGTCGAATTAATAAACTAAACTAAAACATCTCATTCCAAAATCATGGGCATTAATATGGAGTTGGTCCTGCTATAACAGCTTCCACTCTTCTGGGAAGGCTTTCCACTAGATGTTGGAAAATTGCTGCAGGGACTTGCTTCCATTCAGCCACAAGAGCATTAGTGAGGTCGAGCACTGATGTTGGGCGATTGGGCCTGGCTTGCAGTCGGCATTCCAATTCATCCAAAAGGTGTTCAATGAGGTTGAGGTCAGAGCTCTGTGCAGGCCAGTCAAGTTCTTGCACACCAATCTTGACAAGCCATTTCTGTATAGAACTCGCTTTGTGCACGTGGGCATTGACATGCTGAAACAGTAAAGGGTCTTCCCCAAACTGTTGCCACAAAGTTGGAATCACAGAATCATCTACAATGTCATTGTATGCTGTAGCGTAAAAATGTCCCTTCACTGGAACTAAGGGGCCTAGCCTGAACCATGAAAAACAGCCCCAGACCATTTTTCCTCCTCCACCAAACTTTACTGTTGGCACTATGCATTCAGGCAGGTAGCGTTCTCCTGGCATCCACCAAACTCAGATCCGTCCATCGGACTGCCAGATGTTGAAGCGCTATTCATCACTACAGAATACGCGTTTCCACTCCTCCTGAGTCCAATGGTGGAGCGCTTTACACCACTCCAGCCGAATCTTGGCATTGCGCATGGTGATCTTAGGCTTGTGTGCTGCTGCTCGGCCATGGAAGTTTGGAACTCAGTAGTGAGTGTTGCAACTGAGGACAAACATTTTTACGTGCTTCTCCCATTCTGTGAGCTCCTAGACGTTTTCACTTCACCATAACAGCACTTAGAGCTCTAGTGTAACAGTATAGCTTCTTTCCCTCTCCTCGCCCCTACCTGGGCTCGAACCAGGGACCCTCTGCACACATAGACAACAGCCACCCTCAAAACATCGTCACCCATCGCTCCACAAAAGCCGCGGCTCTTGCCGAGCAAGGGGAACAACTACTTCAAGGTCTCAGAGCGAGTGACGTCACCGATTGAAACGCTATTAGCGCGCACCCCGCTAACTAGCTAGCCATTTCACATCGGTTACACTAGCAGGGCAGAAATTTGACAAACTGGCTTACTGGAAAGGTGGCATCCTCAGTCCATGTTGAAAGTCACTGAGCTCTTCAGCACTTCCATTATTTTTACTCAGTTGTTAATTAACGCGCTAGGTGGCAGTATTCCCCACCCCTGCTTCCCATGCCCAGACACAGAGGTATATTTCTTCCCGACTCTAGCATGTTGTGGTAAGTGCTTTAGAAATGTAGAACTACAGCTCCAATACATGGGAAATGTACTGTGATTTATATTGTCTTTAAAACACACCCAAGGATGCGCATGCACACACCCACCCTAGAGCTCACTCTCTCGCTCCATTCAAGGCTCTCTCTCTCTCTCGCTCACACACACAGTCATCATCATACACATCCTTTATTGTATTCAAGCACACATTCTACTCGCTCATTTGAACAAACACATTTGTCTACAATGCATTGTTTCCATCAAATTGAAGGATGTCTAAGCCCGTTTCACAGTGAAAGAGAGACTGAGGGGGAGAAATAGAAATATAGACAAACAAAAAGAGGGTGGAGATACTGTAAATAGATAGCAAGACAGACATTCTTCGTGTGGGTTGTGACTCAGAATGTTAATGAGGCATTTCAGCACAGGGAGGGTAGGAAATTGTGACTAGAAACAGGAAAATGTGAGGCGCAAATACTCTCTCATGCCTCCTGATGCCATGATGGCATGCTTTATACTTGCAATCTGGGTAACACCTTATACAGTCCGTTAACTTGGTGTTTACTTAAATCATCACTTTTTGCTGTCTTTTGACTGAAATTCACAAAGTTTAGTAGTACTATATATAACACAAATAGCATATGTTTGTGCTGTATAGCCAATACAGCACACACAGATAGCCTGGGACCAGGCTATTACCATTACATTTAATTATTTGAATTAACTACCGGAAAGGGTCCATTCTATCCACATTATTTATACGGCTGAGCTCGACCCAAGCCAATAAGAGCACAGTTGGCCACCTATCGAGTGTACTTTTCCTCCCCTCTGTCAACTTGATCATGTTTTTGGGTCAGAATCAAATTGTTGAATCCAATTGATTTGTTTGGTACTTCTGTGGGTATAGCACTTTCTTATACGTTTGTTATACATTAGTCCTAAATAAATGTTTGAAGGAGAGCGAGAATAAATGTGCTCCAAAGTATCCTAGGTGAATGAAACTGAGATGCAGCCAATGATTTTGACTGATCCGTCTTGTTAATGCATTGATTGCTTATGACCAATGCAGACCCGGCACCAGGATAAAGTGATTAAACGGGTAGTTGAAATCGGTTAGGGGGCACAATTTTGGGGGATTTTTGCATTGGAATTATATTGAATTCTGCTTATATCACTCTATACCACAAATCACTCCGAGACCATTGATTGCTTTTGAAGTGACAGTTAGTGGAGATTGGCTCAAAATCTGTAGCCTGCATTGTATCAGCACAATGGGCAGCGCCTACACACGAAAGCAAGGCCATTTTGGTAATGACTACAGGGTACAAAATACAGTACATAGCGTAATTCCCCTATTACAAACAGCCTATGTGAATGCAGCCGTACACACAGCTGTCTTACCAAAATAATGCAAACTAAATACCGACAGTAGTAGCCTAGTTATTCAAGCATGCAAACAAAAATAAAAAATAGCAGTTTGGATTAGAATACCTACACAACTGTGAATGTGAACAGAACAAAACAGCAGTACCAACTAGGGCTAGTAAACAAAATATCAGACTGATTAAGGCATGACACAATCTATATTTAGACTAGTTATAGTAACAGTAAACAAAAACAAACAGAGATACAAATAACCTACAGTGAGATGCAGCCATGCACAGCTGGGGCATCAGTTGGGTTCTTGCATTGGAATTATATTGAATTCTCCTTATATTACTCTATACCACAATAAACATCAAAGCTCAAATGCCGACACCAGCTAACGTTAGCTAGTTAAAATTAAACAACAATGATCAAAGTGCCAACACTGCCTAACATTAGGCTCTAACTAGAAAAGCATACAGCTCTGGGAAACAAGAATAGCGTCTGCTAGGGAGCCAGCCTGCTAACTTTAGCTAGCTACCTAACAGTAAACTTTAGCTTAAGACATATAGCTAGCTAGGTAAACAATGAACCTACAGTGGCTTGCGAAAGTATTCACCCCCTTGGCATTTTTCCTATTTTGTTGCCTTACAACCTGGAATTAAAATTGATTTTTGGTGCGGTTTATATCATTTTATTTACACAACATGCCTACTACTTTGAAGATGCAAAATCATTTTTGGGGGTGAAACAAACAAGAAATAAGACAAAAAAAACTGAAAACTTGAGCGTGCATAACTATTTACCCCCCCAGAGTCAATACTTTATGGAGCCACCTTTTGCAGAAATTACAGCTGCAAGTCTCTTGGGGTATGTCTCTATAAGCTTGGCACATCTAGCCACTGGGGTTTTTGCCCATTCTTCAAGGCAAAACTGCTCCAGCTCCTTCAAGTTCGATGGATTCTGCTGGAGTAGAGCAATCTGAAAGTCATACCACAGATTTTCAATTGGATTGAGGTCTGGGCTTTGACTAGGCCATTCCAAGACATTTAAATGTTTCCCCTTAAACCACTCGAGTGATGCTTTAGCAGTATGCTTAGTGTCATTGTCCTGCTGGAAGGTGAATCTCCGTCCAAGTCTCAAACCTCTGGAAGACTGAAACAGGTTTCCCTCAAGAATTTCCCTGTATTTAGCACCATCCATCATTCCTTAAATTCTGACCAGTTTCCCAGTCCCTTCCGATGGAAAATATCCCCACAGCAGCATGATGCTGCCACCACCATGCTTCACTGTGGGGATAGTGTTCTCGGGGTGATGAGAGGTGTTGGGTTTGCGCCAGACATAGCGTTTTCCTTGATGGCCAAAACGCTACATTTTAGTCTCATCTGACCAGAGTACCTTCTTCCAAATGTTTGGGGAGTCTCCCACATGCCTTTTTTTCCTGGCCACTCTTCCATAAATCCCAGCTCTGTGGAGTTTATGGCTTAAAGTGGTCCTATGGACAGATACTCCAATCTCTGCTGTGGAGCTTTGCAGCTCCTTCAGGGTTATCTTTGGTCTCTTTGGTGCCTCTCTGATTAAGGCCCTCCTTGCCTGGTCCATGAGTTTTGGTGGGCGGCCCTCTCTTTGCAGGTTTGTTGTGGTGCCATATTCTTTCTATTTTTTAATAATGGATTTAATGGTGCTCCTTGGGATGTTCAAAGTTTCAGATATTTTTTTATAACCAAACCCTGATCTGTACTTCTCCATAACTTTGTCCCTGACCTGTTTGGAGAGCTCCTTGATCTTCATGGTAACGCTTGCTTGGTGGTGCCCCTTGCTTAGTGGTGTTGTAGACTCTGGGGCATTTCAGAACAGTTGTATATATACTGAGATCATGTGACACTTAGATTGCACACAGCTGGACTTTATTTGACTAATTATGTGACTTCCGAAGGTAATTGGTTGCACCAGATCTAATTTAGTGGCTTCATAGCAAAGGGGGTGAATGCATATGCGAGCACCAGTTTTTTCATAAAAAAAATAAAAAAAAGTTACTTTTTGAATTTCACTTCACCAATTTTGACTGTTTTGTGTATGTCCATTGCAAGAAATCCAAATAAAAATGCAA
This sequence comes from Salvelinus namaycush, assembly GCF_016432855.1. Lineage (NCBI taxonomy): Eukaryota > Metazoa > Chordata > Actinopteri > Salmoniformes > Salmonidae > Salvelinus > Salvelinus namaycush. The sequence continues at coordinate 5,274,773 of NC_052322.1, read as the reverse complement.
TAGAATGCAACAAAATAGGAAAAACACCAAGGGGGATGAATACTTTTGCAAGGCTCTGTAGCTAGGTAAACAACGTTTAAGACCACACGTCACGTAACGTTAGCTAACGAGCCAGCCAGCTAACGTTAGCTAGTTATTAAACAACAATGAACAAAGTGCCAAAAATGCCTAACGTTAGGCTCTAACGAGAAAAGCAAACAGCTCTGGGAAACGAATAATAACGTCCGCTAGTGAGCCAGCCAGCTAATGATAGCTAGCTAGCAGCACTTTGCTTGAAGAAAACCTAAAATATCACAAAACTGAATCATGTGAAGTCCAGTGTCTACTAAAGTGTAAGAAAATGAATACTGTTTGAACCCTGGTCTAGAAGAGAGCGAGTCCTTCCAATACCTCCACTGGGACATGGCAATACTGTCAGGACTGTGCTATCAGTTGGGTTGCCCTCTTCTTCTCCTTTGTCTCTCTTTTAGTCCCCTCTTCCTTTGCATTATTGGTCTCCCCCTCATTTGAATCCTCTCGAATGCCTTATTTCTCTCCTTTGTTTCCTTTGTGCTGAAGATGCCATATACATACGCACTTGCACTTGTCTTCTCTTCCACCCTTTATGGCACTGATTTGGTAGATAGTAGACAGAGCACAGGATACATGTGACCAAGAAACACCACAAATGTCCCTTTGCAAACATGTCTGTTGTATTATTGCCATGTAGGCAGCGCACCTACTCTTCCTCTTACAACAACAAAGCTGACAAAACAGGCCGACTGTCCGAGTCTGACAGTAAACAATAATGAAATGCACAACACCATAGGCGGGGCATGAGTTTCAAGTTTGGGGAGCTGTTTTTTCACCCCAAAAATGTACCTTTATGATAAATCATTGCATGCATCGTTCATTTCATTTGCAGACTAAAGTAAGATAGCCTGTGTGATGAGTAGATTGGATAGTCATCAATCAGACTAATAATGTGACACACTCACTGTTCTCAAAAAAGATTGTTTGGTGTTTCTTCTCCTTTCTTTGCACACATTCAGTATATTTATTTTTGCCTTTTATAAACACATTTTATGCAATTTTACCACACTTTAAATGACTGGAGACATTATCAGAATATTTAATACTACAAAAAAATGACAGGGTAGGCATACTCTGTGGACACTGACAAACTAAAATCAATAAAAACGACCTTGTGTGGAATGCAACTATCTAATCTAGGCCTACGAAAAGGGACATCCATCCAGTGTCACTGAATCACCCAATGATAGACAGTGAATATGTGCACTCATCAGTGATATGGCCAACGGTCTCCGCTGGTCCCAAGAGATTAGTCCTGGTATACTAATGGGAATAAACTACTCTACACAATAATTTGAAAGGATCATCAGGAATATATGTGAATTGTGTGTTTTACCAGTGATTAAGTATTGCGAAAGGCCTATTATTGGTGCTTTTCACTGGCAGCTGCAACTCGACAATCAGCTATTTGATATTTGCCATTCCCGACTGTAGGCTATGCGCATATGATTACATTTTAACCATATGATTGCAATATAACCAATTAGATCCCAGGAACTTCCTACTGCATTTTCAACATTTCTGATTGGTAAGGAGACAGCACAACCAACAAATCAAGTTCATTTATTTCATTGTTATAATATTTTTACATATGTAAAGCCAGCCTGATTGGGTGGGCCAGTATTCTATCTGCCTTGGCTTCACCTCAGGTTTTACTTGCAATGATCGTGATATGCCATTTTTTTGGCCTACTTTAGTTAAATGCAATGATATTAAGTCGCTCTGGATAAGAGTGTCTGCTCAATGAGTAAAATGACTCACGCCCACATACTCCACCCACATGTATGCTATGAGAACGTGCTTTTCCTCCATATACCTCGGATACCAACTTCCGTTGTTTTTCTGTTGCAGGTGTAAAGAGGGTTACCACGGACTACGCTGTGACCAGTTTGTACCCAAGACGGACTCCATCTTATCTGACCCAAGTACATGCCTTGTCTTCCTATTGATCAATAATTAAAGTGAAAACAAATAGAGTATTAGAGAATGATCTGTCTTCTGTGCAACTTTAGTAACGACGGTTTTGGGAAACAGTTCGGAGATTTAATGATGCTCCTAATAAGGATCTAACGATGAACTTACCCTTACATTTATTTTGGGAAACCGGCCCTGGTCAAGATGAACACAATGCCTTTCCGAAATTGTTCACAGCCCTTGTAGTCCTTCAGAAACATTCTAAAAACAGTATAGAATCTTTGAATTCAAGATCCCTATCGGAACATAACAGCCTGAACAATTTCCTTAATAATGTGCAAGAGCATTCCCACATAAGGTTATTTAAAAATTGAGCTGAAGTTGGACAACACATGTTTATTATTACTTCTGGGAATGGTCTTGCAAAATGGAATAGAAGGTAATCAAATGTCTACGTACAGACCTTGAAAGCCTTTGACAAAGAGTGCAGTGAGTTTTGACAAACACTGTCAATGGAAACGAGAAGGTCATTTCCTGGAGTAAATGTGTGTTCTTGCTAGTCTTAGTTGTAAAATTTTCTCACACATTTCAAACAGACATAGCTCAAAATCAAAGAACAAATTACAATTACAAGTTAACTTAGAGCACAACCTCTTCTCTAATATGACACCACATCCATGTCTTCCATTGGGTAAAAGACCCTCGCTATCAAAAAACTATTAACACTCAACAAAAAACCCTGGAGTATTTAAATTGTAGTACATTTGTCTACATTACTCACTCAAAATGTACCAAGTATAGTATATGTATTAGTTACATATAAACCCATTTTTTTTATCCAACATGTTACCAGGGGACAATATTCAGAAAGTATTTTAAAACCCACACAAAGTAGACCATTTGACAATGACTCTTACTTCTGTAACAATGTAAAAATGCAAACTATTCAGAGACCATTACAAAATGTAGATAACTTCTCTCTCAATAAGATTTAGTACAGACCAGGCCTGACACAAAATGTATAAATAGTAGCCTACTTTGACAACGATTCAGTGAATTGGATGCGGACAGGATGGTCTTAAACACCAGATCCAAAAGAAAACATACCCCGACCACTTTTAAAAACAACTCCAAAATCCCTCTGTCACTTTAGGCCCAGGATGTGTGGTAGAAGGGTGAATGGCGGGACTCCATGGACACGTACGCTCCAACCTCTCCCTCTCCATGTTCCTCTCCCTCCACTCTCATCTTCCTCTCTCTCCACGTCTCTATCCCTCCTATCTTCTCTGACTTCTCTTCCTTCCTGCCTTCTACTGCTGAACTCTGAGTCTCCACATCTCTTCTCTTGCGTTCACTGACCTAGAGGAACAGACTAGCACAGGGAGAGGGCGAGACAGAGGAGGAAGTGGAGCAACAAATAGTGTACACATTGTGGTCAGGATCTCTCTCTCTCTCTATGATACACATCCTTTATTTAGCCCTTAGTAGATTCTTCAAAGTAGCCACCCTTTGCCTTGATGACAGCTTTGCACACTCTTGGCATTCTCTCAACCAACTTCATGAGGTAGTCACCTGGAACGCATTTCAATTAACAGGTGTGCCTTGTTAAAAGTACATTTGTGGAATTTCTTTCCTTCTTAATGCATTTGAGCCATTCAGTTGTGCTGTGACAAGGTACAGTGGTTGTTTTATTATTTTATTATGATTATTTTGGTCTTAGTGTAGTACTGGGAGATTCCACATTGCTTATCTTTACAACAGGAGTATAGCCTACCTGGCTGGCATGAAAATGAACCACGGGGAAAGCGTTCCTCCATTCGCTATTTAAGTGCATAGATGACATGTATTTTCCCCCTGACCCTGTTTCGAGATAGGTGCATGATAATGGTCCATTCTAAATCTAAACCAATTTCACACATACAGTTGAAGTCGGAAGTTTACATACACATAGGTTGGAGTCATTAAAACTCGTTTTTCAACCACTCCACAAATTTCTTGTTGACAAACTATAGTTTTGGCAAGTCAGTTAGGACATCTACTTCGTGTAATTTTTCCAACAATTGTTTACAGACAGATTATTTCACTTATAATTTACTGTATCACAATTCCAGTGGGTCAGAAGTTTACATACACTAAGTTGAATGTGCCTCTAAACAGCTTGAAAATGTTCAGAAAATGATTTCATGGCTTTAGAAGATTCTGATAGGCTAATTGACATAATTTGAGTCGATTAGCCCATTTTTTAAAAATGAAATATTGTTATAATTTATATTATCAAGTTGATGACACAGTCATATAGCCGGCACCTACATAAAGCTGATTTACTCACTCAATACCAACATTCTTTCTGATAGTCTTTAATAAAGAAATGTTTTGGTTATCCTGACCTGGACACCATGTACACTATTATAATAGCCCATTATGGGCTATTAGCAGGACAATATACCTTTACCAATACCTCTCTGTATTTTTATACTTTGTGGATGGGGCCTCCTCAGTGGCGCATCTTTCTAAGTCACCGCATTGCAATGCAAAATGCGTTGCTACAGATATTCGTGCCGGGAGACACATGAGGGCGACTTTTGGTTTTAATTTAAAATCCTCTATATGTAAATATTGGTGGGGAGTCACGTCATATTTTTCGATATACTGTAGGTCTACTGTAGTCTCACTAGTGTTGAGTAATGTGATGTTAAAAGTGGTGTAGGTCTTATTTATTTAAAGAGCATATTGAAGTTAGAAGCAATAGCCTACAACTATTTTAGCATCATTTCGCACTGCTCTGAGTCAAGCATGGGGACTGGTAAATCAAGGAGATTTTTCTTTTCACCGAATCTCCGTTTGTGTATTGGTTAGACTAGAATGAGAAGATTAGGGTGTAGAAATGTTTTTCTCTTAGTGTAACCTTTAACTAGGCAAGTCAGTTAAGAACAAATTCTTATTAACAAGGACAGCCAACTCCTTCCTCCCCTTAGGGAATTGAACCGCAGTCTCCCACGTGCCTGCATTCTCTACTACAGCAACTATTGAAGGCTATCAAATGCTTCTCAAAGATGCCCTCTGGTGGTCAAACTAGCACTAACTAGCATTAATGGTACCAGTGCTTCACACTTAAATAACGTGCCATAAAATTCTGCGGCACCATGCAAGCTGCGCCGCAGTACGCTGCAACGTTTAAAGGAGGAACCACTGTAGGGGTGGTATACAGAAGATAGCACTATTTGGTAAAAGACCAAGTCCATATTACGGCAAGAACAGCTCAAATTAGCAAAGAAAAACGACAGTCCATCATTACTTTAAGACATGAAGGTCAGTCAATAACTTGAAGGTCAGTCAAATAACTTTGCAGTCGCAGTCGCAAAAACCATCAACCGCTATGATGAAACTGGCTCTCATGAGGACCGCCACAACAAAGGAAGACCCAGAGTTACCTCTGCTGCAAATGATAAGTTCATTAGGGTTAACTGCACCTCAGATTGCAGCCCAAATAAATGCTTCACATAGTTCAAGTAAAAGACACATCTCAACATCAACTGTTCAGAGAAGACTTTGTGAATCAGGCCTTCATGGTCGAATGGCCTTCATTGCTGCAAAGAAACCACTACGAAAAGGACACCAATAAGAAGAAGACACTTGCTTGGTCCAAGAAACACGAGCAATAGACATTAGACCAGTGGAAATCTGTCCTTTGGTATGATCAAATTTTAGATTTTTGGTTCTAACCGCTGTGTCTTTGTGAGACTCCGAGAAGGTGAACGGATGATCTCGCATATGTGGTTCCCAACGTGAAGCACGGAGGAGGAGGTGTGAGGGTGCAATGCTGGTGACACTGTCATTGATTTATTTAGAATTCAAGGCACACTTAACCAGCATGGCTACCACAGCTTTCTGCAGCGATACTTCATCCCATCTGGTTAGCGCTTAGTGGGACTATAATTTGTTGTTCAACAGCACAATGATTCAAAACACACCTCCAGGCGGTGTAAGGGCTATTTGACCAAGAAGGAGAGTGATGGAGTGCTGCATCAGATGATCTGGCCTCCACAATCACCCAACCTCAACCCAATTGAGATGATCCAGAAAGAGTTGGACTGCAGATTGAAGAAAAAGCAGCCAACAAGTGCTCAACACATGTGGGAACTCCTTCAAGACTGTTGGAAAAGCATTCCAGTTGAAACTGGTTGAGAGAATGCCAAGAGTGTGCAAAGCTGTCATCAAGGCAAAGGGTGGCAACTTTGCAGAAAAAATATATATATTTTGATTTGTTTAACACTTTTTTGCTTACTACATGATTCCATAAGTGTTATTTCATAGTTTTAATGTCTTCCCTTACAATGTAGAAAATAGTAAAAATAAAGAAAAACCCTTGAATGAGAGGCTGTGTCAACGTTTGACTGGTACTGTATATACTGTATATATACACTGCTCAAAAAAATAAAGGGAACACTTAAACAACACAATGTAACTCCAAGTCAATCACACTTCTGTGAAATCAAACTGTCCACTTAGGAAGCAACACTGATTGACAATAAATTTCACATGCTGTTGTGCAAATGGAATAGACAACAGGTGGAAATTATAGGCAATTAGCAAGACACCCCCAATAAAGGAGTGGTTCTGCAGGTGGTGAGCACAGACCACTTCTCAGTTCCTTTGCTTCCTGGCTGATGTTTTGGTCACTTTTGAATGCTGGCGGTGCTTTCAGTTTAGTGGTAGCATGAGACGGAGTCTACAACAGGATGGCACATCAATGCGAGCTGTGGCAAGAAGGTTTGCTGTGTCTGTCAGCGTAGTGTCCAGAGCATGGAGGGGCTACCAGGAGACAGGCCAGTACATCAGGAGACGTGGAGGAGGCCGTAGGAGGGCAACAACCCAGCAGCAGGACCGCTACCTCCGCCTTTGTGCAAGGAGGAGCACAGCCAGAGCCCTGCAAAATGACCTCCAGCAGGCCACAAATGTGCATGTGTCTGCTCAAACGGTCAGAAACAGACTCCATGAGGGTGGTATGAGGGCCCGACGTCCACAGGTGGGGGTTGTGCTTACAGCCCAACACCGTGCAGGACGTTTGGCATTTGCCAGAGAACACCAAGATTGGCAAATTCGCCACTGGCGCCCTGTGCTCTTCACAGATGAAAGCAGGTTCACACTGAGCACATGAGCACATGTGACAGACGTGACAGAGTCTGGAGACGCCGTGGAGAACGTTCTGAGCTGCACTACCTGAGCCACTTGTGTGGGTTGTAGACTCCGTCTCATGCTACCACTAGAGTGAAAGCACCGCCAGCATTCAAAAGTGACCAAAACATCAGCCAGGAAGCATAGGAACTGAGAAGTGGTCTGTGGTCACCACCTGCAGAATCACTCCTTTATTGGGGGTGTCTTGCTAATTGCCTATAATTTCCACCTTTTGTCTATTCCATTTGCACAACAGCATATGAAATTTATTGTCAATCAGTGTTGCTTCCTAAGTGGACAGTTTGATTTCACAGAAGTGTGATTGACTTGGAGTTACATTGTGTTGTTTAACTTCTACTTCCTCCCAAACCCGGATCCGGGAGCACCCCCATCAGTAAAAAAGCTGACTAGCATAGCCTAGCATAGCGTCACAAGTAAATACTAGCATCTAAATATCATTAAATCACAAGTCCAAGACACCAGATGAAAGATACACATCTTGTGAATCCAGCCATCATTTCTGATTTTTAAAATGTTTTACAGGGAAGACACAATATGTAAATCTATTAGCTAACCACGTTCGCAAAAGACACCACTTTTTTTACTCCACCATTTTTTTCCTGCATAGGTAGCTATCACAAATTCGACCAAATAAAGATATAAATAGCCACTAACCAAGAAACAACTTCATCAGATGACAGTCTGATAACATATTTATTGTATAGCATATGTTTTGTTAGAAAAATGTGCATATTTCAGGTATAAATCATAGTTTACCATTGCAGCCACCATTACAACTCTCACCAAAGCGACTAGAATAACTACAGAGAGCAACGTGAATTACCTAAATACTCATCATAAAACATTTCTGAAAAATACACAGCGTACAGCAAATGAAAGACAAACATCTTGTGAATCCAGCCAATATTTCAGATTTTTTAAGTGTTTTACAGCGAAAACACAATATAGCATTATATTAGCTTACCACAATAGCCAGAAACACAAGCCATTTACCAGCAGCAAAGGTTAGCGATCGTAACAAACAAGCAAAAGATATATAATTTTTGACTAACCTTCATAAACTTCTTCAGATGACAGTCCTGTAACATCATATTACACAATGCATATAGGGTTTGTTCGAAAATGTGCATATTTAGCGGCACAAATCGTGGTTATACAATGTGATTAGTAGCCAAACTTCAAGCAATCTGTCCGGCGCCATCTTGGAGAGGCACCTAATCTAATCGATAACTAATCATAAACTTGACTAAAAAATACAGGTTGGACAGCAAATGAAAGATACATTAGTTCTTAATGCAACCGCTGTGTTAGATTTTTAAAATTAACGTTACTACTACATACAGCGTGCGCTAAAGCGAGACCGCACCGAAATTCATGGCGGAATTATTGTTTAACATTTTTCAACATAAATACGAATTAACAGCATAAAGACTTCTTACTATTTGATGAGCTTCCATCAGAATCTTGGGCAAGGTGTCCTTTCTCCAGAACAATCGTCTTTTGGTTGAAAGGTGTCCTCTTCTCCTGTAGAATTAGCAGCTACCGCTAGCTATGTGCCGGAGAGGTGTCCAACTCGCGATAGCGCGTGACAAAGAAATTCCAGAAAATCGCAATAAACTGATATAAACTGCTATAAGTCGGTTTAAATTAACTACCTTATGAAGTTTTTAAGACAAAAATCAAATTAAATCAGAGCCGGAGATATAGAACTGCTAAAACGAAAGCTTTTCAGGACGCCATGGTGATGTCCCTCCTGCGTCAGGCCCCCCGTTGAAAAGGTCGGACCTTCCGTTCCAAGAGCTTTTATAGTGCCCCAGATGATGCAATCCACTCCATTCAAATTCTCACCGCATACTGACATCTAGGGGAAGGCGTATGCAGTGCATGTAGCCCCATAGCTTACATGGGAATTTATAAACTGACCCTAGAACAGAGACCTCGATTTCAAAAATCTCACTTCCTGACAGGAAGTGTGCTGCAGAATGAGTTCTGTTTCACTCAGAGATATAATTCAAACGGTTTTAGAAACTAGAGAGTGTTTTCTATCCAATAGTAATAATAATATGCATATTGTACGAGCAAGAATTGAGTACGAGGCAGTTTAATTTGGGAACGAAATTATTACAAAGTCCAAACAGCACCCCCTATTGAGAAGAAGTTTTAAGTGTTCCCTTTATTTTTTGAGCAGTGTATTTTGTGTGTGTATATCTGTCTATATATATATCTATCTAAACTCAACAAAAAAGAAACTTCCTCACTGTCAACTGCTTTTATTTTCAGCAAACTTAACATGTGTACAAATGTGTATAAACATATCAAGATTCAACAACTGAGACATAAACTGAACAAGTTCCAAACATAAATGGAAAAATGTGTCCCTGAACTTAGGAGGGGTCAAAATCAAAGTAACAGCCAGTATCTGGTGTGGACACCAGCTGCATTAAGTACTGCAGTGCATCTCCTCATGGAAAGAACCAGATTTGCCAGTTCTTGCTGTGAGATGTTACCCCACTCATCCACCAAGGCACCTGCAAGTATCCAGACATTTCTGGGGGGAATGGCCCTAGCCCTCACCCTCCGATCCAACAGGTCCCAGACGTTCTCAATGGGATTGAGATCTGGGCTCTTCGCTGGCCATGGCAGAACACCACTGACATTCCTGTTTTGCAGGAAATCACGCACAGAATGAGCAGTATGGCTGGTGGCATTGTCAAGCTGGAGGGTCATGTCTGGATGAGCCTGCAGAAAGGGTACCACATGAGAGGAGGATGTCTTCCCTGTAACGCACAGCGTGGAGATTGCCTGCAGTGACAACAAGCTCAGTCCGATGATGCTGTGACACACCGCCCCAGACCATGATGGACCCTCTAACCTCCAAATCGATCCCGCTCCAGAGTACAGGCCTCGGTGTAACGCTCATTCCTTCGACGATACATGCAAATCCGACTATCACCTCTGGTGAGACAAAACCACGACTCGTCTGTGAAGAGCACTTTTTACCAGTCCTGTCTGGTCCAGCGACGGTGGGTTTGTGCATAGGCGACGTTGTTGCCTGTGTTTTCTGGTGAGGACCTGCCTTACAAGAGGCCTACAAGCCCTCAGTCCAGCCTCTCTCAGCTTATTGCGTACAGTCTGAGCACTGATGGGAGGGATTGTGTGTTCCTGGTGTATCTCGGACAGTTGTTGCCATCCTGTACCTGTCCCGCAGCTGTGATGTTCGGATGTACCGATCCTGTGCAGGTGTTGTTGTGTGTTGTTACACATGGCCATTGCGAGGACAATCAGCTGTATGTTCTGTCTCCTGTAGCGCTGTCTTAGGCGTCTCACAGTGCGGACATTGCAATTTATTGACCAGGCCACATCAGCATTCCTAATGCCTCCTTGCAGCATGCCTAAGGCACGTTCACACAGATGAGCAGGGACTCTGGGCATCTTTCTTTTGGTGTTTTTCAGAGTCAGTAGAAAGGCCTCTTTAGTGTCCTAAATTTTCATAACTGTGATCTTAACCTATTTGTTTAACTTTAGCTTGCTATGACAATCGGTTTGTAGTGATAGTACTCAATGGCTTGGAATTATGGTTCATTGTTTAGCTAGCTAGCTACATGTCTAAACAACAGACCCCAAGTTAAAGCTTACTACTCCACATTTCAAGCACTAAGCCCAGGACAGACCTGCACCTATCAGGTCTTCAGATCTGCCAACCTGCCAGAATTTGTTAATTCTGCCAAGCTGAAGAAGCAGGAGCAGGAACTCCTGCTTGTTCAGAGTGAGCTGTCTGTCTACCAGAAGATGGTTGCTGAATGAAAAACCAACTGTCAGGACCTGCAGTTGTCTCTGGGGGCCCCTAATGAACAAACAAGCAAAGACATCAGGATGCATTATAGCTTTGATTTTGCTCAAAAAGTAAGCAACATTACCTCCTTTGGACTAATTAGGACATAAACTCAGCAAAAAAAGATACGTCCCTTTTTCAGAACCCTGTCTTTCAAAGATAATTAGTAAAAATACAAAAAACTTCACAGATCTTCATTGTAAACGGTTTAACTTCTTTGGGACTGGGGGGCAGTATTGAGTACCTTGGATGAATAAGGTGCCCAGAGTAACCTGCCTGCTACTCAGGCCCAGTTGCTAATATATGCCTATTATTATTATTCACTGCCTCAGCACACTCTGCCAACCCAGATGTTCTAGCTGTGTCTGAATCCTGGCTTAGGAAGACCACCAAAACCCCTGAAATTTCCATCCCTAACTATAACATTTTCCGACAAGATAGAACTGCCAAAGGGGGCGGAGTGGCAATCTACTGCAGAGATAGCCTGCAGAGTTCTGTCTTACTATCCAGGTCTGTGTCCAAACAATTTGAGCTACTTTTAAAAATCCACCTTTCCAAAAACAAGTCTCTCATCATTGCTACTTGCTATAGACACCCTTCTGCCCCCAGCTGTGCCCTGGACACCATATGTGAATTGATTACCCCCCATCTTTCTTCAGAGCTCGTGCTGTTAGGTGACCTAAACTGGGACATGCTTAACCCATGCTTGTTCAATGAACTGTAAACAATTAATCAACATGCACCTGTGGAACGGTAGTTAAGACACTAACAGCTTACAGACGGTAGGCAATTAATTAACCTTTCTAGGACACACGTTCCGCTAGCGGAACCCCTCGACAACATTCCGCTGAAAAGCCAGCGTGGGAAATTCAAAAATGTTTTTTAGAAATATGTAACTTTCACACATTAACAAGTCCAATACAGCAAATGAAAGATAAACATCTTGTTAATCTACCTATTGTGTCCGATTTAAAAAATGCTTTACAGCGAAAACACAACATATGATTATGTTAGATCACCGCCAAGTCCAAAAAACACAGCCATTTTCCCAGCCAAAGATAGGAGTCACAAAAAGCAGAAATAGAGATAAAATTAATCACTAACCTTTGATGATATTCATCAGATGACACTCATAGGACATCATGTTACACAATACATGTATGTTTTGTTCGATAATGTGCATATTTATATAAAAAAATCTCAGTTTACATTGGCGCCATTTTCAGAAATGCCTCCAAAATATCCTGAGAAATTGCAGAGAGCCACATCAAATAACAGAAATACTCATCATAAACTTTGTTGAAAGATACATGTTTTAGATAGAATTAAAGATAACCTTGTTCTTAATGCAACCGCTGTGTAAGATTTCAAAAAAACTTTATGGAAAAAGCAAACCATGCAATAATCTGAGACGGAGCTCAGATAGAAACAAATTTCTCCGCCATGTTGGAGTCAACAGAAATACGAAATTACATTATAAATATTCCCTTATCTTTGATGATCTTCATCAGAATGCACTCCCAGGAATCCTAGTTCCACAATAAATTGTTATTTTGTTCGATAATGTCCATTATTTATGTCCAAGTAGCTACTTTTGTTAGCACGTTTAGTACACATATACAAACGCTCGTGCAGGTCCAGGCGAACTTCGGGCGAAAACTTTAAAAAGTTATATTACAGGTCGAATAAACTTATCATAAATATTCAATAACGTTCCAACCGGAGAATTCCTTTGTGTCTATAGAAGTAATGGAACGCAAGTCGATATCATGTGGAATGCGCGTGACTAGGACCTGGCTCTCTGCCAGACCACTGACTCAAACAGCTCCCATCCGGCTCAACATCACAGTAGAAGCTTCATTCAACGTTCTACAGACTGTTGACATCTAGTGGAAGACGTAGGAAGTGCAAACAGATCCATATCCCACTGAGATTTCAATAGGCGATGAGTTGAAAATCGACCAACCTCAGAATTCCCACTTCCTGTTTGGATTTTTTTCTCAGGTTTTTGACTCCCATATGAGTTCTGTTATACTCACAGACATCATTCAAACAGTTTTAGAAACTTCAGAGTGTTTTCTATCCAATCACATCTGGGACAGAGTAGGAGGCAGTTCACTCTGGGCACGCTATTCATCCAAAGTGAAAATGCTGCCCCCTATCCCTCAAAAGTTAAATGTTAGCAAGCTAACATTGGGCTATAACTAGCGATGCAAAATGGCCTTACTGAGATAACATTACTACACACAGATCAAACATGTAATGTTAGCTAGCGAGACAGAATTCTGGTAGATGTTAACAGCCCAATATACTTAGGCCGATTCTGGGCAGTCATTAATTTTGATTCCGGGCCGAGTCTGACACCCGATTCAATCAGTTCCGGCCCCCCGGAAGAGGTCCGCTTCTGGGCCGATTCCTCATTGCTAGCTGGGGTCCATTTTGTTTGTTCAGCTTGCTTGTCTCGTTGTGTCAAGAGCTCTGGTTCACACTGACTGTGTACAATGCCATAAGAATCATCAGATCTTTCTCCCTCTGTCACGGATGCCATGGTTGCCCTTAACTTCTCTAGGGTAGGTGGCAGCATTCGGAATTTTGGATGAAATGCATGCCCAAATTAAACTAAACTAAACTGCCTGCTTCTCGGGCCCAGAAGATATGATGTGCATATAAATTGGTAGATTTGGATAGAAAACACAAAAGTTTCCAAAACTGTTAAAATAGTGTCTGTGAGTATAACAAAACTAATTTGGCAGGCGAAAACCTGAGAAAAATCCATTCAGGAAGTAGTTTTTTGGGGGGTTTTGTAGTTTTCTATTCAATGCCATTACAGTATCCATTGACTTAGGACTCAAATTGCAGTTTCTATGCCTTCCACTAGATGTCAACAGTTGTTAGAAATTGTTTCAGGCTTGTATTCTGAAAAATGAAGCAGTCTTAATGAGTCTCAATGAGTCGACCCTAAAGTGTCAGAGCTTTTTCATGCGCGAGACCGAGAGAGTGTGTTTCTTGTTTACCTTTTAAATTGACGACGTTATTGTCCGGTTGAAATATTATCAATTATTTAGGCCAAAAACCATCTGAGGATTGAATATAAACATCGTTTGACATGTTTCTATGAACTTTACGGATACAATTTGAAATTTTTGTCTGCCTGTTTTGACTGCGTTTGAGCCTGTGGATTACTGAAGACAACGCGCAAACAAAACGGAGGTTTTCGGATATAAAGAGACTTTATCGAACAAAAATAAAATTTATTGAGTAAATGAATGTCTGCTGAGTGCAACCATATGAAGATCATCAAAGGTAAGGGATTAATTTTATCTCTATTTCTGACTTGTGTAACTGTTCTACTTGGCTGGTTACTGTTTGTAATGATTTGTCTAGTGGGCTATGTTCTCAAATAATCGTTAGGTATGCTTAAAGCATTTTTAAAATCTGACACCGTGGTTGGATTCACAAGAAGTTAATCTTTAAACCTATGTAAAATATGTTTTGTTTTCTGAATTTTTATAATGAGTATTTCTGTATTTGAATTTTGCGCCCAGCAGTTTCACTGGCTGTTGAAGAGGTGGGACGCTAACGTCTCACGTACCCAAGAGAGGTTAATTTGAAAATGTAATCCGGAGACAGGTGTTTTATACAACAGCCTTCTGTGTTCTCTTTGAATCCCTCTGCATTTTCAATCAAACGCCAGAATTCTATTCAACTCCTTATCGTGCTCTGCTTCTACCACACATTCCACAGATTTCAAAACTCTCAACTTCTTCCATAATAACAACACTGTTGTTCGCAATATCTTCCCCATCACAAGACTCTATAATGTCTTCTTCAATGAAAATGTGTTTACCTAAATCAGGGATTTCCTCATCGTCTGATTCATTTTCAGAGTGAGCATGGCACGATCGCCCTTCAGAAAGTAGTCTATCACAACTTTTTCAGACTGACCTTTGTCGATAGTGCCTAATAAATCAGGGCAGCAATGTTATTGAGAGCAGTAGCAACACATTTGCAGTTCTCCATGGCTAACATTATATCTTTTGAAAAAACTGCAGTATAAAGTATTATATAGGCATAACAAGCAGATAATTTTATAGACAGAAGATGCTACACGGCAGAGCAATTTGAAACTCATCTCTCGGCATGTCCAGCCCACTCATTATCTCTGCCAATCATGGTTAGTGGGAAGTTTCCTGTCTTTTTCTGTGGCTAAACAAACTAGGCTCGTAATTCAACAACTTTATTCGTATTTACAGATGGCATACACATTTGTTATTAAGGCACATGAAAGTTCAAATGTTCCAAAAAACAGATGTTTATAAAAAATATAAAATAGCTTTCAAATTACTCTCCTGTGAAGTTGTGACTTGCAACATGCGCCTAGTTTCCTGAAACGAGTCACATTTATGCATACATACTTTGGATAGTGACCTCTTTGATCGTGTCCATGCTCATAAATATCTGGGCATCTGGATTGACGAAAAGCTCTTTCAAAAACAATGTTGTTGAGTTAAAATTGGCTTCTTCTATAGGAACAGGTCCTGTCTTTCATTAAATAGCAGAAAACAAATCATTCAGTCAACATTCTTTCCGGTTATTGACTATGGCAATATCTTCTATATGAATGTAACCTAACGTAGCAGGTGTAAAAACATGCCAGAGCAGAGTCCCCACTTTTCAGGGGAAGTTCTGTCAAAAATACTCTATCCCTGAAAACTGGAAACATCCGCATTCTACCAACCTCACCCTCCCACGAACCCCCTGAGAGTGATATGAATGCAGCTGCCACTGTATTGAAGCCATTGGATGCAGTTTATCATTGTGCTTCATTACCGGCGATAGGTTCAGTACACATCATTGAATTTTGTATCAGAGCTGGCTCTCTTTGAAGTCTTGTAGATCAACTCATTGCACTCTTTTTGTCTATAAAGGCCTTTTGCATAAACTTCTGCCATACCTGACTTAACTGTTAACCTTTTGTCAATAGGGGGAGCAGTTAGCATTTTTTTTTTCTGGGTGTTGCCAAATTAAACTGCCTCGTACTCAATTCTTGCTCGTACAATATGCATATTATTAATTCTATTGGATAGAAAACACTCTCTAGTTTCATAAACCGTTGGAATTATGTCTGTGGGTGACCCAGAACTCTTTCTACAGCGAAATCCATGACAGGTACTGCGAAGGTCTGAGAGCGAAGCTCTGGTCTCAGATCAGTTTTAAAGGTCTGTGTGTATCCTATGGAACGACATGAACTGCACCCGCCTTCCCCTGGATGTCAGTAACCAATGAGAAGTGGAATGGGCTTTCTACGTAGCTCTCAGAGGTTATAAAAGGCCAAGGAGTGAGGGTAGCCTTCTTTTCGACGCTGACCATTACGCAGAGAGGGACCTCAGGATGCCATTTTCAAACGCTCAGTTATCAACGTTAGATGTATCCGTCTGTAATTTAATTCGATATAGGTGTTAGAAACATCATAACGAAGCTATTTTAAACCGAGTTATATCAGATTATGCGAGTATATTGCTATTTTTCGGAATTTCCTCAGTATTGCGTCTTGAGGATTTGGACACGTTGGGGCAAAATAGCTATTGTTAGCTATTGTTAGCTGCTATATCAGAAGTTGAATGCAACGTTTTACAACCAAGCAACGATTCTTTTGGACAAAGGACCACTTGGCCAAGATTCTGATGGAAGCTCGTCGAAAAGTAAGAGCTATTTATGATGTTATTCCGTTTTTATGTGGAAAAATGTAAACTCAATAATGGCGACTAGTGACGCCATTATTGCGGCACTAGTCTGGCTGTAACGCACACTGTATGTCTAGTAACGTTAATTTTAAAAATCTAACTCAGCGGTTGCATTAATAACTAATGCATCTTTCATTTCATGTCCAAACTGTATTTTTTTAGTCAAGTTTATGAATAGTTTTCGATAAAAATAGTTGTATTTTCAAGATGGCGCCGGGCAGATTGCTTGAGTAGTTGGACACTATTTCCATTGTGTAAGCACGATTTGTGCCGCTAAATATGCACATTTTCGATCAAACTCTATATGGATTGTGTAATATGATGTTACAGGAGTGTCATCGGAAGAATTCTGAGAAGGTTAGTGAAAAAAATAATGTATTTTGGTGATGATAACGCTATAGCTAATTTTGCCTTGAATCAATGCGCGGGTAACGTTTGCAAATGTGGTATGCTAATATAACGATTTATTGTGTTTTCGCTGTAAGACACTTTGAAAATCTGAAATATTGTCTGAATTCACAAGATCTGTGTCTATCCATTGCTGTGAGCTGTGTATTTTTAAGAAATGTTTTATGATGAGTAAATTGGTAATACACGTTGCTCTATGTAGTAATTCTAGTCGCTTTGGGGAGATTTGTGATGGTGGCTGCAATTGCAAACTATGATTTATACCTGAAATATGCACATTTTTCTAACAAAACCTATGCTATACAATAAATATGTTATCAGACTGTCATCTGATGAGGTTTTTTCTTGGTTAGTGGCTATTTATTTCTTTATTTGGTCGAATTGGTGATAGCTGGTGATGGAGTGGAAAAATAGTGGAGTAAAAAAAATGGTGTCTTTTGCTAACGTGGTTAGCTAATAGATTTACATATTGTGTCTTCCCTGTAAAACATTTTAAAAATCAGAAATGGTGGCTAGATTCACAAGAAGTGTATCTTTCATCTGGTGTCTTGGACTTGTGATTTAATGATATTTAGAAGCTACAATTTACTTGTGACGCTATGCTAGCTATGCTAGTCAGTGGGGGGGGGGGGGTGGGGGGTGCTCCCGGATCCGGGTTTCTGAGGCGGTAAAAGTTAACCTTCAGATGTATAAGTTACCAAACTTGGACTCAGGGTTAGCTAAACCTGGCGATCCCTTCAATCTCCACTGATTTCAGTAAATCTGCTTTTAGTTTTTTGTGCATCTCATGTGGAATAATTTCCAAAACTCCTTCAAGTTGGTGGTGTTGGTGCCACTAGGGCAAATCAGGCAGATGTTAGAGGGCCTTTTTAGTGAAGAATGTGTTTTGCTTTTCGCGTTTTGTGTTTACTTTTCATGTATTGTGCAATCCATATTGATGTCCATATTAAACCAAGATGGTGTAGCAGTCAGACGTCTTTTTGTCCTCGTCATGTCGTGTCTTTTTTTATTCTTTTATATCTTTTTTTCTTCGCATATATATATTTTTTGATTTTTCTTAACCTCAACTACAACATACCCTCCTACAATCCGCCTCACCCAATGAGGTATGGATCTGCTGTTTCTTTCCCTCTGAACCGGAACTGTCACGCCCTGACCATAGTTTGCTTTGTATGTTTCTATGTTTTGTTTGGTCAGGGTGTGATCTGAGTGGGCATTCTATGTTGTATGTCTAGTTTGTCTATTTCATGTGTTTGGCCTGATATGGTTCTCAATCAGAGGCAGGTGTTAGTCGTTGTCTCTGATTGGGAACCATATTTAGGTAGCCTGTTTTGTATTGTGGGTTGTGGGTGATTGTTCCTGTTCCTGTGTTTGTGTATGTTCACCGTTCAGGACTGTTTCGTTTCGTTCTCGTGTTTTTTTTATTAGATTATTCGTGTTCATTAAAAATGGATAATCATCACGCTGCATTTTGGTCCTCCTCTCTTTCTCCTAACGACGATCGTGACAGAATCACCCACCACAACCGGACCAAGCAGCGTGGTAACGGGCAGCAGCAGCAGCGACCGCAGGACTCCTGGACCTGGGAGGAGATTCTGGACGGCAAGGGACCCTGGGCACAGGCTGGGGAATATCGCCGCCCCAAGGCTGAGCTGGAGGCAGCGAAAGCGGAGAGGCGGCGGTATGAGGAAGCAGCACGAAAGCGCGGCTGGAGGCCAAAAATTTATTGGGAGGGGGCACACGGAGCGTGTGGCTAAGTCAGGTAGGAGACCTGAGCCAACTCCCCGTGCTTACCGTGGAGAGAGAGGGACTGGGCAGGCACCATGTTATGCCGTGTGGCGCACGGTGTCCCCGGTGAGCAGGCATAGCCTGGTGCGGTACATAGCAGCGCCTCGTATCGGCCGGGCTAGAGTGGGCATCGAGCCAGGTACCATGAAGCCGGCTCAACGCATCTGGTCTCCAGTGCGTCTCCTCAGGCCGGGGTACATGGCACCAGCCCTACGCAGGGTGTCCCCGGTTCGCCAGCACAGCCCAGTGCGGGCTATTCCACCTCACCGCACTGGCCTGGCTACGGGGAGCATTCAGCCAGGTAGGGTTGGGCAGGCTCGGTGCTCGAGACCTGTAGTGCGCCTTCACGGTCCGGTCTATCCGGTGCCACCTCCACGCACCAGCCCTCTGGTGGCAGCCCCCCGCACCAGGCTGTCTCTCCGTCTCCTCACTACAGGTGCTCCCGCCTGCTCAGCGCTGCCAGAGTCTTCCTCCTGTCCAGTGCCGCCTGAGTCTTCCTCCTGTCCAGTGCCGCCTGTGTCTCCCTCCTGTCCAGCGACGCCTGAGTCTCCCTCCTGTCCAGCGCCGCCTGAGTCTCCCTCCTGTCCAGCGCCGCCTGAGTCGCCCTCCTGTCCAGCGCCGCCTGAGTCTCCCTCCTGTCCAGCGCCGCCTGAGTCTCCCTCCTGTCCAGCGCCGCCTGAGTCTCCCTCCTGTCCAGCGCCGCCTGAGCCGTCCGTCTGTCCAGCGCCGCCTGAGCCGTCCGTCTGTCCAGCGCCGCCTGAGCCGCCCATCTGTCCAGCGCCTCCGGAGCTGCCCGTCAGTCCTGAGCTGCCCGTCAGTCCTGAGCCGCCCGTCAGTCCGGAGCCGCCCCTCAGTCCGGAGCCGCCCCTCAGTCCGGAGCCGCCCCTCAGTCCTGAGCCGCCCCTCAGCCCTGAGCCGCCCCTCAGTCCAGAGGTGCCCCTCAGTCCAGAGGCGCTCCTCAGTCCAGTGGGGCCCTTTATTAGGGTTCCCAGTTCAAGGTCGGCGGCGAGGGTCGCTGCTCCAAATAGGTCACTGAAGTGGGCAATGACTATGGTGGAGTGGGGTCCACGTCCCGCGCCAGAGCCGCCACCACGGGCAGATGCCCACCCAGACCCTCCCCTATAGGTTTAGGTTTTGCGGCCGGAGTCCGCACCTTAGGGGGGGGGGGGTACTGTCACGCCCTGACCATAGTTTGATTTGTATGTTTCTATGTTTTGTTTGGTCAGGGTGTGATCTGAGTGGGCATTATATGTTGTATGTCTAGTTTGTCTATTTCTATGTGTTTGGCCTGATATGGTTTTGTATTGTGGGTTGTGGGTGATTGTTCCTGTGTTTGTGTATGTTCACCGTTCAGGACTGTTTCGTTTCGTTCTCGTGTTTTTTTTGTTAGATTATTCGTGTTCATTAAAAATGGATAATCATCACGCTGCATTTTGGTCCTCCTCTCTTTCTCCTATCGACGATAGTGACAGGAACCCTCAACAGAAGCTAGCCAGCAAACTAGCTACTAGCCAGCTAGCAACTCCCAGCGGTCATCAGCTAACATTAGTCCGGACAACTCTCGCCAGTCTGCACAGCACGACTCAAACCATAGCAAATCGGACGTATTTTCTTTCTCCATATCTCCGGAGTCCTACCGCAAGCTCTGAACCTTTTCACCTGGATCACCGCAGCTAGCTAGCTGCTATCTGAGTGGCCACTCATGGCTGACGTCTCTGTCCCGTAACAAGAACCAATTAGCCTGGAGCTAGCCTTGCTAGGCCCATCTCCCGGCTAGCCAAAGAGGTTCATCAGCCACTCCTTGGGCTACAATACCTATTTTGTCAATTAGCCTGGACCCCCGCCGACCCTTCACGACTGGACTACCGACGTAATTCACCTGAGGGGGTTCATCAACTGGCTCCTCCGTCACGACGTCCCCTGAATGCCCGTCTGCTAGCCACGGCCTGCTAGCTGTCTAGAGCATACCGGTACTGTTAGCTTAAGAGGCCCATTGGACAAATTCTTTGGCAACTATACCTATTCTGCCAATTGGCCTAGACCCCTTTTACCACACGCAGCCCTGCTGATCCGCAATGACTGTTCTGCAGACATAACAGCACGAGGGGGCTACAACAGACTTTCTTCCATTGCGATGTCCCTCTAAGGCCCTTCTACTAGCTTGCTAGCCCCGGCCTGCTAGCTGCCTGAATCGCCGTGTCCCCGGCCCGAGCCACTCACTGGACCCCTATGATTACTCGGCTACGCATGCCTCTCCCTAATGTCAATATGCCTTGTCCATTGCTGTTTTGGTTAGTAATTATTGCCTTATTTCACCGTAGAGCCTCTAGCCCTGCTCAATACACCTAAGTTAACCCTTAAATTCCACCTCCCACACATGCGGTGATCTCAACCGGTTTAAATTATGTTTTGAGAGACAATATCGCTCTAATCGACACTCAGTGCATTGGTTTACCTCCACTGTATTCACATCCTACCATACCTTTGTCTGTACATTATGCCTTGAATCTATTCTACAGTGCCCAGAAACCTGCTCCTTTTACTCTCTGTTCCGAACATGCTAGACGACCAGTTCTTATAGCCTTTAGCTGTACCCTTATCCTACTCCTCCTCTGTTCCTCTGGTGATGTAGAGGTTAACCTCTTTCAGCTAGGGGGCAGAATTTTTATATTTGGAAAAATAACGTTCCCAAGGTAAACGGATTATTTCTCATGCTCAGATATTAGAATATGCATATAATTGACAGATTAGGATAGAAAACACTCTAAAGTTTCCAAAACTGTCAAAATATTGTCTGTGAGTATAACAGAACTGATTTTGCAGGCAAAAACCTGAGGAACTCCAACCCGGAAGTGCATTATTTATTTTTGTATCCCTGTTCCATTGCTTACCCCTCCTCCATTTAACGGGGTATCAACCAGATTCCTTTCCCAATGGCTTCATCAGGCTGTGACCAGGCTTTAGAAATAGTTTCAAGCTTTTATTTTGAAAAATGAGCGAGATTTATCCTAACGCGTCAGGTGTCCTTTGATTAGTTCCTGCGCAGGCGAGATGTGGCTCGACATTTTCTTTCTCTGTAGTATTGAACAGTTTACCGTCCGGTTGAAATATGATTGATTATGTATTTTAAAAACAACCTGAGGATTGATTATAAAAAACCTTTGACATGTTTCTACGAACATTACGGATACTTTTTGGAATTTTCGTCTGCCCTTCAGGACCGGAACGAGCTTGTGGTTTTCTGAACATAACGCGCAAACCAAATGGCGGTTTTTGGTTATAAAACTAATCTTTATCGAACAAAAAGAACATTTATTGTGTAACTGGGAGTCTCGTGAGTGCAAACATCCGAAGATTATCAAAGGTAAGCGATTAATTTTATTGCTTTTCTGACTTTCGTGACCAAGCTAATTTAAGGCTAGCTGTTCTAGCAGTGATTGATACACTCACAAACGCTTGGATTGCTTTCGCTGTAAAGCATATTTTCAAAATCTGATACGATAGGTGGATTAACAACAAGCTAAGCTTTGTTTTGGTATATTTCACTTGTGATTTCATGATTATAAAAAAAAAATGTATTTTTTTTTAAATTTGGCGCGCTGTCGTTTAGCGGTTGTTGTTGATAAATGATCCCGGTAATGGGGTCCGTAGCGTCAAGAAGTTAATCCAGTTCCTGCAGTGCCTAGCTCCACTCCCATTCCCCAGGTGCTCTCATTTGTTGACTTCTGTAACCATAAAAGCATTGGTTTCATGCATGTTAACATTAGAAGCCTCCTCCCTAAGTGTGTTTTATTCACTGCCTCAGCACACTCTGCCAACCCGGATGTCCTAGCTGTGTCTGAATCCTGGCTTAGGAAGACCACCAAAACCACAGAAATTTCCATCCCTAACTATAACATTTTCCGACAAGATAGAACTGCCAAAGGGGGCGGAGTGGCAATCTACTGCAGAGATAGCCTGCAGAGTTCTGTCTTACTATCCAGGTCTGTGTCCAAACAATTTGAGCTCCTACTTTTAAAAATCCACCTTTCCAGAAAAAAGTCTCTCATTGTTGCCGCTTGCTATAGACCACCAATTCACCATATGTGAATTGATTGCCCCCCTTCTTTCGTCAGAGCTCGTGCTGTTAGGTGACCTAAACTGGGACATGCTTAACTTCTTTGGGGTAGGGGGCAGTATTTTCACGTCTGGATGAAAAGCGTGCCCAGAGTAAACAGCCTGATACTCAGGCCCAGATGCTAGGATATGCATATTATTAGTAGATTTGGATAGAAAACACTCTGAAGTGTTTTTCTTTGCTTATTTGAGTTGTTCTTGCCATAAAATTGACTTGTATTTTACCAAATAGGTCTATCTTCTGTATACCACCCCTACCTTGTCGCAACACAACCGATTGGCTCAAACGCATTAAGAAGGAAGAAATTCCACAAATGTACTTTTAAAAAGGCAGACCTGTTGAAATGCATTCCAGGTAACTACCTCATGAAGCTGGTTGAGAGAATGCCAAGAGTGTGCAAATCTGTCATCAAGTCAAAGGATGGCTACTTTGAAGAATCTTAAATCTCAAATATATTTTGATTTGTTCAATACTTTTTTGGTTACTACATGATTGCATTTGTGTTATTTCATAGTTTTGATGTCTTCAAAAAATTGTGAAAATAAAGAAAAACCCTTGAATGAGTAGGTGTGTCCAAACCTTTGACTGGTACTGCATCAGTTATAAACTCTCACTAAAGTGTGCAACAAATGTAGCATCTTACAAGGCCCGCCTCAAAATAGGTTAATGAGCCAGAAGCAACAATACCATGCACCCACTAGTGCTCAAAAGTTTTAGGTGCTTTAAAAATACAGTGAGGTACCATATTCTGTGGGGTTACAGTACTATTCAAAATACAGCCACTTCTTTACATTAATGTATTGTTAAACCAACGTTTATTTGGAATTTACGGAATCATTTACCAGTTAAGCTCAATTCAAACGAAAATCATTTTTTTACGAGCGCGAACAAGGGTGCTCACGCTGGAAATAGAATGCCAATGAGGAATGAGAGAAATCGGACGGGCCACATGAGCCAACTGCGTCATCGCCCTTCAAATTATAAAGCAAGTCTACGTTTCTCACGTCTACTGGTAAAATAAATTGATAAATTGTGTAGGTTGTTCCACCATAATTTGCAAATTAATTCATTAAAAATCCTACAATGTGATTTTCTGGATTTTTTTTCTCATTTTGTCTGTCATAGTTGAAGTGTACCTATGATGAAAATTACAGGCCTCTCTCATCTTTTTAAGTGGGAGAACTTGCACAATTGGTGGCTGACTAAATACTTTTTTGCCCCACTGTAACTGTATATTATGTATTTTCATGACAATTACTTTGGCATATGCTATGTAGTGCATGTGAATTGACACTACTCTCGTACGCAAATTTCACGGCATTTTAATTTTTTATTTTATTTTACCTTTATTTAACTAGGTAAGTCAGTTAAGAACAAATTATTATTTTCAATGACGGCCTAGGAACAATGGGTTAACTGCCTTGTTCAGATGCAGAACGACAGATGTTCACTTTGTAAACTCAGGGATTTGCTTTTGCCACCTTTCGGTTACTAGTCCAACGCTCTAAACACTAGGCTACCTGCTGCCCCATTGATGGGCTTCTCTCCGTGTGATTTTGGCTCTGTATGCAATTTACTGTAAATAATTCATACAGCACTTTACTGTTAGTTTTATTGTATAATACTGTAAAAAAAATAGTGTGTATATCCAATGTGTTTTAATTGTTTGGCCATTTTACATTTCGGCCACACTTTACATTAAAGGTACCCTGTATTGTAAATTGTAACATACATTTATTTTCTGGAAAACAATGTATATTAAGGAACTATGACTAGTATGACATTGACACATTTTCCTGTGATACAGTCAAAATCCATCTAACAGACTGTTTTCATGCTGTCAGGGAGTTGTTCTTCTCTCTGTGACTGTGGCAACCAAATAATCTGTCACCAGGCCCTGCTAACCACATTCTACTTAAAAACCCAGACCACCTCTGTCAGAAAAGCAATTACGTGTGAGGGTTTCATTTGAATTTAAATGAGATAATATTACAGTGGCGTGAAAAGGGGGAGGAGGGTCACGTCAGGATGAAGGGAACACGAGTGCTCCTCTTTATCTATCAGCCCAGCTCACAGATTATTAGAAAATACTTGAATGAAGATGGAGAGAGGGACATACGGTGTGTGTGTGTGTGTGTGTGTGTGTGTGTGTGTGTGTGTGTGTGTGTGTGTGTGTGTGTGTGTGTGTGTGTGTGTGTGTGTGTGTGTGTGTGTGTCTTTACTGACAGTCTTGTCAACAGAAGAACTGGGGATAACTAACATTAATATTGAAACAAACACAAGGTTGGGGTCAGAGAGGTGGGGAACGAACAATTATCGCTGGCTGGGAAGAAAAACCAAAATCAAGGCCTGTACGGAGCAAATTTCAATCACATAACAAACCATGACATTGTCATCTTTCAATGACATCGTCATCTTTCATTGAAGTCTACACCTCCCCCTTCTCCCCACCCTTGACCGGTTATGCTACTCAGCAACTATTTTTATACTAGTACCTACGTCATAATAAACCTCCCTATTGTGTGGACTTGGAACATGAAAGGCATTTTAGGTCTGTAAAGCCTATTGTCTGTCTCAATAACAATATTTATATCTTTGAAAAAAGAAAAAAAAAAAAATAAGAAAAGGGATTTTAGGGAGGTTCTAGTACTATAGCTGCAGTGCCCAAGTGGGTAAATCCTGAGTGAGGGTTATGACTGTGTTTCATATAACGCTGTTCAATAACGCTGTATTGTCTTCCCACTCTCTTTCTCTCCCCCTTTCCTTCTCCCTCTGCCCATCTCCATCTCTCTGTGTATATCGCTCTCCCTTACTTTTTCTCCATCTCTTCCCCCTCTGTGTCTCTCTTTCTTTCTCCCTCTCTTATGCTCTGTGTCCTTGGATGGAGCAGCAGATGAACTGGGCATCAAGTTCATGGGTAAGGAAATGTTTCATTTGCACAGTAAATCGCTCTTTTATTTTCTCTTGGCCAATCAGAAAATACCTTGCACAAAACATACAATCCAGCAAAACCTTCTTTGCTCACCTTGGAAAATATGAATGTGCTCTGGTCACCATGGAAACACGGAGGTAGCGAATTATATGTATTCTATCAGCATGGAAGCGAGTATTGTATGTGAGTGTGATATAAGGCCCTATACGGCAACCAAAATAATTATCTCTGCAGTGTGCTTGACTGTGTACATGTTTGCAAATGCATTGTCTATCTGGCATGTCTGTGTGCGTGTTTGCAAGTGTTCTCCTGTGTGTGAATATATGCATTTATTTAAGTTGGCATTTACCTCTACATCCCTGAAGTGTATTCCTCGCTGCACACTGTATACTCATTTAAATGGTTGGAAATGTCACATGGGCATGTACGCCATGTTTAAACCATAAAGCTGTACCCTACATTCCAAACCAACCCCTAGCCCCTCAAATCAAATCAAATGTATTTATATAGCCCTTCTTACATAATTTGATATCTCAAAGTGCTGTACAGAAACCCAGCCTAAAACCCCAAACAGCAAGCAATGCAGGTGTAGAAGCACGGTGGCTAGGAAAAACTCCCTAGAAAGGCCAAAACCTAGGAAGAAACCTAGAGAGGAACCTAGAGAGGAACTGGGTGGCCAGTCCTCTTCTGGCTGTGCCGGGTGGATATTAAAACAGAACATGGCCAAGATGTTCATAAATGACCAGCATGGTCAAATAATAATAATCACAGTAGTTGTCGAGGGTGCAACAGGTCAGCACCTCAGGAGTAAATGTCAGTTGGCTTTTCATAGCCGATCATTGAGAGTATCTCTACCGCTCCTGCTGTCTCTAGAGAGTTGAAAACAGCAGGTATGGGACAGGTAGCACGTCCGGTGAACAGGTCAGGGTTCCATAGCCGCAGGCAGAACAGTTGAAACTGGAGCAGCAGCACGGCCAGGTGGACTGGGGACAGCAAGGAGTCATCATGCCAGGTAGTCCTGAGGCATGGTCTTAGGGCTCAGGTCCTCCGAGAGAGAGAAAGAAAGAAAGAGAGAATTAGAGAGAGCATACTTAAATTCACACAGGACACTGGATAGACAGGAGAAATAATCCAGATATAACAGACTAACCCTAGCCCCCCGACACAAACTACTGCAGCATAAATACTGGATGCCGAGACAGGAGGGGTCAGTGAGTTGCAACAAGCTTTTTCAAAAAAAATTGAGAGGAATGGGAGATTCGATATAGGCCGATAGTTTTTTATATTTTCTGGGGTCAAGGTTGGGCTTTTTCAAGAGAGGCTTTATTACTGTCACCTTTAGTGAGTTTGGTACACATCCGGTGGATAGAGAGACGTTTATTATGTTCAACATAGGAGGGCCAAGCATAGGAAGCAGCTCTTTCAGTAGTTTAGTTGGAATAGGGTCCAGTATGCAGCTTGAAGGTTTAGAGGCCATGATTATTTTCATAATTGTGTCAAGAGATATAGTACTAAAACACTTGAGTGTCTCCCTTGATCCTAGGTACTGGCAGAGTTGTGCAGACTCAGGACAACTGAGCTTTGGAGGAATACGCAGATTTAAAGAGGAGTCCGTAATTTGCTTTCCAATGACCATGATCTTTTCCTCACAGAAGTTCATTAATTTATTACTGCTGATGTGAAAGCCATCCTCTCTTGGGGAATGCAGCTTTTTAGTTAGCTTTGCGACTGTATTAAAAATACATTTTGGATTGTTCTTATTTTCCTCAATTAAGTTGGAAAAATAGGATGATCGAGCAGCAGTGAGGGCTCTTCGATACTGCACGGTACTGTCTTTCCAAGCTAGTCGGAAGACTTCCAGTTTGGTGTGGCGCCATTTCCGTTCTAATTTTCTGGAAGCTTGCTTCAGAGCTCGGGTATTTTCTTTATACCAGGGAGCTAGTTTCTTATGACAAATGTGTTTAGGGGTGCAACTGCATCTAGGGTATTGCGCAAGGTTAAATTGAGTTCCTCAGTTAGGTGGTTAACAGATTTTTGTCCTCTGACGTCCTTGGGTAGGCAGAGGGAGTCTGGAAGGGCATCAAGGAATCTTTGGGTTGTCTGAGAATTTATAGCACAACTTTTGATGATCCTTGGTTGGGGTCTGAGCAGATTATTTGTTGCGATTGCAAACATAATAAAATGGTGGTCCGATAGTCCAGGATTATGAGGAAAAACATTAAGATCCACAACCTTTATTCCATGGGACAAAACTAGGTCCAGAGTATGACTGTGGCAGTGAGTAGGTCCGGAGACATGTTGGACAAAACCCACTGAGTCGATGATGGCTCCGAAAGCCTTTTGGAGTGGGTCTGTGGACTTTTCCATGTGAATATTAAAGTCACCAAAAATTTGAATATTATCTGCTATGACTACAAGGTCCGATAGGAATTCAGGGAACTCAGTGAGGAACGCTGTATATGGCCCAGGAGGTCTGTAAACAGTAGCTATAAAAAGTGATTGAGTAGGCTGCATAGATTTCATGACCAGAAGCTCAAAAGACGAATTTCTTTTGTAAATTGAAATTTGCTATCGTAAATGTTAGCAACACCTCCGCCTTTGCGGGATGCACGGGGGATATGGTCACTAGTGTAACCAGGAGGTGAGGCCTCATTTAATGTGTGAAAGTTACATATTTCTAAAAAATATTTTTGAATTTCCCACGTTGCCTTTTCAGCGGAATGTTGTCGGAATGTTGTCAAGGGATGGCGCTAGCGGAACCCCTGCCCCTAAGAAGTTTACACAGTAAATGCATCATGCTTAAGCCATGTTTCAGTCAGGCCAATCACATCAAGATTATGTTCAGTGATTAGTTAATTGACTGTAACTGCCTTGGAAGTGAGGGATCTAACATTAAGTAGCCCTATTTTGAGATGTGAGGTATCACAATCTCTTTCAATAATGGCAGGAATGGAGGAGGTCTTTATTCCAGTGAGATTGCTAAGGCGAACGCCACCATGTTTAGTTTTGCCCAACCGAAACAGTAGTAGACAAGGCATATTGACAGTAGAGAGAGGCATAAAGCAATCACAGGTGTTGATCAGGAGAGCTATGACAACAACGGGTAAATGGCGATGAATGGGCAGAGAGGGTCAGTTAGATACACACAGGACCTGAGTTCGAGGCAGGGGCCGACAGATAAACACAATGAGGTACCGTGATAGTGAACAATCCAGCAGGCATCAGCTGTGTAGCCGAGTGATCATAGGGTCCCTTGAGCAGCAATAGGTGAGTCAGGGAGCCGTTCGGTAGTCGCTACTACGCTAGGCGAGCGGGAGACAAGGTGTTCAGAAAGCTAGCGGGCCCGGTGCTAGCAGATGTGTCTTCAGCGAAAGCCTGTTGAAACCACATCGGACGATTACGTCGACAGACCATTCATGATGGATCGGCGGGGCTTTCTGTCGACAATAAATGGTCCAGGTCAATTGGTAAAAGAGGTGTTGTAGCCCAGGAATTAGCTGGTATTCTTCATTGGCTAGCCGAGAGATGGGCCTAGCTCAAGGCTAACTGGTGATTGCTTCAGGACGGAGGCGTTAGCCAGCAGTTAGCTAGCTGTGATGATCCGGTGTAATGGTCCAGAGCTTGCGGCAGGAATCCGGTGATGTGGTAGAGAAAAGCAGTCCGATATGCTCTGGGTTGATATCGCACTGTGCAGATTGGCAGGTATTGACCAAGCTAATACTGGCTGGTGCCCGAGCTAAAGGTGAAGACAGCTAGCCATGGCTAACAATCACTAATAGCTAGTAGCTAGCTAGTATAAAAATAGCAGATCTGTACCACATTGGGTGAGGCGGGTTGCAGGAAAGTATATTCAGTTCGTAGATAGAAAGTGAGATTAAATATATACAAAAAAAAATAGAAGAAACAGACTATTTACACGGGACAAGACAAACACACGTCCGACTGCTACGCCATCTTGGTTCAATGCCATTGGATGAATCCCGGAACATATTCCAGTCTGTGCTAGCAAAACAGTCTTGTAGCATAGCATCCTGGTCATCTGACCACTTCCATATTGAGCGAGTCACTGGTACTACCTGCTTTAGTTTTTGATTGTAAGCAGGAATCAGGAGGATAGAATTATGGTCAGATTTTCCAAATAGAGGAGAGCTTTGTACATGTCTCTGTGTGTGGAGTAAAAGTGGTCTAGAGTTTTTTTTCCTCTGGATGTACATGTGCAAAATGAGGTCAAACGGATTTAAGTTTGCCTGCCTTAAAATCCCCGTCTACTAGGAGCGCCGCTTCTGCATGAGCATTTTCTTGTTTGCTTATGGCCTTATACAGCTCATTGAGTGCGGTCGTAGTGCCTGCATCGGTTTGTGGTGGTAAACAGACATCTACGAAAAATATAGATAAACTCTCTTGGTAGATAGTGTGGTCTACAGCTTATCATGAGGTACTCTACCTCAGGCAGGCAATACCTCGACTTCCTTAATATTAGACATTGCGCACCAGCTCTTATTGACAAATGGACACAAGCCACCACCCCTCGTCTTGCCAGACATAGCTGTTCTGTCATGCCAATGCACGGAAAACCCAGCCAACTGTATATTATCCGTGTCGTCGTTCAGCCACGAACATAAGATATTACAGTTTTTAATGTCCCGTTTGTAGGATAGTCTCAAACGGAGTTCATCCAGTGCTTGCACGTTGGCCAATAGAACGACTTTTTCCACATTGTGTTACGTTACAGCCTTATTCAAAAATGTATTTTAAAAAATACTCAAGAATCACCACACAATTTTAGCAAATTTTATCAAAATAAAAAACAAAAATGACTCATTTACATAAGTATTCGGACCCTTTGCTATGAGTCTCGAAATTGAGCTCATGTCCATCCTGCTTCCATTGATCATCCTTGAGATGTTTCTACAACTTGATTGGAGTCCACCAGTGGTAAATTCAATTGATTGGACAGGTTTTTGGAAAGGGATACTCCTGCTTATATAAGGTCCCACAGTTGTTTGACAGTGTATGTCAGAGCAAAAACAAGCCACGAGGTCGAAGGAATTATCCGTAGATCTGGATAAAAGTAGCAAAACAGAGCTCCATATTTTCTCTGTGGAGAAGGGAGAACCTTTCAGGACAACCATCTCTGCAGCATTCCAAATAATCAAGCTTTTATGCTAGAGTGGCCAGACGGAAGCAACTCCTCAGGAAAATGACAGCCCGCTTGAAGTTTGCCAAAAGGCACCTAAAGGACTCTCAGACCATGAGAAACAAGATTCTCTGGTCTGATGAAACCAAGAGTGAACTCTGGCCCAAATGCCAAGCCCCACGTCTGGAGGAAACCTGGCACCATCCCTACGGTGACGCATGGTGGCAGCATCATGCTGTGGGGATGTTTTTCAGCAGCAGGGACTGGGAGACTAGTCAGCAAAGTACAGAGAGATCCTTGATGAAAACTTGCTCCGAGAGTGCTCAGGAC
This sequence comes from Salvelinus namaycush, assembly GCF_016432855.1. Lineage (NCBI taxonomy): Eukaryota > Metazoa > Chordata > Actinopteri > Salmoniformes > Salmonidae > Salvelinus > Salvelinus namaycush. Next base: position 5,243,303 of record NC_052322.1, on the reverse strand, counting down.
CTCAGACTGGGGCAAAGGTTCACCTTCCAACAGGACAACATCCCTAAGCACACAGCCAAGGCAACGCAGCAGTGACTTCGGAACAGGTCTCTGAATGTCCTTGAGTGGCCCAGCCAAAGTCCAGACTTGAACCCGATCAAACATCTCTGAAAACAAGGCTCCCTAAATTCTATCAGCATATCGATTGTGCAACCAGGGCTGATTGATGTATACGCTGATTTGGTGAGCGGGTTTATTAGCAAGTGCATCGGCAATGTCGTACCCACAGCGTCTATTAAAACATTCCCAAACCAGAAACCATGGATTGATGGCAGGATTCGCACAAAACTGAAAGCGCGAACCACTGCTTTAAATCAGGGCAAGGTGACCGGAAACATGACCGAATACAAACAGTTTAGCTATTCCCTCCGCAAGGCAATCAAACAAGCTAAGTGTCAGTATAGAGACAAAGTAGAATCGCAATTCAACGGCTCAGACACGAGAGGTATGTGGCAGGGTCTACAGTCAATCACGGACTATAAAAAAAAAAACAGTCCCGTCGCGGACCAGGATGTCTTTCTTCCAGACAGACTAAACAACTTATTTGCTCGCTTTGAGGACACTACAGTGCCACTGACACGGCCCGCTACGAAAACCTGCGGGCTCTTCTTCACTGCAGCCGACGTGAGCAAAACATTTAAATGTGTCAAGGCTGCAGGCCCAGACGGCATCCCCAGCCGCGTCCTCAGAGCATGCGCAGACCAGCTGGCTGGTGTGTTTACAGACATATTCAATCAATCCTTATCCCAGTCTGCTGTCCCCACATGCTTCAAGAGGGCCACCATTGTTCCTGTTCCCAAGAAAGCTAAGGTAACTGAGATAAATGACTACCGCCCCGTAGCACTCACTTCCGTCATCATGAAGTGCTTTGAGAGACTTGGATCAAATATGGATCAATGTGATGTGCCAATATGCATGTCCATTATGCAGGTTCTGTCACGCCCTGGCCTTAGTTATCTTTGTTTTCTTCATTATTTTAGTTAGGTCAGGGTGTGACATGGGGGATGTATGTGTTTTGTATTGTCTAGGGTTTTTTGTGTGTTTATGGGGCAGTGTCTAGTCTAGGGGATTGTATGTCTATGGTTGCCTAGATTGGTTCTCAATTAGAGACAGCTGTCTATCGTTGTCTCTGATTGGGAGCCATATTTAGGCAGCCATAGTCGGTAGGTTGTGGGTGATTGTCTATGTCTATGTGTAAGTTGCCTGTGTCTGCACTTGTCTTTATATAGCTTCACGTTTGTTGTTTTGTTTAGTTTGTAATTGTTCTTCGTCTTCGTTGATTAAATATGTGTTCATTTCACGCTGCGCATTGGTCCTCCTCTCTTTCACGTAACGACGATCGTGACAGGTTCCTAAGGTCAATATTACGAAACGTTCAGAAAACCATTCTCTTTGCGTGTAACACTATGATCAGCAATTACGTTTTGAATTGCGTTAAACCAAAGAAGAAGAAGAAGAAGCTGAGGTCGTCATTGGATCCAGAGAGGGAGACGAGGTGTGTAGAAGTCTTACTGGATAACTAGTGAGGTTTGCATGAACCTGGAAGAAAGCTGTAAATGACCTAGCCAGATCTGTTTGTTCTATCTTGGCAACCTTTATTTTATATTCTTGGCATAACAATGTTCATAGAAGTTGGCTATAAAGCAAAAACAGATCTGGGACCAGGCTATAAACGTAAATTACCCATTAATACCATAAAGGCAAGAAATGTCCTTCTGTACTGAGGTGACAGCAGTAAATAAATATTAACTGCTTAGAGTTAATGCTAAATGTGGTGACAGAGAGACGTACTGTATAATGTAATGAATAAAAAAAGGGAATCAAGGTCAAATGAATACTCACATACTGTTTGTCATGACTTATTTGTTTTTAATTAATTTAGATTAAAAAAGTTTCAAATGATCACACACAAAATAATTCTCAACAGAACACATTGTACATAACATTTTCTACACTAGGAACAACATCTTAAAATTAAATTAATTCAATATATTGTGCTGGTTCAAATCCTACACAAATGGATTCACAAAGAAAACACCTACTATACATTTCATTTCCTACAATAGGGGTGACATGTCTTCTGAAATGTATTCAGATTCAACATACTATACAGGTTCAGGGGATCATAAACTCACAGAAAAAAGTTAATTATGTAGCTTGGTTTAACAACAAATTATTCACTCTGCAGTGATTTATAAAAAGAGCGTGCAGCAGCTGGCAAGTAGTTGAGCATGGTCATCAGATCTTGGTACTTGTTTTTTTTGATGGGCAGAGGACTCTCATATGCTCTAGGGTAGTGGCTTGCAAAATAGGGAGGTTGAGGTGTAGCTCCTTGTTTTGGTTTGGAGATCGGCCACGATTTCCATCCCTCAAATAGACTGTGGCTCTGTCTGGCGTACAGATTCCAAGGATCCTCAACTGAAATTAGAACAGAAAAATGTTAAGTTCCTGACATCAATAAACAACTTTCACAGTCCAGCATTAGGATATTTTATTGTTTGAACAACATGTTGCATGTTGATGGGATGTTAGTAAACTATTCTCTGTGCAATACCTGTGACTTTTAACCACCTCACTGAGGTGATCTGTAGTCCAGCTAGTCGCTTGAGGACAGAATCTGGGAGGTGCCTGAAGTCTTCACATTGCATCCTCGTCACCTTGAATGGTTTTGCTGGTTGTGCTTCAAGTATCATCTTTGAAACATCATCAGGTGTATGAAGGACTGACACTTTGCGCCTCTTCTCTTTGGGTGAGTGGCGTGAATTTTGTCTTCACCCACTTCAATATGCAGCTTGCCACCTCAATGAACCCTCGGTGTGCAATCCCCTCATGCCAAACACACATGTATGCAGGATCTTCTTTTTCAAGTTCCTGGATGCAAAGGTTAAAATTTGACAGCTGCCGCTGGTAGTAGACATTGGAGTGGGTCAGATTAGGGGTGTACATCACCCCCTGTAGATCCACAGAAATGACATGGCAGTCAGCATTGGCTTTAGCCCACTCAGTGTCACTTTGAAGCTGTGTGTAGGCCTTTTCGGCTTTTCGATGGTGCAACTCACTTTCAACTGCAATCTTCCTCTTCTCCTCTGCAGATGTTGCTGCTGACATCTTAGTGAAGAATGCGTCACATTTGCCACAGGTGTCACTCCTGGGTTGGCCGAAATTGAGACTCTGCTGTTTGAAAATTATGTGGTATTCTTCTCTTCTCTTCATATTTTCACTTGCCTGAAGACGGCTGTTGGTTAGCTGGAACACAGACATGAAAGTGACCTTGCACACATTCAATCTCTGGCCTGCTTGCTGTACATGGTATTTGAAGGTTTGTTTCCGTCGTTTGTTCTCCTTTGTATCCTCAGGTTTACGTCTCCGTTTCACCTCATGCTGCAATAAAAATTGACAATGATAAATTCAGAATTTAATATACTGTAGCACATTCAGGGTATTGCTTGATCAGGACCTCCATCTTTCACACACTCCCAACCTATACACAGAATGAGTTTGTATTGCACCATTGTGTAACACTGCACTTTTAGAGTTAATTAATGTACGTATCATTACTGTCAAAGTTAAACTATGCAAGTGTTCAATATAGCTATTATAATAATAGGCTTTTTGTCTTATTTCTAACCTGTTCTAAGCCGGAGAGAATCAACGCTTGTTGTTTCTCGTATGGGACAGTGTAGAAACTGTTGAACAGATGCAGCTTGCGCTCATCAGCCAACTTTCCACAATCCTTTCTGCACGTCGTGGAACACGCTCTTCCCTGCAGGATACAGTGTAACGTTACATATAACTAGCTAGCTACTGTAGCCATGTCGAATCTTCCGGTAGATGGAGAAAAAGTAACTATGTTTCTTCTATAATCTAGCAATAATATTTGTAACGATAATGTATAAGTTAGTAGCCAACGAACTTTAGCTAACATGTTTTCTCTATAGTTACAAATTAGACAACCCAGAACATACATGTTAGCTACTGTACTCTATAGCTAGCTAGCTTGATTGTGTAACGGTTGTCCTCGCTGACGGCTCTGGCTGATCCTGTCTGGCGGAAGGCTCTGGCTGATCCTGTCTGGCGGAAGGCTCTGGCTGATCCTGTCTGGCGGAAGGCTCTGGCTGATCCTGTCTGGCGGAAGGCTCTGGCTGATCCTGTCTGGCGGAAGGCTCTGGCTGATCCTGTCTGGCGGAAGGCTCTGGCTGATCCTGTCTGGCGGAAGGCTTTGGCTGCTCCTGTCTAGCGGAAGGCTCTAGCGGCTCCTGTCTGGCGGAAGGCTCTAGCGGCTCCTGTCTGGCGGACGGCTCTGATTGCTCATGGCAGACAGGCGGCTTTGCAGGCTCAGTACAGACGGGCGGCTTTGAAGGCTCAATACAGACGGGCAGTTCATGCGGCGCTTGGCAAACGGACAGTTCAGACGGCGTTGGGCAGACGGGCAGTTCAGGCGCCGTTGGGCAGACGGGCAGTTCAGGCGCCGCTGGGCAGACGGCAGACTCTGGCCGGCTGAGACGCACTGTAGGCCTGGTGCGTGGTGCCGGAACTGGAGGTACCGGGCTAAAGACACGCACCTTCAGGCTAGTGCGGGGAACAACAACAGGGCACACTGGACTCTCAAGGCGTACTATAGGCCTGGTGCGTGGTACCGGCACTGGTGGTACCGGGCTGAGGGCACGCACATCAGGGCGAGTACGGGGAGAAGGAACAGTGCGTACAGGGCTCTGGAGATACACAGGAGGCTTGGTGCGTGGTGTAGGCACTGGTGGTACTGGGCTGGAGACACGCACCATAGGGCTAGTGCGTGGAGGAGGAACAGGGCTCTGGAGACGCACTGGACGCCTGGTGCGTGGTGTAGGCACAGGTGGTACTGGGCTGGAGCGGGGAGGTGGCGCCGGAAATACCGGACCGTGCAGGCGTACTGGCTCCCTTGAGCACTGAGCCTGCCCAACCTTACCTGGTTGTATGCTCCCCGTCGCCCGACCAGTGCGGGGAGGTGGAATAACCCGCACCGGGCTATGTAGGCGAACCGGGGACACCATGCGTAAGGCTGGTGCCATGTAAGCCGGCCCGAGGAAACGCACTGGTGGCCAGATGTGTAGAGCCGGCTTCATGGCACTTGGCTCAATGCTCAATCTGGCCCGGCCGATACGAGGAGCTGGTATGTACCGCACCGGGCTGTGCACACGTACAGGAGACACCATGCGCTCTACTGTGTAACACGGTGTCTGCCCGTACTCTCGCTCTCCACGGTAAGTACAGGGAGTGGGCGTAGGTCTCCTACCTGACTTCGCCACTCTCCCTTTTAGCCCCCCCCCAATACATTTTGGGGGTTTACTCACAGGCTTCCTTGCTAGTTGTGTACCCTCATAACTCCGGTTCCTCTCTCCGGTTGCCTCTGCTCTCCTAATCGCCTCCAGCTGTTCCCATGGGAGGCGATCTCTTCCAGCCAGGATCTCCTCCCATGTGTAGCAACCCTTGCCGTCCAAAACATCCTCCCATGTCCACGAGTCCTGGTTATTTTTCCGCTGTTGCTGGTTCCTCTCACGCTGCTTGATCCATGGTAGGTGGGTGATTCTGTAACGGTTGTCCTCCTCCTCTTCGGAAGAAGAGGAGGAGTAGGGATTGGACCAAAGCGCAGCGTGATAATTTGACATAATGATTTATTTAAACAAACGACGAAACACGAAATAACACTTGATAATAAACAAAATAACAAACTACGTAGACTGACCTAAAACATGTGAACTTACATATAACGAAGAACGCACGAACAGGTACAGACTACAAACAAACGATACAGTCCCGTGTGGTAACATATACGGACACAGGAGACAATCACCCACAAACAAACAGTGTGAACAGCCTACCTTTATATGGTTCTCAATCAGAGGAAACGTCAAACACCTGTCCCTGATTGAGAACCATATAAGGCTAATTACACCTGACCTAAACATAGAAACACAAAACATAGAATGCCCACCCCAACTCACGCCCTGACCAACTAAACACATACAAAATTAACAGAAAACAGGTCAGGAACGTGACAGATTGTTTGATATACGGTTCTTCCACATACCTCTTTTGGACAGCTTTTCCCAGTTTTTTTCTTGACCCTTACGATTTGTATAGGGTTTTCCCGCATCCCGTAAGATCTTCCTTTGCCTGTCTTTCCATTCTTTTAGTTTTGTTTTACGTTTCTTTCCCACATTTCGGCAATTTTCATCAGCAACAGAAAAGTTGTGCGCTTGTCCGTCCATTCTGAGTGGTGCAAATAAACGGTTATTCCACGAGAGCCTATCTTTAAATTTAAAATTATTGTTAATTAGCGCGTGGAAAGCTTGTGAAACCGGTTCACTATAGAAAAAGGGTGTCCAATAATGATTTTTCATGTATATCTCTTTTTTTTTTTTGTCACATATATGGTTCTTCGTCTGTAGGATTCAATTAACAATAGTGTGTGTAGTCAGTAATCAGTAGTGTAAGTGAGTGGTTGCAGACATAAATGTGATAATGAGGGGTGTTGAAAGGTGCCAATGCAAACTAACAAAACAGCCACAACCAAAATCTCAGTGTCTGCATGGAGAATGTCTCCTCAATGAATGGGGAAGTGGTGCATTTATCCTGGGATACACCCAGTCCCAGGTGTGTCCCATGTCGCTGATGACCCTCCCAGCGCCACCCCCTGACATCCTAATAAGGAAAACAAGAGCAAAGAGAAAGAATAAGGCAGACAGAGTGGGAGGGTTGTCACACCGATAATGTCAAAAGCTGCACTGAAGTCTAACAAGACAGCCCACACAATCATTTTATCATCAATTTCTCTCAGCCAATCATCAGTCATTTGTGTAAGTGCTGTGCTTGTTGAGTGTCCTTCCCTATAAGCGTGCTGAAAGTCTGTTGTCAATTTGTTTACTATGAAATAGCATTGTATCTGGTCAAACACCATATTTTCCAGAAGTTTACTAATGGTCGGTAACAGGCTGAAATTTCATAATTTGGTCCGATATACTTGGATGTGTATTGCCAGTGTTTGTTGCTGGCATGTCATCCCTAAGTTTGCTTATCTTGCCAATGAAAAAGTCATTAAAGTAGTTTGCAATATCAGTGGGCTTTGTGATGAATGAGCCATCTGATTCAATGAATGATGGAGCTGAGATGGCTTTTTTCCCCAAAATGTAATTTAAGGTGCCCCAAAGCTTTTTACTATGATTCCTTATATAATTGATCTTTGTTTCATAGTATGGTTTATTTTGTATTTTTATTTAGTTTAGTCACATGATTTCTTAATTTGCAGGAAGGTTGCCAATCAGTTGGGCTGCAAGACTTATTTGCCATACCTTTTGCCTCATCCCTCTCAACCATACTATTTTTCAATTCCTCATAAATCCAAGGGGATTCAATAGTTTTTACAGTAATTTTCTTACTGGGTGAGTGCTTATTAGTAACTGTAATAAGCGATTTCATAAATGTGTCAAGTACAGCTTCTGGTTGCTCCTCATTACACACCACAGACCAGAAAATATTCTTAACATCGTCAACATATCAATCACTACAAAACTTCTTGCATGACCTCTTATACACTATATTAGGCCCAGCCTTTTGAAGTTTGGTTTTCCTAGATATGGCTACTATACTGTGATCACTACATCCTATGGATTTGGATACTGCTTTAAAGCAAATGTATGCAGCATTAGTAAATATGTGATCAATATATGTTGATTTAATTCCTGTGCTGTTTGTAACTACCCTGGTAGGTTGACTGATAACCTGAACCAGGTTACAGGCACTGGTTACAGTTTGAAGTTTTTTCTTGAGTGGGCAGCTTGATGATAACCAGTCAATATTTAAATAATCCAGAAAATATACTTCTCTGTTGATATCACATACATTGTCAAGCATTTCACACATTATCCAGATACTGACTGTTAGCACTTGGTGGTCTATAGCAGCTTCCCACCAGAATGGGCTTTATGGGGATGCAGATAAACCTGTAGCCAACAGTATTTAACATTAGAACGTCTCCAAGCTTTACAGGTATGTTGTCTTGAATGTAGACCACAACACCGCTCCCATTGGCATTTCTGTCTTTTTGGTAGATGTTATAACCATGTATTGCTACCACTGTATCATCAAAGGTATTATCTAAGTGAGTTTCAGAGATAGTCAGAATATGAATGTCATCTGTTACAATCATGTTATAGACTTCATGGACCTTGTTTCTTAGGCTACATATGTTAGTATGGGCTATTTTTAGCACTTTTCTGGGTTGCTTTTAATGCTTTACTGGGAAGTTAATCAGAAGTAGACTTACTCATGTTATTTACATTGGAGCTGATAGTGCAGGGTCAACTGCACAAAGTGGTCTTCCTACGAGGACACACCGCCTTAGTGCTAACAGTGTAACTCTGGTTCATAGGCGCATGATTACTGTAGACAATAGCTGTAGGATTAACAGAAGTATTCGGTGTAAATGGGGGTACATCAATTAAATTACTTATGTTGTGTTTGCCAATGCCCTTAGGATCATGTACATTTGATGCAGCATTATGACTGTTCATTGTCACAATGGTAGGGATTAGCTGAGCTGGTCTTGGATCATTTACCAGTCATTGTTTCAACACAGCCTTGAAATGCGTGGACAGAGTCCAGGAGCCAAGATGATTTGGATGGACTCCGTCATTCCTGTAGAGTATCTTCTGTTTCCAGAAGGTGTCAAAGTTCTCTATACTCCAGCAGAGCTACAGTAGTCTTTTAGCCAGATGTTGAGTTGAGATGTCTTGATGTTGAGATGGGTCTATTACTTGAACTCTGTGAAGCATTTATGTGGGCTGCAATTTCTGAGGCTGGTAATTCTAATGAATTTATCCTCTGCAGCAGAGGTAACTCTGGGTCTTCCTTTCCTGTGGCGGTCCTCATGAGAGCCAGTTTCATCATAGCGCTTGATGGTTTTTGTGACTGCATTTTCTGCATTGACTGACCTTCATGTCTTAAGGTAATGATGGACTGTCGTTTCTCTTTACTTATTTGAGCTGTTCTCGCCATAATATGGACCTGGTCTTTTACCAAATAGGGCCATCTTCTGACACAACACAAATGACTGGCTAAAACGCATTAAGAATAAAGAAATTCCACAAATGTACTTTTAACAAGGCCTGTTAAATTAAATGCATTCCAGGTCACTATGACCTGGAAGCTGGTTGAGAGAATGCCAAGAGTGTGCAAAGCTGTCACCAAGGCAAAGGGTGGCTAATTTGAAGAATCTCAAATATAAAATATATTTTGATTTGTTTAACACTTTTTTGTTAGATGATTCCATATGTGTAGAAAATAGTAAAAATAAAGAAAAACCCTGGAATGAGTAGGTGTGTCCAAACTTTTGAGTGGTACTGTAAGGAGGGGGAAACTATGTACAAATAGTGCTGTAATTTGTAAGCGATTCACCCGATATGGATGAAAATACCCTCAAATTAAATCTGACAGTCTGCAGTTTAACCTAATTTCAAATCCCAAGTGTTGGAGTACAGAGCCAAAACAACAACAAATGTGTCACTTTCCCAATACTTTTATCTCTCCATTCCTAACAATTCTGTAGATGCAAAAAGAGTTGCATACATATTATTATTTACTATATGCATAGCTAATTAGCTTGCACCAGGTATGTAGGAATAGTTAGCACATTAGCCTACTTATATGTACACACTAAATAAGAATCTGTTCTCGGTTGAAACACTAACTACCGTGTTTCAAACTGCCTCTGGATGCAACATCAGTACAATAACTGTTTGTCGGGAGCTTCATGAAATGGGTTTCCATGGCCGAGCAGCCGCACAGAAGCATAAAATCACCATGCACAATGCCAAGCATCTGCTGGAGTGGTGGAAAGCTCGCCGCCATTGGACTCTGGAGCAGTGGAAACGCGTTCTCTGGAGTTATGAATCACTCTTCACCATCTGGCAGTCTGACCAATTAAGCTGTGTTTGGCGGATGCCAGGAGAACGCTAACTGCCCGAATGCATAGTGCCAACTGTAAAGTTTAGTGGGGGAGGAATAATGGCCTGTGGTGGTTTCATGGTTCGGCCTAGGCCCCTTAGTTCCAGTGAAGGGAAATCTTAATGCTACAGCATACAATGACATTGGAGACGATTCTGTGCTTCCAACTTTGTGGCAACAGTTTGGTGAAGGCCCTTTCCTGTTTCAGCATGAAAATTGCTCTGTGCTCAAAGCGAGATCCACACAGCAATGGTTTGTCGAGATCGGTGTGGAAGAACTTGACTGACCTGCACAGAGCCCTGACCTCAACCCCATTGAACATCTTTGGGATGAATTGGATGAATGAAAAATGGATGAATGTGTGATAATTTTGCACCTTCACAATTGTATTTAAATTAGGCCTAACTGAGTGATAAGGAGGGTGAAGAGGTTGATTTAGAAAGACGATAGTGTAATGGTGAGTTTGTGTTATGCCTATTTATCAGCAGCAAATAATTTGACCGCATGCCTTGCTGGTTGATACAATTCTCCTTTATGTTTTACTTTGTAAAAATAAGCTGTTATGGGACTGTTTTATTTTTTAAAAACTTTAAGGGAAACAAAAACATGCTACATGCTGCAGAAAGCCTTTAGAATAATACAAAACAGATCCTTGACTCTTTCCAGGGAAGGAAACGATGCCAGCCCACTGAATGAATGACACATGGATAGAATGGGCAATAATTGTGCAAGTTACTTCACAATTGAATTTAAATTAGGCCTAACTGAACGATAAAGATGGTAAAGAGGTTGATTTAATTTAGAAAGACAATAGTTTAATGATGAGTTTGTGTTATGCCTATTTATCAGTCTTTAGCACTCTTGTTAATAGTTTTACAATGTGCCTTGCGGGTTAATACCGTTCACTTTGATGTTTTACTTTGTAAAAAGATGTTACAGGACTGTTTTATTTACTGTAACTCTATTAGTTATCACATTTATTGTAAGGGAAACAAAAACATGCTAGGCCTATCATTTGTCAAATTGTACATGAAGAGATGGGCGTATGTTGAAATTTACAGATGCAGGGAAAGGAGCATCAAATCCTTCTTCAGAGACACATGCAGGTAAAACCTTTTGATTTCTATATGAACTCAGCAAAAAAAGAAACGTCCTCTCACGGTCAACTGCGTTTGTTTTCAGCAAACTTAACATGTGTAAATATTTGTATGAACATAACAAGATTCAACAACTGACATAAACGGAACAAGTTCCACAGACATGTGACTAACAGAAATGGAATAATATGTCCCTGAACAAAGGGGGGGGGGGTCAAAATCAAAAGTAACAGTCAGTATCTGGTGTGGCCACCAGCTGCATTAAGTACTGCAGTGCATCTCCTCCTCATGGACTGCACCAGATTTGCCATTTCTTGCTGTGAGATGTTACCCCACTCTTCCACCAAGGCACCTGCAAGTTCCCGGACATTTCTGGGGGGAATAGCCCTAGCCCTCACCCTCCAATCCAACAGGTCCCAGACGTGCTCAATGGGATTGAGATTCGGGCTCTTCACTGGCCATGGCAGAACACTGACATTCCTGTCTTGCAGGAAATCACGCACAGAATGAGCAGTATGGCTGGTGGCATTGTCATGCTGGAGGGTCATGTCAGGATGAGCCTGCAGGAAGGGTACCACATGAGGGAGGATGTCTTCCCTGCAACGCACAGCTTTGAGATTGCCTGCGATGATAACAAGCTCAGTCCGATGATGCTGTGACACACCGCCCCAGACCATGACGGACCCTCCACCTCCAAATCGATCCCACTCCAGAATACAGGCCTCGGCGTAACGCTCATTCCTTTGACGATAAACTCGAATCCGACCATCACCCCTGGTGAGACAAAACCGCGACTCGTCAGTGAAGAGCACTTTTTGCCAGTCCTGTCTGGTCCAGAGAAAGTGGGTTTGTGCCCATAGGCGACATTGTTGCCGGTGATGTCTGGTGAAGACCTGCCTTACAACAGGCCTGCAAGCCCTCAGTCCAGCCTCTCTCAGCCTATTGCGGACAGTCTGAAGACTGATGGATGGATTGTGCGTTCCTGGTATAACTTGGGCAGTTGTTGTTGCCATCCTGTACCTGTCCCGCAGGTGTGATGTTTGGATGTACCGATCCTGTGCAGGTGTTGTTACACGTGGTCTGCCACTGCGAGGACGATCAGCTGTCCATCCTGTCTCCCTGTAGCGCTGTCTTAGGCATCTCACAGTACGGACATTCAAATTTATTGCCCTGGCCACATCTGCAGTCCTCATGCCTCCTTGCAGCATGCCTAAGGCACATTCACGCAGATGAGCAGGGACCCTGGGCATCTTTCTTGTGGTGTTTTTCAGAGTCAGTAGAAAGGCGTTTTTAATGTCCTAAGTTTTCATAATTGTGACTTTAATTGCCTACCGTCTGTAAGCTGTTAGTGTCTTACTGACCGTTCCACAGATGCATGTTCATTAATTGTTTATGGTTCATTGAACAAGCATGGGAAACCGTGTTTAAACCCTTTACAATGAAGATCTGTGAAGTTGTTTGGATTTTTACAAGACAAGGTCCTGAAAAAGGGACATTTCTTTTTTAATGAGTTTAGTATCGGAAAGAGCATATTCTGCAGTTTGTGTGGCACTCTCAAATTGAAGAGGTGCAGCTCTATTTCCAAATTTCACTTTTTCCAAGAATATCCGTGCTGTCCATGCATTCAGCACATGACCATTCGCGTGGTAGCATTGCTTTGGCAACTAAGAAAAAATGAGTAATATAATAAACTTGGATGAATGGGCGATAGAAACCAGATAGAAACTGATAATGATTCATGTGACTTCAATTAACTGAATGAGGGTGAAGAGGTTGATTGAATGTGATTGATCTGAATGATGAGGGCGAAGAGCATGATTGAAATTAAAACAATAGTGTAATGATGATAAAGAATTGTGGGCGATCTAATTATTTTATAATGAAAGGAAATGATATACCACTTCCAGCCTATCAGAGTCAAATCAGACACTGAGTACAACATACAATGTGTGTAGTTCACAATGGCAAGCCGAACAAAACTAATGGACGCACTGACAGCATTGCAAATGCTGCAGAATTTAAATAAGTTAGTCGGATCGGATATTGAACTTGAAATCGACGTTGGTGTAGAGTCTTCATCTGATTCTGATGTTGACTTTAAGCCTCCACCTCTGATGCCTGAGCCGCAGAAAAAGCAGAACAGAACCAACTGAAACGATGATCCCAACTGCAACGGTGAGACAGGATTCTGGGAGGAATGGCACAGTTTGGGTAGAAAAGCGTGACGAGTTTGTGACATGCAGATGTTGCAGCACATCAGAGATTGTACTTTCTGTCATGCGCACAGAAAAGGAAACAGTACGTGGGAAATGTTTATGGATGAACTCAAAGCATTTATTGAACTCTTGTATGTCCGCAGGGCATACGGCCGAAAGAGCAAGGATGTAGAGTAATTTTTGTCTGATAGGTATGGGGTGGACTTTTTATAAGAGACCATGCCACGCAATAAGTTATCAGACCCTTTGCTAAGAGACTAGAAATTGAGCTCAGGTACATCCTGTTTCCATTGATAATCCTTGAGATGTTTCTACAACTTGATTGGACATGATTCGGATCCCACAGTTGACAGTGCATGTCAGAGCAAAGGTCCCACAGTTGACAGTGCATGTCAGAGCAAAAAACAAGCCATGAGGTTGAAGGAATTGTCCGTAGAGCTCTGAGACAGAGTTCCTCTGTGGAGATGTGAGAACCTTCCAGGAGGACAACCATCTCTGCAGCACTCCACCAATCAGGCCTTTATGCTAGAGTGGCCAGACAGAAGCCAATCCTCAGTAACAGGCACATGACAGCCCGCTTGGAGTTTGCCAAAAAGGCACCTAAAGGTCTCTCAGACCATCTGATGAAACCAAGATTGATCTCTTTGGCCTGAATGCCAAGCGTCACGTCTGGAGGAAACCTGGCACCATCCCCACGGTGACGCATGGTGCTGGCAACATCATGCTGAGGGGATGTTTTTCAGCGGCAGGGACTGGGAGACTAGTCAGGATCGAGGGAAAGATGAACGGAGAAAAGTACAGAGAGATCGTTGATGAAAACCTGCTCCAGAACACTGAGGACCTCAGACTGTGCCAAATCTTCACCTTCCAGCAGGACAATGACCCTAAGCACATAGCCAAGCCAACATCGGGAGTGGCTTTGCGACAAATATCTGAATGTCCTTGAGTGGCCCAGCCAGAGCCCGGACTTGAAATCGATCTAACATCTCTGGAAAGACCTGAAAATAGCTGTGCAGCAACGCTCCCCATCCAACCTGACAGAGATTGAGAGGATCTGCAGAGAAGAATGGGAGAAACTCCCCAAAATACAGGTGTGCCAAGCTTTTGTGTCATACCCAAGAAGTCTTGAGGATGTATTCGCTGCCAAATGTGCTTCAACAAAGTACTAGGGTCTGAATACATATGTAAATGTAATATTTAACTTTTGTATTTATAAATCAGCAAGCATTTATAAAAACCTGTTATTGATTTGTTATTATGGGGTATTGTGTGTAGATTGATGAGGAAACAAAACAATTTGATCAATTTTAGAATAAGGCTGTAACGTAACAAAATGAGGAAAAAGTCTATGGGTCTGAATACTTTCCAAAGGCACTGTATGTCAAGCAACATGGACGCAGTGTTGCAGTGAGATTATCTCAAGCAAATTTGCTGATATGCAAATCAACTCAAACTACATTGAGAATGCATGCAACATCCAATCCTTTCATACATCCCATCATGGTTTCACAAATTATTTGGTTATCCAACTGTTTGGTTATTGTAACAGCCTCAATATAGGCAAAATGTTGGCTAAATAATTTAGCTAGCTAGACCAAATATAATGTTCATCACTGCTTATCAAGCTAACTAGCTCTTCTTTGACAATTTCAGTTGAATCTTTACAGGGTGACATCTGGGTACATTTAAGTAAATATATATTGACTGCCAGACAATGTTCATATATCATGACTATCAATGATGCCAAACGGAACCTTCAGACAAACTGTTTGACATGTCTCTTGATGTAATGACATGACAACTGCGTCTGAGTTTTGGGCCCCGCTTTTGTTCCATGCTGGCTGAAGACCTACCTATCTAGTTACTACACTGTAAAAAAAAAGAAATTGTCACAGTAAATTACTGTATAATCAACAGTAACACACTGTAGAAACTGAATACAGTAGATTACCATAAATGACATTGCATTGTGGGAAAACATTTGACAGGAAATGGCTCAGGTAGTGCAGCTCATCCAGGATGGCACATCAATATCTTGTCAGCGTAGAGGCGCTACCAGGTGGCCTGCTGGAGGTCATTTTGCAGGACTCTGGCAGTGCTCCTCCTTGCACAAAGGCGGAGGTAGCGGTCCTGCTGCTGGGTTGTTGCCCTCCTACGGCCTCCTCCACGTCTCCTGATGTACTGGCCTGTCTCCTGGTAGCGCCTCCATGCTCTGGACACTACGCTGACAGACACAGCAAACCTTCTTGCCACAGCTCACATTGATGTGCCATCCTGGATGAGCTGCACTACCTGAGCCACTTGTGTGGGTTGTAGACTCCGTCTCATGCTACCACTAGAGTGAAAGCACCGCCAGCATTCAAAAGTGACCAAAACATCAGCCAGGAAGCAGGAACTGAGAAGTGGTCTGTGGTCACCACCTGCAGAATCACTCCTTTATTGGGGGTGTCTTGCTAATTGCCTATAATTTCCACCTTTTGTCTATTCCATTTGCACAACAGCATGTGAAAATTATTGTCAATCAGTGTTGCTTCCTAAGTGGACAGTTTGATTTCACAGAAGTGTGATTGACTTGGAGTTACATTGTGTTGTTTAAGTGTTCCCTTTATTTTTTTTGAGCAGTGTATGTTAGTCCTGAATATTTTCTAAACTAAAAGCATTGTATTTGGGACAAATCATTCACTAAACCCTAAACCTCAACTACATCTCGTAATGAATAATGTGGAAATTGAGTAAGTTGAGGCGACTAAACTGCTTAGAGTAACCCTAGATTGTAAACTGTCATGGTCAAAACATATTGATAAAACAGTAGATAAGATGGGGAGAAGTCTGTCCATAATAAAGTGTTGCTCTGCCTTCTTAACAATACTATCAACAAGGCAGGTCCTACAGACCCTGTTTTTTCGCAGCCTGGTCTACTGTTCAGTCGTCTGGTCAGGTGCCACAAAGAGGGATCTGGGAAAAGTACATGGAGAGCTAACATTAATGACATGCATGTCAATCTCTCATGGCTCAAAGTGGAAGAGAGATTGACTTCATCACTACTTGTTTTTGTAAGAGGTGTTGACAAGCTGAAGGTACCGAGCTGTCTGTTTAAAATACTTGCACACAGCTCGGACACCCATTCATACTCCACAAGACTTGCTACCAGAGGTCTCTTCACAGTCCCCAAGTCCAGAACAGACTATGGGAGGCACACAGTACTTCATAGAGCGATGACTACATGGAACTCTATTCCACATCAGGTAACTGATGCAAGCAGTAGAATCAGGTCAAAATACACCTTATGGTACAGTGGTGACAGTGGAAGTAACACAAACACAGGCACAGACAGATGCAAACACACACATGATAAATTTACACACTATACACACACGTACACATGGACTCTGCCTTGGCAGCAGCTAATGGGGATCCATAATAAATACAAATAGCAGCAATTTGCCTTGCTGTGGCACAGCTGCGGTCCCCGACATCCATTTTTGCCACCTCTCCTGCTGTACACCACCTCCCCTTTTTCTCCTCCTGTGTGTGTGCCATTGCTCTGATTTCTGCTACACAAACAGCTTCTCCCACTCTTGTTTGTGGCAGAATTGAGTGGGAAAAGTAGCTAAATGCTATCAAAACCATAGAAACCCTCGTTGTGAAACCTCCCCAAAGGCATTACTGAAAAGACTCTTTTACCAAGTTGCTGGAGGGGTCTGACAACTCTCTAAATATAGCAACAAATATGCTCCGCACGTGCTACGTTGAAACATTAAAGGTTCCCCCAAGAATCCCTCAACTAACCAAAGGTGCAAATATGAACCCATTAACTAGAATGGTTACTTTAATAACTCTAGGGTTCCTTGAGAAACTCCAGGGTTCTTCGAGTCATGGCTAATTATAAGAGCGTGCAATATAGTGTCCACATCACTAACAAACTATCATGGTCCAAACACACCAAGACAGTCGTGAAGAGGGCACGACAAAGCCTATTCCCCCTCAGGAGACTAAAAAGATTTGGCATGGGTTCTCATATCCTCAAAGTTCTCCAGCTGCACCATCGAGAGCATCCTGACTGGTTGCATCACCGCCTGGTATGGCAACTGCTCGGCCTCCAACCGCAAGGCGCTACTGAGGGTAGTGAGTTATGCCCAGTACATCACTGCGGCCAAGCTTCCTGCCATCCAGGACCTCTATACCAGGCGATGTCAGAGGAAGGCCCTAAAAATTGCTAAAGACTACAGACACCCTAGTCATAGTCTGTTGTCTCTGCTACCGCACAGCAATCAGTACCGGAGCACCAAGTCTAGGTCCAAAAGGCTTCTTGACAGCTTCTACCATCAAGCCTTAAGACTGCTGAACAGCTAATCAAATGACAACTCGGACTATTTGCATTTTTTTTACGCCACTGCTACTCGCTGTTTATTATCTATGTATAATCAATTTACCCCTACCTACATGTACATATTTCCTCAATTACCTTGACTAACCTGTAGCACCGCACATTGACTAAGTACCGGTACCCCTTGTATATAGCCTCGTTTTTGTTATTTTATTGTTGCTCTTTTATATTTTACTTTGTTTTATTTAGTAAATATTTTTCTTAATTCTTATTTTTCTTAAAAATGCATTGTTGTTAAGGGCTTGTAAGTACGCATTTCACGGTAAAGTCGACACCTGTTGTTGTAACGGGCTTCCTCCTTCTCTTCATCCGAAGAGGAGTAGCAAGGATTGGACCAAAGTGCAGCGGGGTGTGAATTCATAATGATTTATTTAAACAAAACGACGAAACACGAAATAACACTTAGAAATACAAAATAACAAAACGAACTAAACAGACCTAAACTACGAACTTACATGAAACGAAGAACACACGAACAGGAACAGACAAACCGAAACAGTCCCGTGTGGTAACATCTACTGACACGGAAGACAATCACCCACAAACAAACAGTGAGAACAACCTACCTTAATATGACTCTCAATCAGAGGAAACGTCAAACACCTGCCTCTAATTGAGAGCCATACCAGGCAACCCAAAACCAACATAGAAACAGAAAACATAGACTGCCCACCCAAAACTCACGCCCTGACCAATAAACACATACCAAACAACAGAAAACAGGTCAGGAACGTGACAGGACCCCCCCCTCAAGGTGCGAACTCCGGGCGCACCCCTACAACTCAAGGGGAGGGTCTGGGTGGGCATCTGTCCGCGGTGGCGGCTCCGGCGGTGGACGAGGACACCACTCCACCACTGTCTTTGTCCCCCTCCTTAGCGTCCTTTGAGTGGCGACCCTCGCCCCCGACCATGGTCCAGGAACCTTCACTAAGGCCCCTCCTACATAGAGGAGACAGCTCAGGACAGAGAGGTAGCTCAGGACAGAGAGGTAGCTCAGGACAGAGAGGTAGCTCCGGACAGAGAGGTAGCTCCGGACAGAGAGGTAGCTCCGGACAGAGAGGTAGCTTAGGACAGAGGGACAACTCTGTACTAATGGCAGCTCCGGACTGAGTGGCAGCTCCGGACTGGGTGGCAGCTCCGGACTGGGTGGCAGCTCCGGACTGAGTGGCAGCTCCGGACTGAGTGGCAGCTCCGGACTGAGTGGCAGCTCCGGACTGGAGGGCAGCTCATGACTGGAGGGCAGCTCATGACTGGAGGGCAGCTCATGACTGGAGGGCAGCTCATGACTGGAGGGCAGCTCATGACTGGAGGGCAGCTCATGACTGGAGGGCAGCTCATGACTGTCTGGCGGCTCTGGCAGCTCCTGACTGGCTGGCGGCTCTGGCAGCTCCTGACTGGCTGGCGGCTCTGGCAGCTCCTGACTGACGGACGGCTCTAGCGGCTCCTGACTGACGGACGGCTCTAATGGCTCGGGACAGACGGGCGGCTCTAATGGCTCGTGGCAGACGGATGGCTCAGAAGGCGCTGGGCAGACGGATGGCTCAGAAGGCGCTGGGCAGACGGATGGCTCAGAAGGCGCTGGGCAGACGGATGGCTCAGACGGCGCTGGGCAGACGGATGGCTCAGACGGCGCTGGGCAGACGGATGGCTCAGACGGCGCTGGGCAGACGGATGGCTCAGACGGCGCTGGGCAGACAGATGGCTCAGACGGTGCTGGGCCGACAGATGGCTCTGCCCTGCTGAGGCGCACAGTAGGCCTGGTGCGTGGTGCCGGAACTGGAGGTACCGGGCTGACGGCACGCACCTCAGGGCGAGTGCGGGGAGAAGGAACAGTGCGTACAGGGCTCTGGAGACGCACAGGAGGCTTGATGCGTGGTGCCGAAACTGGAGGCACTGAGCTTGAGACACGCACCACAGGGAGAGTGCGTGGAGGAGGAACAGGGCTCTGGAGACGCACTGGAAGCCTGGTGCGTGGTGTAGGCACTGGTGGTACTGAGCTGGGGCGGGAAGGTGGCGCCGGATATACCGGACCGTGTAGGCGTACTGGCTCCCTTGAACACTGAACCTGCCCAACCTTACCTGGTTGTATGCTCCCCGTCGCCTGACCAGTGCGGGGAGGTGGAATAACCCGCACCGGGCTATGTAGGCGAACCGGGGACACCATGCGTAAGGCTGGTGCCATGTAAGCCGGCCCAAGGAGACGTACTGGTGGCCAGATATGTAGAGCCGGCTTCATGGCACTTGGCTCAATGCTCAATCTAGCCCTACCAGTGCGAGGAGGTGGAATAACCCGCACCGGGCTATGCACACGTACAGGAGACACCGTGCGCTCTACTGCGTAACACGGTGTCTGCCCGTACTCCCGCTCTCCACGGTTAGCCTGGGAAGTGGGCGCAGGTCTCCTACCTGCCCTAGACCCACTACCTCTTAGCCCCCCCCCAATAAATTTTTGGGTTGTACTTGCGGGCTTTTCGGGCTTCCGTGCTAGACGCGTCCCCTCATAACGCCGGTTCCTCTCTCCGGTTTCCTCCGCTCTCCGAGCTGCCTCCAGCTGTTCCCATGGGCGGCGATTCACTTCAACTTTAGCCCATGGTCCTTTTCCTTCTATGATCTCCTCCCAAGACCAGAAATCCTGCTTCGTGCGCTGTCCGTTAACCCGCTGCTTGATCCGGGTTTGGTGGGTGATTCTGTAACGGGCTTCCTCCTTCTCTTCATCCGAAGAGGAGTAGCAAGGATTGGACCAAAGTGCAGCGGGGTGTGAATTCATAATGATTTATTTAAACAAAACGACGAAACACGAAATAACACTTAGAAATACAAAATAACAAAACGAACTAAACAGACCTAAACTACGAACTTACATGAAACGAAGAACACACGAACAGGAACAGACAAACCGAAATAGTCCCGTGTGGTAACATCTACTGACACGGAAGACAATCACCCACAAACAAACAGTGAGAACAACCTACCTTAATATGACTCTCAATCAGAGGAAACGTCAAACACCTGCCTCTAATTGAGAGCCATACCAGGCAACCCAAAACCAACATAGAAACAGAAAACATAGACTGCCCACCCAAAACTCACGCCCTGACCAATAAACACATACCAAACAACAGAAAACAGGTCAGGAACGTGACAGTTGTATTCGGCGCATGTGACAAATACAATTTGATTTGATATGCACATCTTACAGAGTGTGGATTTAATATGTTTTTTTCTTGTTTTCACAAAACTCATTATTACTATTGTGCGTGTTACTAGCAAGGATTTGTGTGTGGTGTGTGATTCTTCATTTTACTTTTTTCTTGGTGGCTCACTCTTTGATAGTACTCTACATGCATATCGAGTGTGGCTTTAACAGTACTATTTTGCCTGTGTCTCTGCAGAGAAGGTACTCTACATGTATATACAGAGAGTGGCTTTAACATCATATTTATTTGCCTGTGTCTCCACAGAAAGCCGTGAGACTTACCAGAGAAAGGTGCTGTCCATCTTCAGCGTTGCCTCAGGGATCTGTTTTCTCGGAATGGCATGCATGGCTCTCTATCGCCGCAACAAGTGAGTGAGGGTCACACTGAGTAGCTAAGTATACCTCCAAACAACGAATGGAAAAGTGTATCATCATGGGATATTAGCATAGTAAACTACAGGTGCAGCCCTGGTGTAAAAGGATATACTGAGCTTATGTTTATATAATGGCGAAGAGTGTTAGTCTCCAGCCGTGGCTCATTGATGCTGTACTTAGAAATATGACAAAAGACACCATTCTTGTTTCAAAGTGTATGTCTAATCGGAATAATGTACTCATCCTCAACAGTAACCATAGGTAAAGGCTAATGCACAGTAATATACTTTTTCTGCAGTTTGTTGATTTTTTTAAAACATGGAATCATGGTTTGTTAACTGCTGTTAACACAAGTGCAGTTGGAAACCTAAAAAAGTTTCCAACAAGTGCCTGTCTTTTACAGTCAATTGCCATTGCTCACTATTTGCCACTATTTTGATGCCAAAATCTCCCCTCATGGGTTTCTCTTCCCGAACAATATGCAAAACAGCATGTTGGTGGTAGGCTATTCAGCAGTATGATACTGTAAAGCTGCCTTGACATGTTAGTCTTCACATGTTACCACGGAGTTTCTGAATCCAGAGGCGCTTGCAAAGCAGACCAGGCCGGGGTTTGAGAAGCGAAAAATTCTTCCTTAGTTGTTTTAATTTTCTCTAAATCTTTTGGCACAACCTAGACTCGAGCCAATGTCTTAAATAACTGACACATTTTCATTTTGGTCAAAAACAACTTTATATCAAAGGAGTGCTTTTGATTTGACGGCACGAGATGGCGTTTCTGTGCATGAGCTTAGCTAGCCAACGTTGCGATGGCGTGGCCTACAAGTGTGATCGGGGATGTCTATTGGCGAAGCAGTTTCTGCCCATCTTCATACTGTACTGTCTTTGGTGTTACTGTTAAGTTGCCTAGCAAGAGATTTCCTCTCAGGGTAATCATAAGCTGCATTGCTGGAATTTGCATGAGGCTGCATCGCTTTATAGCCAGTGACGTGAACGGGCAGAAGCGCCCTTCTCAAACGGAACAGTAATCTGCACCACTCAGTCATGTTGTCAACAAGGCAGCATAGTGCATAGTACAGTCGTGGCCAAACGTTTTGAGAATGACACAAATATTAATTTTCACAAAGTCTGCTGCCTCAGTGTCTTTAGATGTTTTTGTCAGATGTTACTATGGAATACTGAAGTATAATTACAAGTATTTCATAAATGTCAAAGGCTATTATTGACAATTACATGAAGTTGATGCAACGAGTCAATATTTACAGTGTTGACCCTTCTTTTTCAAGACCTCTGAAATCCGCCCTGGCACGCTGTCAATTAACTTTTGGGCCACATCCTGACTGATGGCAGCCTATTCTTGCATAATCAATCCTTGGAGTTTGTCAGAATTTGTGGGTTTTTGTTTGTCCACCCACATCTTGAGGATTGACCACAAATTCTCAATGGGATTAAGGTCTGGGGGGTTTCCTGGCCATGGACCAAAAATAACGATGTTTTGTTCCCCGAGCCACTTAGTTATCACTTTTGCCTTGTGGCAAGGTGCTCCATCATGCTGGAAAAGGCATTGTTCGTCACCAAACTGTTCCTGTATGGTTGGGAGAAGTTGCTCTCAGAGGATGTGTTGGTACCATTCTTTATTCATGGCTGTGTTCTTAGGCAAAATTGTGAGTGAGCCCACTCCCTTGGCTGAGAAGCAACCCCACACATGAATGGTCTCAGGATGCTTTACTGTTGGCATGACACAGGACTGATGGTAGCGCTCACCTTGTCTTCTCCGGACAAGTTTTTCCCGGATGCCCCAAACAATCGGAAAGGGGATTCATCAGAGAAAATGACATTAAAGCCTTCTTGAAGGCTAACCCTGAAGCCTTCTTCACAACAATTGAACCGCTCTCCTTGAAGTTCTTGATGATCCGATAAATGGTTGATTTAGGTGCAATCTTACTGGCAGCAATATCCTTAAGCCTGTGAAGCTCTTTTTGTGCAAAGCAATGATGACGGCCCGTGTTTCCTTGCAGGTAACCATGAATGACAAATGAAGAACAATGATTCTAAGCACAACCCTCCTTTTGAAGCTTCCAGTCTGTTATCCGAACTCAATCAGCATGACAAAGTGATCTCCAGCCGTGTCCTCGTCAACACTCACACCTGTGTTAACGAGAGAATCACTGACATGATGTCAGCTGGTCCTTTTGTGGCAGGGCTGAAATGCAGTGGAAATGTTTTTTGGGGATTCAGTTCATTTGCATGGCAAAGAGGGACTTTGCAATTAATTGCAATTCATCTGATCACTCATCATAACATTCTGGAGTATATGCAAATTGCCTTCATTCAAACTGAGGCAGCAGACTTTGTGAAAATTAACATTTGTGTCATTCTCAAAACTTTTGGCCACGACTGTACAGAAACATAAATCCCTTTTCCATAAAATACATATTTGAATTTTCAAACTAGTTTAATTGGGAAGGCAGGTTAAGCGTTTTTATCAAACGCAATCACTTTTGCATTTGAAACACAAAATCCTACTCATTGCTTGCCCTGGGCTTTGAATGAGGCACCTGGCTTACGCCCGAGAGCCTGCCCGGTTCCAAATCCAATCACATTTTCAATGCAATATTTCAAAGTTAAAATTGCATGTATTTAAGTATTTCTTTGTTGTAGTAGGGACAGAAACATTTAAAATGTTTAATGAGACTTTGTTCATATACAATTTAAGTGTGTATGAAGGTGTCTAGAATACAGTGCCTTGCGAAAGTATTCATCCCCCTTGGCATTTTCCTATTTTGTTATGTTACAACCTGTAATTTAAATTGATTTCTATTTCTATTTCATGTAATGGACATACACAAAATAGTCCAAATTGGTGAAGTGAAATGAAAAAAAAACCTCTATATTCGATATATGTATTCACTCCCTTTGCTATGAAGCCCCTAAAAAAGATCTAGTGCAACCAATTACCTTCAGAAGTCACATAATTAGTTAGATTGCACATAGGTGGACTTTATTTAACCTGTCTGGCTCTGGCGTTCCGCTAGCGGAACTCCTCCCACATTCCACTGAAAAGGCAGAGCGCGAATTTCAAAAGATATTTTTTCGAAATATTTAACTTTCACACATTAACAAGTCCAATACAGCAAATGAAAGATACACATCTTGTGAATCCAGTCAACATGTCCGATTTTTTAAATATTTTACAGCGAAAACACCACATATATTTATGTTAGCTCACCACCAAATACAAAAAAGGACAGACATTTTTCACAGCACAGGTAGCATGCACAAAGCCAACCTAACTAACCTAGAACCAACCAAACTAACCAAGAAACAACTTAATCAGATGACAGTCTTATAACATGTTATACAATAAATCTATGTTTTGTTCGAAAAATGTGCATATTTGAGGTATAAATCAGTTTTACATTGCAGCTACCATCAAATTAAAGACAAACATCTTGTGAATCCAGCCAATATTTCCGATTTTTTAAGTGTTTTACAGCGAAAACACAATATAGCATTATATTAGCTTACTACAATAGCCTACCACACTACCGCATTCATTCATCAAGGCACGTTAGCGATAGCAATAGGCACGTTAGCGATAGGGAATAAACCAGCAAAAGATATTAATTTTTGACTAACCTTGATAAGCTTCATCAGATGACAGTCCTATAACATCAGGTTATACATACACTTATGTTTTGTTCGAAAATGTGCATATTTAGAGCTGAAATCAGTGGTTATACATTGTGCTAACGTAGCATCTTTTTCCCACAACGTCCGGATATTTTTCTGACACTTTTTCTGACACACATATTCTGACCAAATAACTATTCATAAACATAACTAAAAAATACATGTTGTATAGGATATGATAGATACACTAGTTCTTAATGCAATCGCCGTGTTAAAATTCTAAAAATAACTTCATTACGACATCCAGCTTAGGTATAGCGAGAGAGTACCCAAAATCTGGGCGCAAACGACTAGTACAACATGTTCGACAGATATATGAAATAGCATCATAAAATGGGTCCTACTTTTGCTGATCTTCCATCAGAATGTTGTACAAGGGGTCCTTTGTCCAGAACAATCGTTGTTTGGTTTTAGAACGGCCTTTTTCCCTCTCGATTTAGCAAGCACACTTGCCAAGTGGCGCGAATCTCTCCATCGTCAACAAACTCAGAGAACGGAACACGGCAAAACTCCCGAAAAAAATTCAATAATCTGATTAAACTATATTGAAAAAACATACTTTACGATGATATTGTCACATGTATCTAATAAAATCAAAGCCGGAGATATTAGTCGTCCATAACGACAGCTTATCAGAAGGCAAATCCAGGTCCCTTCTCGCGCTCTCCAGAAAACAGGAAACTGGTGACACGTCATGCCAAGAGCTATTATTCGAGCCCAGATCAAGTTACACACTCAATTTCTTCTCTCACTGCTTGTCGACATCTAGTGGAAGACGTATGAAGTGCATCTAAACTAATAAATATCAAGGACTTTAATAGGCAGGCACTAGAACAGTGCATCGATTTCAGATTTTCCACTTCCTGTCAGGAAGTTTGCTGCAAAAGGAGTTCTGTTTTACTCACAGATATAATTAAAACGGTTTTAGAAACTAGAGAGTGTTTTCTATCCAATAGTAATAATAATATGCATATTGTACGAGCAAGAATTGAGTACGAGGCCGTTTAAATTGGGCACGATTTTCCCCCAAAGTGAAAACAGCGCCCTCTGTCCTCAACAGGTTAAGTGTCACATGATCTGTTACATGATCTCGGTATATATACACCTGTTCTGAAAGGCCCCAGAGTCTGCAACACCACTAAGCAAGCGACACCATGAAGACCAAAAATATGCTAAACTCTGTATATCCCACGGAGCACCATTAAATCCATTATTTAAAAAATGAAAGAATATGGCACCACAACAAACCAGGAAAGAGAGGACCGCCCACCAAATCTCATGGACCAGGCAAGGAGGGCATTAATCAGAGAAGCAACAAAAAGACCAAAGATAACCCTGAAGGAGCTGCAAAGCTCCACAGCGGAGATTGGAGTATCTGTCCATAGGACCACTTTAATCCGTACACTCCACAGAGCTGGGCTTTATGGAAGAGTGGCCAGAACAAAGCCATTGCTTAAAGAACAAAATAAGCAAACACATTTGGTGTTCACCAAATGGCATGTGGGAGACTCCCCAAACATATGGAAGAAGGTACACTGGTCAGATGAGACAAACATTTTGCTTTTTGGCCATCAAGGAAAACTCTATCTGGCGCAAACCCAATACCTCTAATCACCCCGGGGACTGGGAAACTGGTCAGAATTGAAGGAATGATGGATAGTTACGCACGCTCAAGTTTTCAATTTTCTTGTCTAATTTCTTGTTTGTTTCACAATAAAAAATATTTTGCATCTTCAAAGTGGTAGGTATGTTGTGTAAATCAAATGATACAAACCCCCCTAATATCTATTTTTATTCCAACAAAATAAGAAAAATGACAATTGGGGTGAATACTTTCGCAAGCCATTGTAGCTATGTGGTTGTGGTTAGAAGTTGTGTGGTTGTTTTCGGTAGTTGTGTGGTTGTGGCCAGTCGTTGTATGGTTGTGGTCAGAGGTTTGGTGGTTGTGGTCACTATTTGTTGTTGTGTCGTTGTTTTCAGTAGTTTTGTGGTTTTGTTCATCTAGACGTGGTCAGAAGTTGGGTGGTCAGTAGTTGTGTGGTCCGAAGATGTCTTTGTGTTCAGTAGTTATGTTGTTGTGGTCAATAAATGTTGTCAGCAACTCCAGGTTGAAATGCAACCAAATAGGAAAAATGCCAAGAGGGGTGAATACTTTCGCAACCCACTGTATACCTAGCAAACACAAATGTAGCCATTAATAAATGCATTTCTATATCTTCCATAACCTTCTAAACAATGGTGTAGGAGTATAAAGATGGTGACACAGTGCCTTAGAAATAGTGCACCCTCTTAGTAATTTAGTGTTTATATACATCATCTGTAGTTGCCAACAATCAAATATCTCTTGCCTCCTTCCATAAAAAATGACTGATTTCGGGTTGTTTTGTTGCTCAAAGTTACAATCTGAATCTGCCATTATACTATACCGAACAAAAATGCAACATGCAACAATTTCATAGATTTTACTGAGTTACAGTTCATAGAAGGAAATCAGTCAATTGAAATAAATAAATTAGGCCATAATTTATGGATTTTACATGACTAGCAGGCGTGCAGCCATGGGTGGGACTGGGAGGGCATAGGCCCACCCACTGGGGAGCCAGGCCGAACCAATCAGAATAATTTCCCCAACCAAAAATGGCATTATTACAGACATAAATACTCCTCGGCATGCCCCCCCTCTCCTCTGACGATCCCGCAGGTGAAGAAGCCGGAATGGGGTGGTCCTGGGCTGTCGTGGTTACACGTGGTCCGCGGTTCTGAGGTTGGTGCACCTGTGTAATGATCATGCTGTTTAATCAGCTTCTTGAACTGCCACACCTGTCAGGTGGATGAATTATCTTGGCAAAGGAGATATGCTCACTAACAGGGATATTAACTAATTTGTGAACAAAAGTTGAGAGAAATAAGCTTTTGGTGCGTATGGAAAATATCTGGGATTTTTTATTTCAGGGACCAACACTTTACAAGTTGCGTTTATATTTTTGTTCAGTTTAGTTCGATAATATAATGACGGTGACAAATAAACGCAGTTCTCGTATGAATACACTCATACTGCAATTTCACAATATGTACTGTACGTACATACATCCTTGCTGCAGCACACTTTCAAAAGTCTCTATACGATCTTGCCCTCTATGAAGATGAAGAATGTTGAGTTTTGTTCATGCAATACAATGGCGTGGGAACAACCCACACAGTGTTATCACCATAGAGATACAATATAATACAAATTGTTTATTTCATTCAGTAGTTCTCACTGTGTAAGAAACAGCTCATTCAGGCCTGGAAATATGATATTCTCCTTTTGTTGCCTTTGCACAATCAAAAGCCTTGCCATTTTCCCTTGGTGTCTTGCTTTTGACAAACACTTCACTTAACACCAGAACCGCTAAAGCAGTCATTTTGTCTATTTAACAAGACACTGTTGGTGTTTGAATCTTAAAATTTCCAACAGAACTGGAGTTATAACTAGTTTTAGCAGGGCATGTCATTTTTTGGAATGGTTTTCCCCTGTTGCCCCTCCTTTTCCCAATAGGGTTGGGTCCAATACTTCTTCCGACAGTTCAAAGTGCAGTGCCCAGCTGATAATCACCATGATAATTGCCTTGAAACTTAACTTAAACTACACCAAAACTATTTTCACACATATAACAACAGATGAAATAAATTAAGTAAAGTATGATGGTGAAAATAGGTGAGTTGATGAGTGAGGGGAAGCGAATGATGCATAATTATGTAATCACCAATTGTGAATTAAGCAGAGGGAGAGCCATTATATTGTTATTGATCCATTCTAATTATAATCTTAAAATGGTATGTATCCTATACAGCAGCAGTCCACCGAATCAAAGATGTCTTATCAGTCTACAGTTTCAGTCTACAAAGGTGCTGAAGAATGACAAGACAACATAACACATTAAAGATAGAATTATGCACTACATCCAAACGAAGGTACACTATATATACAAAAGCATTTGGACACCCCTTCAAAATGAGTGGATTCGGCTATTTCAGCCACATCCGTTGCTGACAGGTGTATGAAATCGAGCACACAGCCATGCAATCTCCATAGACAAACATTGGCAGTAGAATGGCCCATACTGAGGAGCTCAGTGACTTTCAACGTGGCACCGTAATAGGATGCCACCTTTCCAAGAAGTCAGTTTGTCAAATACCTCCCCTGCTAGAGCTTCTCCGCTCAACTGTAAGTGCTGTTATTGTGAAGTGGAAACATCTAGGAGCAACAATGGCTCAGCCACGAAGTGGTAAGCCACACAAGCTCACAGAATTGGACCACCGAGTGCTGAAAAATCATCTGTCCTCGGTTGCAACTCTCAATACCGAGTTCCAAACTGCCTCTGGAAGCAACAGCCAGGCCTAATCACCCAACATCAGTGCCGGACCTCACTAACACTCTTGTGGCTGAATGGAAGTATGTCCCCGCAACAATGTTCCAACACCTAGTGGAAAGACTTCCCAGAAGCGTGGAGGCTGGTATAGCAGCAAAGGGGGAACCAACTCCATGTTAATGCCCATGATTTCGGAATGAGATGTTTGACGAGCAAGTGCCTACATATTTTTGACCATATAGTGTATGTCAAAGTGTGTCAAGCAAGTGAAAGTTAAGAAATTGTGTCAACTTTAGGACAAAGGGATAACAGCTTAGTGAAATCCAACTGATGCCATTGTATGAAGAGGCACACAATATAAGCATAATTCACTATTTTTGACTGCTGTCATGTCTACATATTCATTATAATGGCATTATTGTTTTTGTGCTGAGCTGCACTATTTATGAAGGCCACTTGGCGCTTATAATGATATTTAGGCTACTGATATTTTCCTCATTTGATCGAGTGTCTTTTGACCGTGCATCTCGGTGATTGGGGGGCTCCCGAGTGACGCAGTGGTCTAAGGCACCGCATCTCAGTGCTAGAGGTGTCATCACAGACCCTGGTTCGATTCCAGACTGTATCTGGAACTGGCCGTGATTGGGAGTCCCATAGGGCGGCGCACAATTGGCCCAGCGTCATCCGGGTTAGGGTTTGGCCGGGGTAGGCCGTCATTGTAAATAATAATTAGTTCTTAACTGACTTGCCTGGTTCAATAAAAATAAAAATAAAAGATTGGGGATTTAAAAAAAATATATATATATATTATATTATTATTATTATTATTATTATATATAATTAATAATATTATATTATTATTAATTATAAGCTGTTACCATGTTCCAATGCACATCCTTTAATTTCCATAGTTTTAACAAAGGCACTCCGCAAATAAAATTGATTGAACTTGAATTTAAGCGGGGGGTTTTTTGGTTCGATTTTTTTTACATTTAGCTTCCAGTAACATAAACTAATGAAGATGCTATTTTGTTATTTGAAGTAAAATAAAAATTGTATTCTAATGTTACCCAAGGCCTTCATAAGCACAACCACATTATTATTTTGAGATAGCATACATTAAATATATGAATTACACTGTTAGAGTGTTTCAGTCAGAATGACTGCTCATTCGCTTGAAGGGGGGTCCATCGAGGCCCAGCGGTTCTAGTGTTAATACACTGAAAGACTTGTGATAAGATCGGACCCATAGAAGGTATCTTATAATGTATAGTATCATCATATTGGTGTAGAGTGAAGTTCCCCCTAGACCACAGATGTCAAAGGGCCGAGTACAGGAAGTAAAGACCCTGATCCAGAAAAACAGAGATGTCAAAGGGCCGAGTGTCTGCGGGTTTTCACTCCTCCCTTGTCCTTGATTGATGAATTAAGGTCACTAATTAGTATGGAACTTTCCACACCTGGTGGTCTCGGGCTTAATTTAAAGGTGAAAATAGACCTACGGAATGAGTTTGACACCCCTTGCCTAGACGCTGATCTTGGGGCAGTTTTGCATTTTCCCCACTAATGGTTAGGAATGGGGAGGGGAAGCTGATCCTAGATCTGTACCTAGGGGAAACCTCAGCACAGAGCAAGTTATTATCAGCCAATTTAAATTCATTGAAATATTGCCATATTGGAAGACAAAACATTATAAGTCGTATAATATATGCATGCTCATAACAAGTTGAATGCATTATACCTTTTGTTAGATACCCAATGTCATAACATTTTCTTCTGAGCATATAGAGCTGACAAACTCTATCATAAGTGGATGAGGGTGATGCCTACTCCACGAGCAGTACAAATACAGTGGATCAGTGTACAAGATCCAGGTACACAAAGCTCTGACCCAGAGCAACGTACTTTACAGTATGATCTGAGGATCATGAAATCTGAAGGTGGGGCTTTGTATTAAACTCAGTATGGCTTCTCTTGCCCTCTGCAGGACACACAGGGAAAAGCTCCGGGCACACTTCTTGGAGAGCCGGAACCTGAGGGTGTGCAGTATCAACGCCTCTGGGTTCATGTCTAAATCGAGCCCAAGGCCTCAGTGTGGCTGGCAGCTTCAAAAGGTGAGATAAGGAACCAGCATTTTATTCAATTATTAATGGGACTTGAGATAATTTAATATGTTGTATTATTTATTGGAACACTACTCCTCTTACACCGTTAAAGCTATAAATGTAATTCATAAAACACGCAGACCGGTCAGGACCAGGGTACTTGTATAAAACTTTTAGATAACATGTATACTTTTTGTCCTTCTTTAAAAGCCTCATCCACTAATGGGATTAAAAGTGGACAAATTAAATAATTCTGAAGGTCCCATTGTGACATCATGACTTCCAACATTCTATTCACTGTAAACAATGTCTGACATTACTTTTGACACAAATCAGCTACTTTGACCGCTTTCCCAGCAATTTAGCCCCAAACTTAGAGCAGAGTTTCCCAACTGGCGGCACGCGGGCCGAACTTTTGGCCCATGGGTGGTTTTATTTGGCCCACCAAATAATTTTTTGGTGTGCTTTTTCATTGTTGGACATAAAAGACTGTAAAAATACCAGGAAATTCGCTCCAAGTGATTTTAATTTATTAAATTTGTTCCCAAGTATTCCCATGCATAATAGGGAGACAAATTAATCGAGTTGATGATCCCTGATAGAGGTTATGACATCTTGAATTACTTCTCTGTTTTTCAAATCTAAATCAGAATAGAAATATCTCCAACCAATCAAACAACGTAGCTGTTTTAGTAACCACATCAATAAAATATTCTGTCATCTTTTACAAACAACTGACATTTTTAATACTTTCCCAACAAGTTCGACAAAACTATGAAATCTTAGTCTACTTCACTGCTTTTCAAATCTAAAACCAGAACACTCCTTCCACTACCACAAAAAATAGTATGAAAGAGCTAAAGCAAGTCCCACAATTTTTCTAAATGGAGAATTACCATCTAGTTTCTTATATGGTATGCTACTTTGATGTTTACATATACAGTATATGTATGTTTTGTTAAAATGTCAAATGGATGCTGTGCCATGGACTGGTCTGGCGGTAGTGCTGCTGACCTAGTATATCAAATTGCATCGTGTCACCGAGGCAGGGATTTGATCCCCGGTCCCACACATTTCTGTGCTATATTTCTCTCTTATATCTTCCCATCTCACCTACTACCACCTTATATATGTCAATAAAAACATAAACAACAACTAGATGGTAATTTTACTTGAAGAAAAATTGTGGGATGTGCTAAAATAATTTTTGTGGTAGTTGAAAAAGTTTTACTTTATCTTTAAGAGTCGATCTTAAAGATAAAGGGCTACATCTGGGCTACATCTCAATCCAACACATACACCTATGTTGCCTTCCGCATCTGCGGTGGAAAGTGGCAGAGCTACAGCGACCAGGACACATCTCGAAAATCTGTCTTCTCACAAAAACATCTGTAGTGTCCGAACAGTTTGGGCTACAAACTAATATGTGACCCGTTTTAAGAAACTAGGCGTGTGTTGCACGTCACTACTTCACAGGAGAGGCACTTTTGTTTTATTTTTTCATTTTTTAGAAGTGCCTTCTGGAACATGTGAACTTTAATGTGCCGTAATTACAAACGTGTATGCCATCTGTAAATACGAATAAAATAGTTCAATAACGAGCATAGTAGGTTGAGCCATGGAAAAATACAGGAACCTTCCCACTAGCCATGATTGGCTGAGATAATGGATGGAGTGGACATGCCAAGAGATGAGTTCCATGACGAGAGATGAGTTCGGATTGGTCTGCCATGTAGCATGCTTATGTCGATAACATTAACTGCTAAGTATGTGCTGATAATCCTGTCTACCGCAGCTTTTTTTTAAGATATCATGAAGAACTGGAAGAACTGTAAACGGTACAGTGAGTTTTTTCACTGTACCGTTTACACCTTCTGTGCATGTGACAAATAAACATACATTTTATTTGATATAATGTGTTTACTGGAGATGATAATGTGAAGAATTAGGATAAAGGCCAAGGACCAGATAATGTTTATTTTTTACTACTACTTACTTTGCTACTACTTTCACCACTTTTTGTCTTGAAATATTTGCTTGTTAACTACACTGTGAATCCTTAAAGAGATGGGTGGGGCTAAGGCTTAAGAGGGTGTGACCGATGCTAAATGTGTAAGAATCGACACTGGAGGCGAGAAGCAGGTACAGGGAGTGAACATTTAATTAAACACGGGCATGAAACAGAACAGGAACAGCATCTGGACATGGGAAAAATAACGACATCAATGCTGACACCCTGAACAAAGTGAGGAGCAGACAGATATAGAGGGGGTAATCAACAAAGTAATGGAGTCCAGGTGAGTCCAATATTGTGCAGCTGCGCGTAATGATGGAAACCGGTGTGCGTAATGCTAGGCAGCCTGGCGCCTTCGAGCTCCAGCGAGGGCGAGAGGGAGCAGGCGTGACAGAATAAGTGTAGACAAAGAAGAACCTTCCAGTAAGTGTACCAAAACATTCACGGTTGCAAGTTTATCAACTTTCAAAGCAGAATTACTTTCTCATTGTTCCTGAACTGCATTGTATGATATATAATTTTCCAGCTCGGAGTCTCTACATTAATCTAATGATAAAAAAACTATTTCAAATTTTGTTACATGGGACCGAATCCAGGTGGTGGGTCACATATGACCCCACTATGGAAAAGGGAGACTCACAATGATGTTCTCCATTTTGCTCCATGACTCCCTCAAACCCCCCGGCACTCGTCTGAAGTCTGTACCGCTGATGTGCCAATATCTGTCCATTTGGGCTACACACTCATATGACCCCACTATGGAAAGGGGAGACTCTCTCGATGATGTTCTCTGTTTTGTTCTACGACCTCCACAAGTATCACGGGACTCGTCTGAAGATAAACCGGTACTGGTTTAAAAAAGTCATGGAAGTAGAGATATCATTTGGTAGAGATATCATCATATGGGCTATGTCTCAATCCACCACATCTACCTATGACGGCCTTCCGTATCTGCGGTGAAAGTGGCAGAGCTAAAGCGCTGTTTGTCAGACTAGAACACATCCTGAAAATCGTCTTCTCACGACAACGTTTGTAGCGTCCGAACGGTCTGGGCTACAAACTAATATTGCCCCACGTATTTGGACTGGAGTGAGATCAGTGTGAAGAGGGACCAGGCCCCCAGTGTCCGGTCTGGAGCATGAAGTCACAAATTCTGCTGGTCAACCACTGCGTAGCAACCTAGGGGTGGCAAAACTCCCGGTCTGCCCTAGAAAGCCTATAAATTACGATCGCCAGAAGTGCCCCAAAAAGTAATTATTTATTATGATCAATTTCGATCCCCACGGTTCATTCTTGAAAAGTTTGCTACAAATAGAGATATTTAATGAAATAGTGATCCATTCTGACTCCTGCATTTGTCGTCACACGGGGCCACGTGCTGACACAGATCACTCTGTTGACTCTCTCAGGCAGGATGAAAACATCTACATCGACCATGATTCTTTGCTAGTTGCTAGTTACGGTGCCATTCAGGCCTATTCAGCAATATGGCTCGCTTCAAATTAATTCGCCATCGGGGGTGTCCATAGGAATATGTGGATGACGTCAGCGCTGTCGCTATACTGGTTTTAATGTCTATGAGTGGGACCCACAATGCTTAAACCAAATCAGGAGACCACTTTTGATATCCGGGAAAAATGTATGACATTTAGATTTTTTGGTGTAATTACCCTTTAATGCAAGTTAGTTACTGTAGTGCTCATAAGACTGCAGAGTTTACAAACAAATGGCCACCTGATTGATGCAAATAATCATGATATCACTTTGTAATTAACAATTTAAAAGGTTTCGCTAATGGCTACACAATGTGCCCCGCAAACGCACACACACAGAGGGACATTCATGTGTCTTAAGAAAGTGCCAGGAAATTCAAATCACTGACGATACATTTTGTTCATGTCTCATGATTAACTTGGGCAAATAAATGCATTTTCTAATGAGTTCAATACATTTAGTTAATTTCCTATTAAATTCAAACAATTTTTGAATTATGTTGAATTACATTTTATCTGAATTATGTGACTCCTTCTGCGTTCTCCGCAACGCAGATTTTTACAGGGTCCTACATATATCTGAGATTCCTTATTTGAAATGTAATTGTTGATTTGTTTTTTACCATGAGCATGTAGACCTTAAAAAGTATTCTGCTTTCAAAACGTGCCCTTCACCAACTGCTGTTTTCAGCACTCACCATAGGTTATGGAAACAGGAGGTTGGTGGCATCTTAATTTGGGAGGACGGGTTTGTGGTAATGGATGGAACGGAATCAGTGGAATGGTATCCAATACACCAAACACGTTCGGTTCCAGCCATTAATATGAGCCGTGCTCCCCTCAGCAGCCTCCACTGGTTATGGATGTGATCTGGACTCTGGCCACTGTAGAACAGTCCAGCGGTTCTTCTTAAGCCATTGCAGGGTGCTTTTTATGGAGATAGAATTATATTATAGAATTCGCCTTGTTCTGGAACGTCGCGGCGAGTTAGTTGCAATTGTGTTTCTATGCGACCCTAGCGCATGCGCGAGGCGAAATAGGCAAGAGTGGTACTTTTAGTTGAGAGCTTGATAGTTTTACACTGACAGAACCGCACAAAATCCTAAAATCGACAAGTATTATTTTCAGTACGAGGCTGTCACAATAACTGGATGAAGAGGAGGCAGTTTTTACAACAACAACGTTTTGAACACCAACCCGTACGACGTCGATCTGAATGTACATGTGAATGCACCATACGACCTGCATCCACCTCCCAAAGAGACAGTCTTTGCGGTTCTGGTTCAAAGCATTGAACCTAAGGAAACCACCAAAACGTCCCTTTATGTGCTCCTACCACTTATTTGAAGCATCCTTACCCAGAAAAATGGCTTGGCTACGATACTCCACTCGTGAAGAAGCATCGGGCGTTGGTCAGGCAGTCATCAGACAGATAAGCCAAACGCTTGAGCAGTTTGCCGGCTCTCATTGTGTGTCTCCCTCTTGCTCTTGTATCTAAGCACAGTCTCATAATAGCACAATTTGTTTCCTCTACAACTCAATAAAAAATTCCCATTTTATATACACGGTTATGTCCATTGACTTGTTTAAAACTTATTTTGGCTCAAATCCCGTTAACGGGATCGATTTGACAACAGCCAGTGAAAACTGCAGGGCGCCAAATTCAAACAACAGAATCTCAAAATTAAAATTCCTCAAACAAACAAGCATTTTAAAGATAAACGTCTTGTTAATCCAACCACAGTGTCCGATTTCAAAAAGGCTTTACGGCGAAAGCATACCTTGCGATTATTTTAGGTCAGCGCCTAGTCACGAAAAACACAAAAAGCAGATAGTGATAAAATGAATCACTAACCTTTGATGATCTTCCTCAGATGGCACTCATAAGACTTCATGTTACACAATACATGTATGTTTTGTTCGATAAAGTTCATATCTATATCCAAAAATCTCAGTTTACATTGGCGCGTTATGTTCAGTAATGTTTTAGCTCTAAAAAACATCGGTGAATTTGCAGAGAGCCACAAAAATTTACAGAAATACTCATCATAAACTTTGATATGAGATACAAGTGTTAAAACATAGGATTAGAGATAAACTTCTCCTTAATGCAACCGCTGTGTCAGATTTCAAAAAAGCTTTATGGTGAAAGCACACCATGCAATAATCTGAGTACAGCGCTCAGCCACCAAAACAAGCCATACAGATACTCGCCATGTTGTGGAGTCAACAGAAGTCAGAAATAGCGTTATAAATATTCACTTACCTTTGATGATCTTCATCGGAATGCACTCCCAGGAATCCCAGTTCCACAATAAATGTTTGTTTTGTTTGATAAAGTCCATAATTTATGTCCAAATACCTCCATTTTGTTCGCACAAAGTCCAGGCGAAAAGTCAAAAAAGTTCCTTTGAAGTTCGTTGAAACATGTCAAACGATGTATATAATCAATCTTTAGGATGTTTTTAACATAAATCTTCAATAATGTTTCAACCGGATAATTCCTTTGTCATTAGAAAGGAAAGGGAACGGAGCTTGTGCTCACGGCTGCGCGCGTGACTAAACTAATGGCTTTCAGCCAGACCCTTGATTCAAACAGCTCTTATTCTCTCCCCATTCATAGTCGAAGCCTGAAACAACGTTCTAAAGACTGTTGACATCCAGTGGAAGCCTTAGGAAGTGCAATCTGACCCCATTTACACTGGATATTGGATAGGCAATCAATTGAAAAACTACAAACCTCAGATTTCCCACTTCCTGGTTGGATTTCTCTCAGGTTTTTGCTTGCCATATGAGTTCTGTTATACTCACAGACATCATTCAAACAGTTTTAGAAACTTCAGAGTGTTTCCTATCCACATCTACTAATAATATGCATATCCTAGCTTCTGGGCCTGAGTAGCAGGCAGTTTACTCTGGGCATGCTTTTCATCCGGATGTGAAAATACTGCCCCCTTGCATAACAGGTTATTAACAAGCCATACTGATTTCTTAACAGGTGACACAACAGGCTCAAGTGTTCACCAAATTGAAAATGGGGATTGGCCAACACAGATAGAAGGAATGGATATGCCTTCAGAGAAGGATGCCCAAACCCAATGGGAAGACCCATCTCTAAGTGATCACAACTACAGCTCAGGTGATCATGTAAAGCCCACTACCTGTGAGGCAGGGACACAGTACCCAGCAGCACCTCTCTACAAAACCCTGCTGAGGAACGAAACACTCTGTCAGCTGGGGTAGGCAGTCATTGTAAATAAGAACTGACTTGCCAAGTTAAATAAAGGTAAAATAAAAAAATACAAATGTTTAGACTGACTATTTTATCATTCTGTGTCTAGATAAGGCAGTATTGCGCACTTTCATCTATAAAAGGAAAGAGGAAAATAGGCTATAAACATTAAATAACAAGACCAAGTAATGCAGAGATTGATCTTATAATCTGAGAACTCTACCATAACGTTAGCCTATGGATTATAGTAAGGGTCACCACATCACATGTAGGCTGCTTGTATGCTGTAATCGCTTATGTTAAGTACTGTTAGACATAGAAATGCAAGTGACTTTTCTTATTAGCCTACCTTCCACAAAATTTAGGCTGCATGACTTTCCAAGTCCAGCGATGCAAGCGCATCCAGCCGTCTCTACCAATCCGTTGTTGGATACAAGTACCCAAGCAGAGTGGTAAGAGCTGCTTGATTGGCTGGGCTGAACATCGGCCTTCAAAAATACCAATCCTTTTCCCTCCTCCTGGTGAAGCCGTTTGTGTTTGTTCCCAAATGTGAGCCATGTTTTGTTTTTGTTTATTTGTTAAGATGTGTTAATGATGGGCATTTTTAAATTTTCAGCTAGCCTTCGCTCTGAGGTAATTCACTAACACAAACACAAACACAATTGCGTTCGAATGGAACTGTGTCAAGTGGGCGGGGCTACATGAGGCGAATACAGTCCATTCGGAAAGTATTCAGACCCCTTGACATTTCCACTTTTTGTTACATTACAGCCTTATTTTCTACAATCTACACACTATACCCAATAAAAACGAAGTAAACATTTTTTTTTTTTTTTTTTTGCAAATGTATTAAAAAATACAAAACAGAAATACCTTATTCACATAAGTATTCAGACCCTTCGCAATGAGACTCGAAATTGAGCTCTGGTGCATCCTGTTTCCATTGATCATCCTTGAGATGTTTCTACAATTTGATTGGAGTCCACTTGTGGTAAAATCAATTGATTGGACATGATTTGGAAAGGCACACACCTGTCTATATAAGGTCCGACAGTTGACAGTGCATGTCAAAGCAAAAAACCAAGCCATGAGGTCGAAGGAATTTGACGTAGAGGGCCTAGACAGGATTGTGTTGACGCACAGATCTGGGGAAGGGTACCAACACATTTCTGCAGTATTGAAGTTCCCCAAGAACACAGTGGCCTCCATCATTCTTAAATGGAAGAAGTTTGGAACCACCAAGACTCTTCCTCAAGCTGGCCAGCTGGCCAAATTGAACAATCGGGGGAGAAGGGCATTGGTCAGGGAGGTGACCAAGAAACAGATGGTCACTCTGACAGAGCTCCACAGTTCCTCTGTGGAGATGGGAGAACCTTCAACAGCTATTTATTTATTCTTAATTTCCAGAGTTTACAGGACAGGTCAGGTATTTTTTTAAACGATAGAAACAATTCCCTTCCTGTCACTCCTGCAATCAGGGTACTAGCTTGCCTTGATCATTGGGACGTTCCAACTATGACGTTACCCCAACTTGTAAGTCGCTCTGGATAAGAGCGTCTGCTAAATGACTTAAATGTAAATGTAAATGTAAAGTTGAAATTGTAGTTGTGGTCAGCAGGTGAGTGGTCAGTAGTTGTGTGGTTGTGCTGAGAAGTTGTGTGGTTGTGTTCAGTTGTTGTGTTCCATAGACGAGTGGTCAGAAGTTGTGTGGTTGTGTTCAGAAGTTGTGTGGTTGTGGTCAGTAGTTATGTGGTTATGTGGTTGTGGTCACTAGATGTGATCAGCGGTTGTGTGGTTGTGGTCAGTTGTTGTGCTCAGTAGATGAGTGATCAGTAGTTGTGTGGTTAGAAATTGTGTAATTTTTGTCAGTAGTTGTGTGGTTGTGGTTAGAAGTTGTGTGGTTGTGGTCAGTAGTTGTGTGGTTGTGGGCACTAATTGTGATACGCAATTGTATGGTTGTGGTCAGAAGTTGTGTAGTTGTGTGGTTTGGTCACTAATTGTGATAAGCAATTGTGTGGTTGTGGTCAGAAGTTGTGTGGTTGTGGTCTGTAGTTGTGATCAGCAGTTGTGTGTTCAGAAGTTGTGTGGTTGTGGTCAGTAGTTATGTGGTCACTAGATGTGGTCAGCGGTTGTGTGTTTGTGGTCAGAAGTTGTGTGGGTGTGGTCAGTTGTTGTGGCCAGTAGCTGAGTGGTTAGTAGTTGTGTGGTCAGCAGTTGTTTGGTTGTGGTCAGTAGTTGTAGAGTTGTAGTCAGAATGTGTGTGCTTGTGGTCAGTAGTTGTGTGGTTGTCGTCAGTTGTTGTTGTCAGTAGATAAGTGATCAGTAGTTGTGTGGTCAGAAGTGGTGTGGTTTTGATCAGAATTTGTGTGGTTGTGGTCAGTAGTGATCAGCAGTTGCGTGGTCAGTAGTTATGTGGTTGTGGTCAGTAGTTATGTGGTTGTGGTCACTCGATGTGGTCAACAGTTTTGTAGTTGTGGTCAGAGGTTGTGTGGTTGTGGTTAGTTGTTGTGCTCAGTAGATGAGTGATCAGTAGTTGTGTTGTTAGAAGTCATTTTCGTCAGTAGTTTTGTGGTTGTGGTTAGAAGTTGTGTGGTTGTGGTCAGTAGTTGTGTGGTTGTGGGCACTAATTGTGATAAGCAGTTTCTTGGTTGTGGTCAGTAGTTGTGGGGTTGTAGTCAGAAGTTGTGTGTGGTTGTGGTCAGTAGGTATGATCAGCAGTTGCGTGGTCAGTAGTTGTGTGGTCAGAAGGTGTGTGGTTGTAGTCAGTAGTTATGTGGTTGTGGTCACTAGATGTGGTCAGCAGTTTTGTAGTTGTGGTCAGAGGTTGTGTGGTTGTGGTCAGTTGTTGTGCTCAGTAGATTACTGATCAGTACTTGTGTGGTTTGAAGTTGTCATTTTCATCAGTAGCTGTGTGGTTGTGGTTTGACGTTGTGTGGTTGTGGTCAGTAGTTGTGTGGTTGTGAGCACTAATTATTATGTGTAGTTGTGGTTAGAAGTTGTGTGGTTGTGGTCGGTATTTTTATGGTTGTGGTGGTTGTGGTTAGCAGTTGAGTGGTCAGAAGTTGTGTGGTTGTGGTGAGTAGTTGTGTGATGATGGTCAGAAGTTGTGTGGTTGTGGTCATTAGTTTTGTGGTTCTGCTAAGAAGTTGTGTGGTTGTGGTCAGTAGTTGTGTGGTGGTGGTCAGAAGCTGTGTGGTGGTGGTCAGTAGTTGTGTGGTGGTGGTCAGAAGCTGTGTGGTGGTGGTCAGTAGTTGTGTGGTTGTGGTCAGTAGTTGTGTGGTAGTGGTCAGAAGCTGTGTGGTGGTGGTCAGTAGTTGTGTGGTGGTGGTCAGCAGTTGTGTCGTGGTGGTCAGAAGTTGTGGTTGTGGTCAGTAGTTGTAGTCAGCAGTTGAGTTGTCATTAGTTGTGTGTTCATAAATCCGTAGGTTGTTTTCAGTAGTTGTGTGGTTGTGGTTAGATGTTGTGTGGGTGTGGTCAGCTGTGTGTTCTGTAGATTTTGTTTGGTTGTGGTCAGTAGTTATGTAGTTGTGGTCACTAGATGTGGACAGCAGGTGTGTGGTTGTGGCCAGTTGTTTTAGCCTGTAGATTAGTTGTCTGTAGTTTCTTCAAAAGTTGTATGCTTGTTGTCAGTAGTTGTGTGGTTGATGTTACTAGATGGGGTAAACAGTTGTGTAGTTGTGGTC
This sequence comes from Salvelinus namaycush, assembly GCF_016432855.1. NCBI lineage: Eukaryota > Metazoa > Chordata > Actinopteri > Salmoniformes > Salmonidae > Salvelinus > Salvelinus namaycush. The sequence goes on along the minus strand of NC_052322.1, from coordinate 5,201,441 downwards.
AGAAGTTATGTGGTTGTGGTCGGTATTTGTATGGTTGTGGTGGTTGTGGTTAGCAGTTGTGGTCGGCTGTTGAATGGTCAGTAGTTTTGTGGTCAGAAGTTTTGTGGTTGTGGTCAGTAGTTGTGTGTTGGTGGTATGAAGTTGTGAGGTTGTTGTCAGTGATTGTGTGGTTGTTGTCACTAGATGTGATCAGAAGTTGTGTGGTTGTGGTCAGTCAAATGGTTTTGGTCAGAAGTTGTGTCATTGTGGTCACTAATTGTAGTTGTGTCGTTGTTGTCAGTAGTTCTGTTGTTTTGTTCACTAGATATGGTCATAAATTGTGTTTTTGTGGTTGTGTGGTGGTGGTCAGAATGTTTGTGGCTTTAGTCAGTAGTTTTGTGATTGTGGTAAGAAGTTGTTAGGTTGTAGTCAGCAGTTGAGTGGTCAGTAATTGTGTGGTTGGAAGTTCAGACGTGTTTTCAGTAGTTTTGTGGTTGTGGTCACTATATATGTTCAGCAGATGTGTGTTTGCGGTCAGAAGTTGTGTAGTTGTGTGATGGTGGTCAGAAGTTTAATGGTTGTGGTCAGTGGTTGTGTAGTTGTGGTCACGAGATGTGGGCAGCAGGTGTGTGGTTATGGTCAGTTGTTGTAGCCAGTAGATGAATTGTCAGTAGTTGTGTGGTCAGAAGTTGTATGCTTGTGGTCAGTAGCTATGTGGTTGTGGTTACTAGATGTGGTCAGCTGTTCAGTGGTCAGTAGTTTTGTAGTCAGTAGTTTTGTATTTGCAGTCAGTCGTTGTATGATGGTGGTCGGAAGTTGTGTGGTTTTTCATCGGCAGTGTGGTTTTTCAACGGCAGGGACTGGGAATCTGGCCAGAATTGAAGGAATGATGGATGGTGCTAAATACAGGGAAATTCTTGAGGTGAAACCTGTTTCAGTCTTCCAAAGATTTGAGACTGGGACAGAGGTTCACCTTCCAGCAGGACAATGACCCTAAGCATACTGCTAAAGCAACACTTGAGTGGTTTAAGGGGAAACATTTAAATGTCTTTGAATGGCCAGATCTCAATCCAATTGAGAATCTGTGTTATGACTTAAAGATTGCTCTACACCAGCAGAACCCATCCAACTTGAAGGAGCTGGAGCAGTTTTGCCTTGAAGAATGGGCAACAATCCCAGTGGCTAGATGTGCAAAGCTTATAGAGACATACCCCAAGAGACTTGCAGCTGTAATTTCTGCCAAAGGTGGCTTTACAAAGTATTGACATTGGGTGGGTGAATAGTTACGCACGCTCAAGTTTCCTGTTTCTTTGTGTTATTTCTTGTTTGTTTCACAATAAAAAATATTTAGCATCTTCAAAGTGGTAGGCATGTTGTGTAAATCAAATGATACAAACCCCCCAAAAAATTCCAATTGGGGTGAATACTTTCGCAAGCCACTGGCTGTGTGGCTGTGTGGTTGTGGTTAGAAGTTGTGTGGTTGTTTTCAGTAGTTGTGTGGTTGTGGTCAGAAGTTTGGTGGTTGTGGTCACTATTTGTAGTTGTGTGGGTTTGTTCATCTAGATGTGGTCAGAAGTTGTGTGGTTGCAGGAAGTGTTTGTTATCAGCAGTTCAGTAGCGTGGTCATTAGTTGTCTGGTCAGAAGATGTCTGTGTGTTGTCAGTAGTTATGTGGTTGTGATCAATAAATGTTGTCAGCAGTTGTGTGGTTGTGGTCATTAATTGTGGTAAGCAGTTGTATGGTTGTGGTCAGTATTTATGTGGAGGTGGTCAGAAATGTTGTGGTTGTTGACATCTGTTATGTTCAATAGATGAGTGGTCAATTGTGGTGTGGTCAGTAGATGTCTGTGTGTGGTCAGTAGTTCTGTGGTTGTGGTCAATAAATGTTATCAGCAGTTGTGTGGTTGTGGTCAGTAGTTGGGTGGTGGGGTCAGAAGTTGTGTGCTTGTGGTCAGTAGTTGTGTGGTCAGAAATTGTGTGGTTGTGGTCAGTTGCTGTAGCTAGTAGATTAATTCTCAGTAGTTGTGTGGTCAGTAGTTGTTTGGTTCTGTTCACTAGATGTGGTCAGAAGTTGTGTGTTTGCAGTCAGTACTTGTGCGGTTGTGGTAAGAAATTGTTTGGTTATGGTCAGCAGTTGTGTTCAGTAGTTTTGTGGTCAAGTTGTGTGGTTGTGGTCTGTAGTTGTATGGTGGTGGTCAGAAGTTGTGTCGTTGTGGTCAGCAGGTGTGTGGTTGTTTTCAGTAGGTGTGTGGTTTTGTTCACTAGATGTGGTCAGAAGTTGTGTGGTTGTGGGCAGTAGTTGTGATCAGAAGTTGCGTGGTCAGTAGTTCTGTGGTCAGAAGTTGTGTGGTTGTGGTCAGTAGTTAAGTGGTTGTGGTCACTAATTGTGGTAATCAATTGTGTGGTTGTGATCAAATTTGTGTGGCCGAGTCAGAGTCATGCAGGTACAGGACAGCAGGCTCGGGGTCAGGGCAGGCAGAATTGTCAGAACCGGGAAAAACTATGAAACTTGAGAACTTGAGAAACAGGACGACGGGCAAGAACGCTGATAAGACCGGACAAGACGAACTGGCAACAGACAGAGAACACAGGTATAAATACACAGTGGATAATGGGGCAGATGGGCGACACCTGGAGGGGGGTGGAGACAAGCACAAAGACAAGTGAGACAGATCAGGTTGTGACAGTACCCCCTGTATAGGGATGCCACCTGGCAACCTACCTGGGTGCATACCTGGTTGACCAGGGTGGCTGCGATGGAACTCAGCGATTATGGGTGTACTCTGGCTCCAGGTGGTGGGATTGGCAGAGACCAGGCAGCGAAGAGTCGTCTCCAGGTCCTGATTGGCTCGCTCCGACTGGTCATTAGACCTGGGGTGGAACAGGAGGACAGGTTTGCCGACGACCCAATGAACGTGCAGACTCAATGAGCTGCACCAAGAACTGGGCCGTCTCCTTGGCTGAGGGTAGCTTGGGGAAAGGAATTAAATGAGCGGCTTTGGAAAACCATTCCACCACGGTAAGGATAACCGCGTTGCCATCAGATGGGGAGAGACCAGTCATATATGTGACCAGGGACGGTGAGGGATGGGAAGTGGTTGAAGGAGGCCAGCAGTGCAGGCGACGACGAACGTGAAGACGTCAGGAATGAAGGTGGGCCACCAAAAACATTGTCGTACAAAGGCCAGGGTTCGACGGGAACCAGGATGGCAGGCCAGTTGAGAGGAATCAGCCCATTCCAGAACCGAGGAACGGGCAGAGTCCGGGACAAACATCCAGTTAGCTGCCCCCCCCCCCCCCCAGAATCCGGTTGGGGTTGTGATCTTGTGATCTGTCCATAGTATGAATGGGTGTTCCACCCTCTCTAACCAGTGCCTCCACTCTTCCAACGCCATCTTCACCGGAAATATTTCCTGGTTACACACGTCACAATTCCTTTCCGTGGGGTTGAGACGATGGGAGAGGAAAGCACAAGGATGTAGCTTTTGGTCTTGGGACAAATTATGGGACAGGACAGCCCCTTCTCCGACGTCCAAGGCATCGACCTCCACCACGAACTGCCGGGATAGATCTGGGATGGATTAGGATGGGGCGATAGTGAATTGGTGCTTGAGGTCCAAGAATGCCTGGTCTGCAGCTGGAGACCACCTCCTTGGGAGAGGTGAGCCCTGACGGGGGAACCGGCGTTAGAACCCCAAGAAGCATTGCAGCGGCACACTGGAGGTTGGTTGCAGCCAATCCACCACCGCTCTCACCTTTTCAGGATTCATCTGTATGTTGCCTGTGTTGGTTCCGTTTTTCTTTTATTTATTTAACAAATAAGTAACTCTCAATGTGCACTTATAAATCATAAGTCAAAGATCAAACATCACACATACAACTGAAGTCTCTCCTGAGTTCTGCAAAATAGGAAAAGTCCAAGTTGCTTTTATCATGCTTGTAGTCAACCCCCTGTGATGTAACTGCCTATGTCATTACCTTCTACTCATCAGACCAAGCCCATGCATCCACAGCTATACAAACATAGTTTCAGTGGTATCTAAAGGCTCAGCAGTAAATGTCCACTCCCCAAGTTGATTTATAGTGGTATGTCTGACTAGTCTCTTATCTCTTTTACTCCCCTGCAGAGTTCTATGTTCATCTTTCAGGCACTTTTCTCACAGACCCCCTGTTTTGACTTCAATAATTCACACATCTCTCAGACCATTTCTTTATAAGAGGCAGAGACTAGAAAAGACAGTGGAACAATATTAACCTCTCTGGAATATTCGGGACGCAGCGTAACCCCTCAACAACAACCAGTGAAATTGCAGGGCGTCAAATTCAAAACAACAGAAATCCCATAATTAACTTCTTTGGGGTAGGGGGCAGTATTTTCACATCAGGATGAAAAGCGTGCCCAGAGTAAACTGCCTGCTACTCAGTCCTAAAAGCTATAATATGCATATAATTAGTATATTTGGATATAAAACACCCCGAAGTTTCTAAAACTGTTTGAATGATGTCTGTGAGTATAACATAACTCATATGGCAGGTAAAAACGTGGGAAAAAATCCAACCAGGAAGCGGGAAATCTGAGGTTTGTAGTTTTTCAAGTGATTGCCTATCCAATATCCAGTGTAAATGGGGTCAGATTGCACTTCCTAAGGCTTTCACTAGATGTCAACAGTCTTTAGAACCTTGTTTAATGCTTCTACTGTGAAGGAGGGGGGAATGAGAGCTGATTGAGTCAGGGGTCTGGCAGAGTGCCACGAGCTCAGTCTCGCATGCTTCCGTGAGAGTTAGCTGCGTTCCATTGCATTTCTACAGACAAAGGAATTCTCCGGTTAAAACATTATTGAAGATTTATGATAAAAACATCCTAAAGATTGATTCTATACTTTGTTTGACATGTTTCTACGAACTGTAACATGACTTTTCGTCTGAACTTTCACCTGGACTTGCCCGCGCCTCCTGAGTTTGGATTTGTGTACTAAACGTGCGAACAAAAAGGAGGTATTTGGACATAAATTATGGACTTTATCGAACAAAACAAACATTTATTGTGGAACTGGGATCCCTGGGAGTACATTCTGATGAAGATCATCAAAGGTAAGTGAATATTTTTAATGCTATTTCTGACTTCTGTTGACTGAGAGCAGTAGTTGTGAGTGAACAGTAGTTGTGTTTTCAGAAGTTGTGTGGTTGTGGTCAGTAGTTGTGTGGTTGTGGCAACTAGTTTTGATCAGAAGTTGTGTGGTTGTGTTCAGTAGTTGTTTGATAGTGATCAGAAGTTGGGTTAGAGTGGTCAGAAGTGTTGTATTCAATAATTGTGTGGTTGTGGTCACTAGTTGTGGTAAGCAGTTCTATGGTTGTGGTCAGAAGTTGTGTGGTTGTGGTCAGTTGTTATATTCAGTAGTCGAGTGGCTAATAGTTTTGTGGTTGTGGTCAGTAATTGTACGGTTGTGTTCACTAATTGTGGTAAGCAGTTTTGTGGTTGTGGTTAGAAGTTCTGTTTTTGTGATTTGAAATTATCTGGTTGTGGTCAGATATTGTGTGGTTGTGGTCACTAATTGTGGTAAGCAGTTGTGTGGTTGTGTTCACTAATTATGGGTAGCAGTTGTGTGTTTTTGGTCAGAAGTTATTTAGTTGTTGGCATTTGTTGTGATCAGTAGTTGTGTGGTTAGAAATTGTGTTCTTTGTTGACAGTAATTGTGTGTTTCTGAATAGTAGTTGTTTGGTCATGGTCAGTAGTTGTGAGGTTGTTGTCAGTAGGTGTATGGTTGTGTTCACTATATGTGGTAAGCAGTAGTGCGGTTGTGTTCACTATATGTGGTAAGCAGTTGTGTGGTTGTAATCATAAGTTGTGTGGTTGTGTTCAGTAGTTGTATGGTAGTGGTCTGAAGTTCGGTTGGAGTGGTCAGTAGTTCTGCATTCAGTAATTGTGTGGTTGGGGTCACTAATTGTGGTCAGTAGTTGTGTGGTTGTGGTCGCTAATTGTGCTAAGCAGCTGTGTGGTTGTGATTAGACATTGTCTGGTTGTGGTCACATATTGTGTGGTGGTGGTCATTTGTTATATTCAGTAGACAAGTGGCTAATAGTTGTGTGGTTGTGGTCAGAAGTTGTGTGGTTGTGGTCATTATTTGTGGTAAGAAGTTGTGTGGCTGTGGTCAGAAGTTGTGTGGTTGTGGTCACTATTTGTGGTAAGCAGTTGTGTGGCTGTTGTCAGAAGATGTATGGTTGTGGTCAGTAGTTGTGATCAGCAGTTGCGTTGTCAGTAGTTATGTGGAAAGAAGTTGTGTGGTTGTTGTCAGATGCTGTGTGTTATGTTGCTGTCAGTTGTTATGTTCAGTAGACGAGTGGCTAATAGTTGTGTGTTTATGGTCACTAATTGTGGTAAGCGGTTGGGTGTTTGTGGTCAGAAGTTGTGTGGTTGTGGTCACTAATTGTGGTAAGCAACAGTGTGGTTGTGGTCAGAGGTTGTGTGGTTGTGGTCAGTAGTTGTGATCAGCAGTTGTGTGGTCAGAGGTTATGTGGCTGTGGTCAGTATTTATGTTGTTTTGGTCGCTAGATGAGTGGCCAAGAGTTGTGTGGTTGTGGTCAGTGATGGTGTGTTTGTGGTTAGACGTTGTGTGGTTGTGGTCAGTGGTTGTGTGGTTGTGTTCACTAGATGTTTTCAGAATTTGTATGGTTGTGATCAGTATTTAAGTGTTTTGGTCAGAAGTTCTGTGTTTGTGGTCACTAATTATAGTTGTGTTGTTTTGGTCAGAGGTTGTGTGGTTGTGGTCAGATATTGTGTGGTTGTGGTCAGTTGTCATGTTTTAGTAGATGAGTGGCTAATAGTTGGGTGGTTGTAGTCAGAAGTTTTCTGGTTGTAGTCAGAAATTGTGTGGTTGTGGTCAGAAGTTGTGTGGTTGTGGTCAGCAGTTGTGTGGTCGTGGTAACTAATTGTGGTGAGTAGATGAGTGGTTGTAGTCAGAAGTTGTGTGGTTGTGTTCAGTTGTTGTGTTCAGTAGTTTTGTGGTCAGACATTGTGTGGTTGTGGTCAGAAGCTGTGTGGTTGTGTTCAGTCGTTATGTGACTGTGGTCACTAATTGTGGTAAGCATTTGTGCGGTTGTGGTCAGTAGTTGTGATCAGCAGTTCTGTGGTTGTGTCAAGACGATGTGGTGTTCTGATCAGCAGTGACTTGGTCAGTAGTTGTGTGGTCAGAGGTTTTGTGGTTGTGGTCTGCAGGTGTCAGGTTGTGGTCAGAAGTTGTGTAGCTGTGGTCAGATATTGTTTGGTTGTGGTCAGTTGTCATGTGTTAGTAGATGAGTGACTAATAGTTGTGTTTATGTAGTCAGAAGTTGTGTGGTTGTGGTCACTAATTGTGTTCAGCAGTTGTGTGTTTGTGGTGAGTTGTGTGGTTGTGGTCAGTAGTTGTGGTACGTAGTTGTGTGGTTGTGGTTGCTAGATTTGGTTCTGTCCAGTAGATGAGTGGTCAGTACTTTTGTGGTCAGAAGTTGTGTGGTTGTGGTCAGAAGTTGTGGTTGTGGTCATTAATTGTTGTGAGCAGTTGATGTGTTTTTGTGGTCAGTTATGTTGTTTTGGTCACTAGATGTGGTTGTGGTCAGTAGTGTTGTGGTCAGAAAGTGTGGTTGCGGTCAGTAGTTATGTGGTTGTGGTCACTAATTGTGGTAAGCATTTGTGTGGTTGTGGTCAGCAGTTTAGTGGTCAGCAGTTGTGTGGTTAGAAGTGATGTGCTATTGTTCAATAGTTATGTCATTTTGGTCACTAGATGTCTTCAGCGGTTGGAGGGGAGGAGCAGGAGCAGACGTGACAGTACCTCCCCTGACATGCGGCTCCAGCCGACCAGGCAGCGATGGTGGAAATCACAGATGATGTTGGGGTCCCGAATGTCCTCCACCGGAACCCAACACCACTCCTCTGGGCCATACCCCTCCCAGTCCACCAGATACTGGATCCAACCCCCCAACGTCGGGAGTCCAGTAGGGATCTGATAGCGTACGCCGGGCTCCCCTCAATGTCCAGGGGGGTGGAGGTATGTCATGGGGGACAGCATCAGCTAGGGGACCAGGAACCACCGGCCTGAGAAGGGAGACATGAGAAGAGTGTGAGATACGGTAGTCACTGGGAAGCTGTAACCTATACATCACCTCATTGACCCTCTGGAGAACCTTGAACGGCCCTACAAACCGGGGGCTCAACTTCTTGCAGGGCAGGCGGAGTGGAAGGTTCCTGGTAGAGAGCCAGGCACGATCCCCAGGATGGAACACAGGGGTCTCACTGCGGTAACGGTCTGACTGCTCCTTCTGACGATGGACAGCGCGCTGGAGTCTCACATGAGCATTGTTCCACACCTCCTCCGTGCGCAGGAATCACTCATTAACCACAGGAGCCGCGGTCTGGCCCGGGAAGGAGTGACGTAGAGAGTTCTGGGCGTACTCTGCCCAAGGAAGGAAATGTCCCCACTCACCCTGCTGGTCCTGACAGTGACTCCTCAGGAACCTCCCCAGCTCCTGATTCATCCTCTACACCTGCCCATTAGACTGAGGCCGATACCCGGATGTGATGCTAACCATGACCCCGTGCTTCTCCAAGAAGGCCCTCCATACTCGGGATGTGAATTGGGGGCCACGGTCCGAGACGATGTCCTCCGGAATGCCATAATGCAGGAAGACCTTCTGAAAGAGTGCCTCAGCGAACTGGAGAGGAGTGGGAAGACCAGGAAGAAAGATTAAGAGACATAACTTGGAGAATTGAACCCTGTGGCACCCCCATAGAGACTGCCAGAGGTCCAGACAACAGGCCCTCCAATTTGACACACTGAACTCTATCTGAGAAGTAGTTGGTGAACCAGCCGAGGCAGTCATTTGAGAAGCCAAGGCTATTGAGTCTGCCAATAATAATGCTGTGAACTGCAGTTGACATAGCTAAGTAAATGGAATAATACTCTTATTGCAATGTGAATGGCTCTTAAAAGAGCCTTTGGTTGTGCATAGTGTAGTCTATGGTGTTGCCAGGGAACAGCACCCTCTTCAAAGAAGTAGGAGGTGAAGATCTCCCGCACATGGATTGCATCTCTTGCTGCGTTGTTGGACCCCGTCCTTGAAACATCCTGCAGAGCAGCAGACTTCTTCTCTGGCACATGGCGGAGAGCTGCAGATCCCCTCCTGGTCCTCGTGTCCATCCTCATGAAGTTATGCAGGACACAGGTAGCCTTCAAACACCTGAATTCCTCCAGGAGGCAGTCCCAGATGGCCCTGGTCACCCAACCTTGCAATGCCCTACACGTTAACTGTAGGCAATCGTTTTGAAGGAATCTCCAGTTACAAGGTATCTGTAGGAATATGGAAGACAATGTAATTAGACTTTTACATTGTGGATTGCTCAAGTATAATATCCCTTATAACAAATCATGATAATGATGCATGGGCACACATATGTGCATGTGTAGCATATGACAATAAGAGGATCAAATCAAGGATTGCATCACAAATGAATACATAAATACCACTTGAAGCTTGATGATGAGTTGATCATTTGAATCAGCTGTGCAGTGCTCTGTGACACGGCAGGCTCCACTCATTCAGACTGCTCTTACTTCCTCATTTTTCAGAATACAAGACTGAAACAATTTCTAAAGACTGTTGACATCTAGTGGAAGACATAGAAACTGCAATTTGAGTCCTAAGTCAATGGATACTGTAATGGCATTGAATAGAAAACTACAAATCCCCCCAAAAAACGACTTCCTGAAAAGATTTTTCTCAGATTTTTGCCTGCCAAATCAGTTCTGTTATACTCACAGACACTATTTTAACAGTTTTTGAAACTTTAGAGTGTTTTCTATCCAGATCTACCAGTTATATGCATATCATATTTTCTGGGCCCGAGAAGCAGGCAGTTTAATTTGGGCATGCTTTTCATCCAAAATTCCGAATGCTGCCCCCTACCCTAGAGAAGTTAAATATATTGGAAATGAAAAATAGCAATACATTATACTGCCATCAAGTCAGCCAACATTCAATAAGATATCATACTGACCAAACCCACTTTGTCCAACTCATTTAGAAGCCAACTATCACATATTTCAGAGCCGGCCCACAGTTCATAGCATCTTCTGTTAAAACCATAAAAAACCTTCAAAAACATAGTTACATTCGAGCTGCGGGTCCAGTTCTGACATTATGTGTAGGCCTAGCTGAGGCGACCCCGAATCCCGAGTTTCGGGTCAATAGGTCATTCGCACCCCAAGCAGCAACCTTAATTAATGCTGAAAATTGACTTTTTCCAGACGTTGCTACGGGATCCCTGAAAGAGTTATCAGACAGAAACTTGTAGGGTCCGTCTCTATGGGCCGAGGCGTTTTCAATGCACCTAGTCTTGTGATTCTGGGATTTTCTAAATGTCGTCATTTTCGCGACATGAATTGAATTGAAGATATTGCAAATGGACGAGAATGTTTCTCGGCCTGAGAACCTTCTAGAGCCACATAACTTACCATGCACTGTCGACTTGAGCTCTAGAACAGGTTAATAAAGTTTTAGAGCTCTAGGTCTAGCGGTTCTTTGATGGTTCAAACGCCGGTAACTATTGCAGGTTCTGTGTGTCTGTAAGCCCCACACTGTGTCACTCCATCTTGGCTGTGTGGGTGTGTGAGTACAGAAAATCACATATATCACGTAGAGCTCGGAAACCCGCCTTAACTTCTTCTGGCTGCAAGCCCGACGTCGGTACACTTATGACAACAGCCAGCTCAAGTGCAGGGCGTGAAATTCAAAATATATATTTTTAAAATATTTAACTTTCACACATTAACAAGTCCAATACAGCATTTGAAAGATAAACATCTTGTGAATCCAGCCAACATGTCCGATTTTTAAAATGTTTTACAGCGAAAACACCACGTATATTTATGTTAGCTCACCACCAAATACAAAAAAGGACAGACATTTTTCACAGCACAGGTAGCATGCACAAAGCCAACCTAACTAACCAAGAACCAACCAAACTAACCAAGAAACAACTTCATCAGATGACAGTCTTATAACATGTTATACAATAAATCTATGTTTTGTTCGAAAAATGTGCATATTTGAGCTATAAATCAGTTTTACATTGCAGCTACCATCACAGCTACCGTCAGAAATAGCACCGAAGCAGCCAGAGTAATTACAGACACCAACGTCAAATACCTAAATATTCATCATAAAACATTTCTGAAAAATATATGGTGTACAGCAAATGAAAGACAGGCATCTTGTGATTCCAGCCAATATTTCCGATTTATTAAGTGTTTTACAGCGAAAACACAATATAGCATTATATTAGCTTACCACAATAGCCAGAAACACAAGCCATTTACCAGCAGCGAAAGTTAGCGATCGTAACAAACCAGCAAAAGATATATAATTTTTCTACTAACCTTGATAAGCTTCATCAGATGACAGTCCTATAACATCAGGTTATACATACACTTATGTTTTGTTCGAAAATGTGCATATTTAGAGCTGAAATCAGTGGTTACACATTGTGCTAACGTAGCATCTTTTTCCCAGAACGTCCGGATATTTTTCTGACTCTCACATATTCTGACCAAATAACTATTCATAAACATTACTAAAAAATACATGTTGTATAGGAAATGATAGATACACTAGTTCTTAATGCAATCGCAGTGTTAGAATTCTAAAAATAACTTCATTACGACATAAGGCTTACGTTATGGCGAGCGAGTGCCCAAAACCTGGGCGCAAAACTAATAGTACACAGTTCGACAGATATATGAAATAGCATCATAAAATGGGTCCTACTTTTGATGAGCTTCCATCAGAATGTTGTACAAGAGGTCCTTTGTCAAGAACAATCGTTGTTTGGATTTAGAACGTCCTTTTTCCCTCTTGAATTAGCAAGCGCACTAGCCAAGTGGCGCGAAGCTCTCCTTCCTGAACAAAGGCACACAACGCAACACGCCTAACGTCCCGAATAAATTTCAATAATCTAATAAAACTATATTGAAAAAACATACTTTACGATGATATTGTCACATGTATCAAATAAAATCAAAGCCGGAGATAGTAGTCGCCTATAACGACAGCTTTTCAGAAGGCAATTCCAGGTCCATCCCCAGCGCTTTCCAGAAAACAGGAAATGGGTGACACGTCATTCCAAGAGGATTTATTCCAACTCAGACCAAGATAAACACTCCATTTCTTCTCTCACTGCCTCTTGACATCTAGGGGAAGGTGTATGACGTGCATGTATACTAATACGTATCATGCCCATTTATAGGCAGGACCTAGAACAGAGCATCGTTTTCAGACTTTCTACTTCCTGGTCAGGAAGTTTGTGCCAAATGAGTTCTGTTTTACTCACAGATATAATTCAAACGGTTTTAGAAACTAGAGAGTGTTTTCTATCCAATAGTAATAATAATATGCATATTGTACGAGCAAGAATTGAGTACGAGGCCGTTTGAAATGGGCACCTTTTATCAGAGCTACTCAATACTGCCCCTGCAGCCAGAAGAAGCTAACGGAATTGCCTTAACACGCCTCAATTGGATCTATAACAACAACAAAAAAACACACACATTTGTTTTAGCATCATGAAATGGTCGTTGTACGATTTCTCGTAAACTACGATAGATAAATGGCTGGTACTATTTTTGCTTACACTCTAGGTTCATGTACTTTGAAGCGGTCAAATTAGCACTGTATTACCGTTTTCGACCTTTAATCCAACAAAATGTGCATTAATTCAAAGAGAGTTGTGGCCTCGACGCCATCTTGTTTCTGGGCTAAAAGTACATTTGGCCACCCCTGTGCTCATCGAGTTTCGTCTTTGAAGTCTGTTCCGTTTACGAGAAACAGCCATGTCCATTTGGTTGTGAAATGTCCATTTGCAATATACAGTCAGTCACCATCTGGTGTAATTTTCCGGTACAATTTTTAAAATAATTATATCTCTGAAACCGAGTGTCCTAGAAACTTTATTTTTTGACTTTCCGGAAGACCAGGCCTTGGGGGGTGAGCTGAGTCCATTGGCCTATTTTAATAGCACCCGCGGACGTCTAGTAAGTGACTGTTCATTTGCCCTATGACAATTCTCATCAATCATAAGGGAGCTGCCACATGCGTCCCTGAAGTATGGTATGGGCAGGCATAAGCTACGGACATGAACAATGAACAAAATATAATTTTAATGATGGCAATTTGAATGCACAGAGATACCGTGACGAGATTCTGTGGCCAATTGTCATGCCATTCATCCGCCACCATCACCTCATGTTTCAGCATGATAATGCATGGCCCCATGTCGCGAGGATCTGTACACCATTCCAGGAAGCTGGAAATGTCCCAGTTCTTCCATGGCCTCTATACTCACCAGACATGTCACCCTTTGAGCATGTTTGGGATGATCTGGATCGACGTGTACGACAGCGTGTTCCAGTTCCTGCCAATATCCAGCAGCTTGATTGGATTCCACCTTTGTTAACCTTACTAGGGTATATGGTTGCACTCACAAGACTCCCATTTACTCAATAAATGTTCATTTTGTTCGATAAAGTCCCTGTTTATATCCAAAAAACGTTTTGTATCCGTAAAGTTCATAGAAACATTTCAAACGATGTTTATAGTCAATCCTCAGGTTGTTTTTAGCCTAAATAATCAATAATATTTCAACCGGACAATGTTGTCAATATAAAAGGTAAACAAGAAAGACGCGCTCTCGGTCGGGCGCATGAAAAAGCTCTGCAACACTGCAGTGTCCATTCATTCAGAGTGGTCTTACTCCCTCATTTTACAGAATACAAGCCTGAAACAATTTATAAAGACTGTTGACATCTAGTGGAAGCCATATGAAGTGCAATTTGAGTCCTAAGTCAACGGATACTGTAATGGCATTCAATAGAAAACTACAAACATAAAAAAATCTGACTTCCTGGATGGATTTTTCTCAGGTTTTCGCGTGCCAAAACAGTTTTGTTATACACACAGACATTATGTTAACAGTTTTGGAAACTTTAGAGTGTTTTCTATCCAAATCTACCAATTATATGCATGTCCTAGCTTATTGGCCTGAGTAGCAGGCAGTTTACTTTGGGCACACTTTTCATCCGGAAATGAAAAGCGTGCCCGCTACCCTAGTGAAGTTAAATTAAATTGATTGGACAGGATTTGGAAAGGCAAAACTGTCTATATAAGGTCCCACAGTTGACAATGCATCTCAGAGCGAAAACCAAGCCATGACGTCGGAGGAATTGTCCGTAGAGCTCCGAGACAGGATTGTGTTGAGGCACAGATCTGGGGAAGAGTAGCAAAACATTTCGGCAGCATTGAAGGACCCCAAGAACACAGTGGGCTCCATCATTCTTAAATGGAAGAAGTTTGGAACCACCAAAACTCTTCCTAGAGCTGAGCAAACTGAGCAATCGGGGGAGAAAGGCCTTGGTCAGGAAGATGACCAAGAAACCTATGGTCACTCTGACAGAGCTCTAGAGTTCCTCTGTGGCGATGGGAGAACCTTCCAGAAGGACAACCATCTCTGTGGCACCACCAAACAGGCCTTTATGGTAGAATGGCCAGACGGAAGCCACTCTTCAGTAAAAGGCACATGACAGACCGCTTGGAGTTTACCAAAAGGCACCTAAAGACTCTCAGACCATGAGAAACAAGATCCTCTGGTCTGAAGAAACCAAGATTGAACTCTTTGGCCTGAATGCCAAGCGCCACGTCTGGAGGAAACCTGGCACCATCCCTACGGTGAAGCATGGTAGGGACTGAGAAACTAGTCAGGATCGAGGCAAAGAAGAACAGAGCAAAGTACAGAGAGATCATTGATGAAAATTTGCTACAGAGCACTCAGGACCTCAGACTGGGGCAAAGTTTAACCTTCCAACAGGACAACAACCCTAAGCACACAGCCAAGAAAACGCAGGAGTGTCTCTGAATGTCTTTGAGTGGCCCAGCCAGAGCCCGGACTTGAACCCAATCGAACATCTCTGGAGAGACCTGAAACTAGTTGTGCAGCGACGATCCCCATCCAACCTGACAGAGCTTGAGAGGATCTACAGAGAAGAATGGGAGAAACTACCTACAGTGAGGGAAAAAAGTATTTGATCCCCTGCTGATTTTGTACGTTTGCCCACTGACAAAGAAATGATCCGTCTATAATTTTAATGGTAGGTTTATTTGAACAGTGAGAGACAGAATAACAACAACAAAAAATCAGAAAAACCCATGTCAAAAATGTTATAAATTGATTTGCATTTTAACGAGAGAAATAAGTATTTGACCCCTCTGCAAAACATGATTTAGTTCTTGGTGGCAAAACCCTTGTTGGCAATCACAGAGGTCAGACGTTTCTTGTAGTTGGCCACCAGGTTTGCACACATCTCAGGAGGGATTTTGTCCCACTGGTCTTTGCAGATCTTCTCCAAGTCATTAAGGTTTCGAGGCTGACGTTCGGCAACTCGAACCTTCAGCTCCCTCCACAGATTTTCTATGCGATTAAGGTCTGGAGACTGGCTAGGCCACTCCAGGACCTTAACCTGTCTAGCCCCCCCACATGCCACTGAAAAGGCAGCGCGCGAAATTCAAAAAATATTTTTTTGAAATATTTAACTTTCACACATTAACAAGTCCAATACAGCAAATTAAAGATAAACATCTTGTGAATCCAGCCAACATGTCCGATTTTTTAAATGTTTTACAGCGAAAACACCACGTATATTTATGTTAGCTCACCACCAAATACAAAAAAGCACAGACATTTCTTTCACAGCACAGGTAGCTTGCACAAAACCCCCAAATAGAGATAGAATTAGTCACTAACCAAGAAACAACTTCATCAGATGACAGTCTTATAACATGTTATACAATAAATCTATGTTTTGTTCGAAAAATGTGCATATTTCAGGTATAAATCATAGTTTTACATTGCAGCTACAATCACAAATATCACCAAAGCAGCTAGAACAATTACAGAGACCAACGTGAAATACCTAAATACTCATCATAAAACATTTATGAAAAATACATGGTGTACAGCAAATGAAAGATAAACATCTTGTGAATCCAGCCAATATTTCAGATTTTTTAAGTGTTTTACAGCGAAAACACAATATAGCATTATATTAGCTTACCACAATAGCCAAAAACACAACCCATTTATCAGCAGCAAAAGTTAGCGATCGCAAAAAACCAGCAAAAGATATATAATTTTTCACTAACCTTGACAAACTTCATCAGATGACAGTCCTATAACATCAGGTTATACAATACACTTATGTTTTGTTCAAAAATGTGTATATTTAGAGCTGAAATCCGTGGTTATACATTGTGAAAACGTAGCAACGTTTTCCCAGAATCTCCGGATATATTTCTGACACTCACCTAATCTGACCAAATAACTCATCATAAACTTTACTAAGAAATACATGTTGTACAGCAAATGAAAGATACACTAGTTCTTAATGCAATCGCCGTGTTAAAATTCTAAAAATAACTTTAGTACGACATACAGCTTACGTTATAGCGAGACAGCGCCTGCAATGAGGGCGGAAAATAGTACTAAACATTTTACACAGAAATACGAAATAACATCATAAATGGTTCCTACTTTTGCTGAGCTTCCATCAGAATCTTGTACAAGGGGTCCTTTGTCCAGAACAATCGTTGTTTGGTTTTAGAATGTCCTTTTCTCCTGTCGAATTAGCAACCAAAGCTAGCCAAGTGGCGCGAAGCTGTCCATCTTCACCAAACGCAGAGAACGGAAAAAGCCAAAACTCCCGATAAACTTTCAATAATCTGATAAAACTATATTGAAAAAACATACTTTACGATGATATTATCACATGTATCAAATAAAATCAAAGCCGGAGATATTAGCCGTCTATAACGAAAGCTTTTCAGAAGGCAATCTAGGGTTCCTTCCCGCGCCTTGCTGAACAAAGGAAATAGTGGTCACGTCATTCCAAGAGCTCTTGTTCGACCTCAGATCAAGCTAGACACCCCATTCCACCTCTCACTGCCTCTTGACATCTAGTGGAAGGCGTATGAAGTGCATGTATATCCATAGATTTCAAGCAAATGAATAGGAAGGCCCTGGAACAGAGCCTCGATTTCAGATTTTTCACTTCCTGACAGGAAGTTTGCTGCAAAATGAGTTCTGTTTTACTCACAGATATAATTCAAACGGTTTTAGAAACTTGAGAGTGTTTTCTATCCAATAGTAATAATAATATGCATATTGTACGAGCAAGAATTGAGTACGAGGCAGTTTAATTTGGGAACGATTTTTTACAAAGTGAAAATAGCGCCCCCCTATCCCAAAGAAGTTAATGTGCTTCTTCTTGAGCCACTCCTTTGTTGCCTTGGCCGTGTGTTTTGGGTCATTGTCATGCTGGAATACCCATCCACGACCAATTTTCAATGCCCTGGCTGAGGGAAGTAGGTTCTCACCCAAGATTTGACGATACATGGTCCCGTCCATCGTCCCTTTGCGGTGAAGTTGTCCTGTCCCCTTAGCAGAAAAACACTCCCAAAGCATAATGTTTCCACCTCCATGTTTGACGGTGGGGATGATGTTTTTGGGGTCATAGGCAGCATTCCTCCTCCTCCAAACACGGCGATTTGAGTTGATGTCAAAGAGCTCCATTTGTCTCATTTGACCACAACACTTTCACCCAGTTGTCCTCTGAATCATTCAGATGTTCATTGGCAAACTTCAGACGGGCATGTATATGTGCTTTCTTGAGCAGGGGGACCTTGCAGGCGCAGCAGGATTTCAGTCCTTCACGGCGTAATGTGTTACCAATTGTTTTCTTGGTGACTATGGTCCCAGCTGCCTTGAGATCATTGACAAGATTATCCCGTGTAGTTCTGGGCTGATTCCTCACCGTTCTCATGATCATTGCAACTCCACGAGGTGAGATCTTGCATGGAGCCCCAGGCCAAGGGAGATTAACAGTTATTTTGTGTTTCTTCCATTTGCGAATAATCACACCAACTGTTGTCACCTTCTCACCAAGCTGCTTGACGATGGTCTTGTAGCCCATTCCAGCCTTGTGTAGGTCTACAATCTTGTCCCTGACATCCTTGGAGAGCTCTTTGGTCTTGGCCAGGGTGGAAAGTTTGGAATCTGACTGATTGATTGCTTCTGTGGACAGGTGTCTTTTATACAGGTAACATACTGAGATTAGGAGCACTCCCTTTAAGAGTGTGCTCCTAATCTCAGCTAGTTACCTGTATAAAAGACACCTGGGAGCCAGAAATCTTTCTGATTGAGAGGGGGTCAAATACTTATTTCCCTCATTAAAATGCAAATCAATTTATAACATTTTTTGACATGCGTTTTTCTGGATTTTTTTGTTGTTATTCTGTCTCTCACTGTTCAAATAAACCTACCATTAAAATTATAGACTGATCATTTCTTTGTCAGTGGGCAAACGTACAAAATCAGAAGGGGATCAAATACTTTTTTCCCTCACTGTAAATATAGGTGTGTCAACCTTGTAGCGTCATACCCAAGAAGACTCAGTGTTGTATTCGCTGCCAAAGGTGCTTCAACAAAGTACTGAGTAAAGGGTTTGAATACTTATAAATTAGCAAAAAATAATAATAACCTCTTTTTGCTTTGTCATTATGAGGAATTGTGTATAGATTGATGAGGGAAAAAAACAATTTAATCAATTTTAGAATAACATGCTGACCGTCGCGTGCGCAAGAGTTGCAAAATATATTTACACATACATGTTATTCAATCATTGCACCCACACTGATCGCGCGCGTCTGCGTAGCCAGTCGCTAAAATAGAACTTTGTTCTATTTGTGACACTTGACACGCTGCAAGTCCCGCCTCTCACATCTCCTCATTGGTTTTTAGGAGCATATATGTGCCAACTCCTCATTGGATTGAAAGATGAACTGTGGTCCACACTCCAGTCCAGTTGGTGGTGGTCATGCACCTTAGTTGGTTGCCAACCAATATATAAAGTCCAAGAAGAAGAAGAAGAAGCCTGAAAGAGGAGGGATTACAAGAAACAACTCAGTTTACCCTTTTATCTGTGGATTCATTGTTGGAGTAGAGGACCTTGTGCATTTCAGGTAAAATAACAACCTAATGTTTATATCCAAGGACAAATTAGCCAGCAACAGCAAGCTAGCTAGCTAAATTGCCATAAATATTTGCTTATCGACCTGTCCCCAAATTAATATAGTTGGTTCAGATTTAATTTTGATATTTCAACCTGCGTGTCCTGGTTGTGTCTGGTGTGGAGGAATAAAATCAACATGCCATGCGGACGCACGCGAGCAATCGGTCTGGTCACCATGGCTGTAAGATAACAAAATGTGTAAAAAGTCAAGGAGTCTGAATACTTTCCGAAGGCACTGTACATCAAGCGTGTGACTCCACAAACTTGTTGTATGCATATGCTATTTGTTTTGGTTGAGTTTCAGATTGTTTTGGGGTCAATAGAAATGATTATTATTCACCAATCAAATAGCCTGATGGTGAAGTAGACATACTTGGTATTCATATCCCATCAAAAATAAATGAACACATTTCTATAGAAAGTTATCAAAAATAGTTATCATCTGGCAACCATGGAGAGGATCACACTGATTAACTCTTTAGTCATATCACAATTTACTAATGGCCCTGCCTATGACAAACAATTTGTTTTTTATAATTATTTGAGCAAAAAATAATTCACTTTATTTGGAACGGTAAGCCAGACAAAATTAAACTTGCATATATATTGTAACGGTTTTGAGGCCGTCCGTCACAATATATATAATGAATACGAGTTAGTGTGGCAACAATTATTAATTTAATATTAAAGTATTAAACCTCTCACGAAAAGCTTCAATCATACAAAAGTTACACTTAAATCCAAACTGGTTCTCCAGTAGATGAGTAAAAATGTCTCACTCCTTGGATTTTTGTTTTTATCCAGATTACAACCTCCCACTAATTCAAAATGAAACCTTGTTCAAACTATCACATTTTCTAAAATAAGCCATACAAAGGTGGTTGCAATACCAGTTTTATTCCCCAGAAAAGTCAGAACAAATATTACAACAAGTATTATGGTTAAACTCAAATATACTGATACTGAGGTTCTCTATCTCGGTTACACCCACCACATCTCATCTCTGGAATGCGGTCTTTAGGTTTTATCACCAAGTCAACTGTCAGCTCAAGCCCCAGAGGCCCCACAGACAAGAAAGTATTCATTAAACCTTATCTGATGCATAAACAGTATTATTACATAATCTTGTAATTTTGTTCTCACACCTTCTAGTCATGTGTGCAGTAACAGACTCCTGTGACACCGATTGCAATCCTGCCTCTGACATTGGGAACAGTACATCAATATGAAAAGCAGATGAATGAATATACACTACCATTCAAAAGTTTGGGGTCACATGGAAATGTTCTTGTTTTTTAAAGAAAAGCACATTTGTTGCCCATTAAAATAACATCACATTGATCAGAAATACAGTGTAGACATTGTTCATGTTGTAAGTGACTATTGTAGCTGGAAACGGCAGATTTTTTAAAATGGAATATCTACATAGGCGCATAGAAGCAATAAAACGGGCCTTCTTTAGACTAGTTGAGTATCTGGGGCATCATAACTCAGGTAAAACAAGTGTTGATAGGCATAACATCATTTTCAGTAAGCCAATTATGCTGTTGGCAGTGGCGAGACGCAGACATAATACTCATGTTACATTACTCTTAAGAAAGTTACTGCAATTGTGCCGGAGAGAGTCAAATGACAACGGCCACCTCCTCTGCGTCCCGTTCCCCCCAGCCGAGTTTGTGAGAGGGTAGTCAAAATGATCCAATTTTCCTGTGCCGGTGGAGGACAAGTTGTAACAGGTCACTCCGGGAGTCAGGAGTGTAAAGAACGAGAAGAGTGAGAGATTTTATGAGGAATGAGAGTTCTGAATAGACTCAGAGGGAGTCCCAAATGTCATCCTATTTACTTTTGCACTACCCTATTCATTGTGCACTATATAATGAATAGGGTTCTATTTGAGACACTACCTAAGTCACATCCAATCGCTTTAATTACTTACAGTAAGATCAGAGGCTGACCATCTCGGGAACTTCAGTCCCTGGAATAACATTATCTGCTGTTAAACTCTGTTCAGGAGGCTTTGGGGCATTGCACTGCGCCTTGAGTGAATTCTTAAGGCTCCCAGTACAGAGGCCCTTGTTATAAGTTAATGGTTCTAATTTTGATCCAGGAAAAGAGAAAGAATTGAGGGGAAATTCTGTAGGAATCCATAAATGTAATCCTGTCTGGGATTAATTCCTGACCGCTGTAGAAAGTGCTGTGATTTATTTGATTCATTAGGATCCCCATTATCCGACACCAATGGCGACAGCTAGTCTTACTGACTGTGGTCCGACAAAACAAAAAAGACATTACAGTCAAAAGACTTTACAATTTACATTCATTTAAAACATTAACCTGTAGTGTGCGTTTATATATCAGGAGGCAGGTAGCCTAGTGCTTAGAGCGTTGGGCCTGTAACTGAAAGGTTGCTAGATCGAATCCCAGAGTTGACAAGGTAAAAATCTTTCGTTCTGCCCCTGAACAAGGCAGTTAACCCACAGTTCCTAGGCTGTCATTGTAAATAAGACTTTGATCTTAACTGACTTGCCTAGTTAAATAAAAAACAATTTTAAAAAATCTGTTGAACATGCGTGTCGGTAAATGCACACAACAAGTTGGTCACATGGGGACGAGGCGTTGTGCTATGAGGTGTTGCTTGATATGTTTTTTGAAACCAGGTTTTCTGTTCACTTGCGCTATATAAATTGGAAGCGAGTTCCATGCCAGGGGGTGTAGTCAGAATGTGGCGACGCTTAATCTATTATTTAATGTAATGTCTAATCAAAGGGACTCTGCCTGGGCTGAGGGGGCATTTATCATGGGGGAACATCTCCTAGAGTGACTCAGGACTATTGCTTCTT
The DNA here is from genome assembly GCF_016432855.1 of Salvelinus namaycush. Lineage (NCBI taxonomy): Eukaryota > Metazoa > Chordata > Actinopteri > Salmoniformes > Salmonidae > Salvelinus > Salvelinus namaycush. The sequence continues at coordinate 5,179,481 of NC_052322.1, read as the reverse complement.
TTTCTGCTGAGTGACTTCAGAAAGTTTTCATACCCTTGACAAATTCCCCATTTTGTTGCTGAATTAAAACATTACCCCATAACAAAGTGAAAACATGTTTTTAGAAATTATTTCTAATTTATTAAATTAAATAGAGACAAATGTAAATGAAATAAGTATTCACATCAATGTGTCAAAACTTTGTTGAAGCACATTTGGGAGCGATTACAGCTGTGAGTCTTTCTCGGTAAGTCTCTAAGAGCTTTCCACACCTGGATGGGGCAACATTTGCCAATTATTCTATTCTAAATTATTCTAGCTCTATAAAATTGGTTGTTGATAATTTCTAAACAGCAATGTTCAGGTCTTGACAAAGATTTTCAAGTCGATTTAAATCAAAACTGTAGCTCGGCCACTCAGGAACATTCAATGTCTTCTTGGTAAGTAACTCCAGTGTAGATTTGGCCTTGTGTTTTAGGTTATTGACCTGCTGAAAGGTGAATTCATCTCCCAGTGTCTGGTGGAAATCACACTGAACCAGGATTTCCTGTAGGATTTTGCCTGTGCATAACTCCATTACATTTATTTTTCATTCTGAAATTCCCCAGTCCTTAATGATTACAAGCAAACGCATAACATGATGCAGTCACCACTATGCTTGAAATTATGGAGAGCAATACTCTGTAATGTGTTGAATTGGATTTGCCACAAACATAACACTTTGTATCCAGGACAAAAAGTTTAAGTGTATTGCTTGGCCACATTTTTTTCAGTATTACTTTAGTGCCTTGTTTCAAAGAGGATGCATGTTTTGGAATATTTGTGTTCTGTCCAGGCTACTTTCTTTTCACTATTTCAATTAGGTTCGATTTTTGGATTAAAAACAATGTTGTTGATCGATCCAGCTTTCTCCTCTCACAGCCAATAAACTCTGTAACTGTTTCAAAGTCACCATTGGCCTCATGGTGAAATCCTTGAGCGGTTTTCTTCCTCCACGGCAAATGAGTTAGGAAGGACGCCTGTGTCTTTGTAGTGACTGGCAGTATTGATACACCATCCAAAGTGTAATTAATAACTTCACCATATTCAAAGGGATATTCAATGTCTGCTTTTTTTTGTCTTTGTGTTTGAAATTCACTGCTCGACTGAGGGACCTTATAGAAAATTGTATGTGTGGGGTACAGAGACAAGGTACTCATTCAAAAATGATTTATTTTGAACAATGTTATTGCAAACAGAGTGAGTCCATGCAACTTATTATGTAAATTGTTAAGCAAATCTCTACTCCTGAACTTATTTAGGCTTGCCATAACAAAGGGGTTGAATACTTATTGACTCAAGACAATTCAACAATTTATTTTTATACATAAAAAATTGAAAAACACATTTCCACTGACATTATGGGGTATTGTGATTAGGTGTAATCTCAATTTAATCTATTTTAGATTCAGTCTGTAACACAGAAAATGTGGACAAAGTCAAGGGGTGTGAATAGAAAGTATGACTTTTCCACAATTTGTTGTGTTAGACTGAATTTGAAATGTATTTAATTGATATTATAAGGTCCCTCAGTCATGCAGTGAATTTCAAACACAAACATGAATGGGTAAAAAAGCAGACGTTGAATATCTCTTTGAGCATAATTGAGTGTTATCTACGGCTCTGCAATGGGTCGTATGTGTGTGTAAATATTTGTGTGTATGTGGGCTTGTGTGCATACTGTAGGTGTATTCAGTATGTTTATATTACGTACACTGAACTCAATGTGGTCCTAATATATACTTCCTTACTTTCCTCAACTCATGTCCTTATTTGGTATTTTTGTCTTTCACTGCAGTGCTACAAATCTCATGGGTCCTCCCCTCCACAAGGGTGCAGCAGTCTGTCAGCTGGCTCACCTACAGCAGCTCCACCGACTCTCAACAGAGCACTCGCCAAAGGGAAAAGCTTCAGGTACTCATACAGTAGAACATCTTCTCTTGTTCTTCCTGCCCCTCTTGTTTAAATGGGCCGCTCCAGTCTACAGAAGTGGATGCAGCCAAGTAAAATGTACAATATGGCACAATGTAAACAGCGCTTTCATGGAATGTAAAGAAGATTTATGATGATTGCAGTTGGTAAAAAATATGTTAATGTGCATCTAGGCTCCGGTACCAGACACAAAGGCCCTTATCTGCATCTCTAAAAGCAGACGGAATCGGGACATTCCCGTTTGATTTACAGTTTAACAGAGTTAGCAGCTAACATGAAAATCACACTGATGGCTTCACAACAGATGGGGGAAATTAATATTTTTATCTTCAAAAAAGATTTCAATTGCAATAGATGTTGGTATATGATCCCCAATGTATTCATGTGACATGTGTTTCTTTATAGTCTCCTGTTTCTCTTTGTTGTTTTTTTTACTAGTAAAGACCTTCGCCATTGTCCCCCCCCCCCCCCAAAATCAGGGACACACTGTTGCGGAGAAGTAGAAACTACAACGTGCTCATTTAAGCGTCTATAACCATTGACCCATTTGTGACCCATTTCAATGTTTTCTGTTTCTGTCACGTATTATTTTCCCTGGCTCATTCCAGGAGTAGCTCCCTGTCCCTCAGTCCAGCCCAAAGACACCAGGACACTCATCACATCAGGACCCTGCCAATCTCTCGAGGACCAAGGGTTGCTGGCCCCGCCTATAAGCACCTGCAAGAGGTAGTATCTACAGAGATGGAGGCGGAGTCTTTAAGAGGGTAAGCACCTGGATGTTCTGCTTTCCTTTGAAACTGAATGAGGACAGTGTTGATAGCAAGGTTGTTTGGTCTTGATAAGTCAGTTTGAATCATGTGCCTTGAAATAATATTCATGAGTATAAATCTTCTGTTTACCTTGAGCCACCTTGAACTAAGTTAACTTAAATGGCGTAACACTCCATGCCGCCCCACATCTTGTGTTGCATTTTTATTTTGAACAAAAACAAGTGGGTTGAGCCTTGGGCTGGCCTTCTGGGCATGGTGTGTCTTCCCGCCTACTCGAACAACCCTGCTGGAACATCGCCCCAGCGCTTGAGACGAAGTGAAAGTCAGAGCAGACCAAACTAGCTAACTTGTTTTCAGATAAACTGTCCTGGTAGCAGGGACAATGTTTTCAGAAAATGTTGACAGAAACAAACATCGTTCTTGGATCTGAATCAACTCGACCACAAAAAGAGAAGAAAAAGTGAGAAAAAGACTGCCCATGACCATAAACCAGATAAACATTGGAATTAATTTTGAAAGGTGGAAAATGGAGTGAAATGGCCACTGTTCTCATGGACTGGTAGGTAAGGGTTGTTGTGTTTTTAACCTTAGTGTGTTCAATGTTCAAGCTAGCTAACACTGCTACTTAGCTAGCTAACATCTGTATTTGGACTGTTTTGTACTCAAAGTAATCTAACGATAGCTACATCATGTAGCTACACTGCACAAACCCCACAAGATGCCCAATGCATTTATTTAAACTGGCTAACGCTAGCTGGCTAAAGCTAGATATGCAGATTGTTGACATAGTAGTGTGTGTGGTTGTTGATTTTTAGCCCCGAACCACCCCATAAAATGCATCAATCTAGCTATAAATTAACATCACACATACATGGATTTCTCATGGAGATACTGGTGGAGAAAGTTGGATTTCAAGGGAACCTAAGATTAGGCTGGACAATAGAACAAGTCAAAATTTACCCAAGGCTGAAAAACGGCAAAAGAACGTTGGCTGAGCACGAACGCTAGCTCGAGGCCACAGCAAATGAATTGAAACGGAACTTCGGAGAGCCTCTTCTGACTGGAGTGATGCTTAGAATTCCATTTCTCCTAAATGGCACAAGCAAATGTATCCCTTTTTTATTTTACAACTACAATCTGTTCGTCGGACGAAACTGGAAAAAAAAACGACTTGTGTAGAAAGTAAACATCCGCACCTCGATGGTGTCAACTGTGCTTATGTCTGCGTAATGAGGAAGTAGGGAAAAAATGAAAACTTCTGACTATTTCTGGTCTAGTGATCGATGACAACTGCGGTTGCTGGCCAGATTTACATAATTACAAAGAGGAGATTCTCCTGATTTAAAATGGTGTCTGAAATATACACGTTGCGAGATATTTTGTGAAATAAACAGACATACCTATATTTCCCCTATAGGAAACAATGGGATGACCTCAGAGTTCATGAGTCATTTCTTTTTTTTTGACGTTTTAACTAACAGCAATTGGTAACAGCATTGTACACTGCCCAAACTTACATCATTAGCAATAATAGGTTATCGTGATTAAAATGGTGTAGAACTTCAAATCATTAAAATACATACATTTTGAGACATTTGGCAAAATAGACAGACATGTCCCTATTTCCCCAAAACAATGGCAGTCAAATCAAATGTTATTGGTCACATACACATGGTTAGCAGATGTTATTGGTCACATACACATGGTTAGCAGATGTTATTGGTCACATACACATGGTTAGCAGATGTTATTGGTCACATACACATGGTTAGCAGATGTTATTGCGAGTGTAGCGAAATGCTTGTGCTTTTAGTTCCGACAGTGCAGCAATATAAACAAGCAATCTAACAACTCCACAACAACTACCTAATACACACAAATCTAAGTAAAGGGATGGAATAAGGATATGTACATATCAATATATGGATGAGCAATGACAGAGCGGCATAGGCAGGATGCAATAGATGGTATAAAATACAGTATATACATTTGGGATGAGTAATGCAAGATATGTAAACATCATTATTAAAGTGGCAATAATAAAGATAATAGTGAAACATTTGTTAGAGTGGCTAATGATTTCAAGTCTGACTGATGGCCTTGAGATAGAAGCTATTTTTCAGTCTCTCGGTCCCAGCTTTGATGCACCTGTACTGACCTCGCCTTCTGGATGGTAGCGGTGTGAACAGGCAGTGGCTCGGGTGGTTGTTGTCCTTGGTGATCTTTTTGGCCTTTCTGTGACATCGGGTGTTGTAGGTGTCCGGGAGGGCATGTATTTTGCCCCCGGTGATGCATTGTGCAGACCGCACCACCCTCTGTTGAATCCTGAGCTGTAGACAATAAACAGCATTCTTACATAGGTATTCCTCTTGTCCTGATGGGATTGTGTGATGGAGATCAACTGTGGATCTATTGGGGCGGTATGCAAATTGCAGTGGGTCTAGGGTGACAGGTAAGGTGGAGGTGATATGATCCTTGACTAGTCTTTCAAAGCACTTCATGATGACAAAAGTGAGTGCTACGGGGCGATAGTCATTAAGTTCAGTTCCCTTTCCCTTCTTGGATACAGGAACATTGGTGGCCATCTTGAAGCATGTTGGGACAGCAGACTGGGATAGGGAGAGATTGAATATGTCCGTAAACACACCAGCCAGCTGGTCTGCGCATGCTCTGAAGACGCGGCTAGGGATGCTGTCTGGGCCGGCAGCCTTGCGAGTGTTAACACGTTTAAATGTCTTACTCACGTCGGCCACGGAGAAGGAAAGCCCAGAGTCCTTGGTAGCAGGCCGCGTCGGTGGCACTGTAATATCCTCAAAGCGGGCAACGAAGGTGTTTAGGTTGTCTGCAAGCAAGACGTCGGTGTCCGTAACGTGGCAGATTTTTATTTTTGTAGTCTGTGATAATCTGTAGACCCTGCCACAAACGTCTCGTGTCTGAGCCGTTGAATTGATACTCCACTTTGTCCCTATACTGACATTTCGCTTGTTTGATTGCCTTGGGAATAACTACACTGTTTGTTATCGGCCATATTCCCGATCATCTTTCCATTGTTAAATGCGGAGGTTTGCACTTTCAGTTTTGCGCGAATGCCGCCATCTATCCATGGTTCCTGGTTAGGGTAGGTTTTAATAGTCACAGTGGGTACAACATCTCCCTTGCACTTTCTTATAAACTCATTCACCGAATCAGCATATAAATCTATGTTATTTTGGAGGCTACCCGGAACATGTCCCAGTCAGCATGATCAAAACAATCTTGAAGCGTGGATTCCGATTGGTCAGACCAGCGTTGAATAGTTATTGTCACAGGTGCATCCTGTTTGAGTTTCTGCCTATAGGAGGGGAGGGGCAAAATGGAGTCAAGGTCAGATTTGCAGAACGGGAGGCGAGGGAGGGCCTTGTATGCATCGCGGAAGTTAGAGTAGCAGTGATTCAGTGTTTTGCCAGCCCGGGTACTACAATCAATATTCTGATAGAATTTAGGTAGCATTGTTCTCAAATTTGCTTTGTTAAAATCCCCAGCTACAGTAAATGCTACCTCAGGATATATGGTTTCCAGTTTGCATAGAATCCAGTGAAGTTCCTTGAGGGTTGTCATGGTATTGGCTTGAGGGGGGGATATACACAGCTGTGACAATAACCGACAAGAATTCTCTTGGGAGATGACATGGTCGGCATTTGATTGAGGTATTCTAGGTTGGGTGAAAAAAAGGACTTGAGTTGCTGTATGTTATTACAATTACACCGTGAGTCATTAATCATCAAACATACACCCCCTTCTTCTTCTTACCGGAGAGATGTCTATTCCTGTCGGCGCAACGCACAAAGAATCCCGGTGGCTATACCGACTCTGACAGCATGTCCCTAGAGAGAATCCCTGATATCTCTCTGGAAAGCAACCCTTGACCTAATTTCATCTACCTTGTTATCTAGAGACTGGACATTACCGAGTAAAATACTCGGAAACGGTGGGTGATGTGCGCACCTCCGAAGTCTGACCAGAAGGCCGCTCCGTCAGTCTGAAAGTTCTAAGTTCAGTCTTTTATTTAACCAGCTTGCCTTTTTGTGTTTAATATTTTGTGTTTTGTAATCTAGCGGTTGAGAGCGTTGGGCAGTAATCGAAAGGTGGCTGGTTTGAATCCCCGAACCATCTAGGTGAAACATCTTTTGATGTACCCTTGAGCAAGGCACTTATCCTAGTCGCTCTGGATAAGAGCGTCTGCTAAAATGTAAACATAAACTACGTCTCTATGTGAAAGCGTGGCAATATCTTAACTTTTCATTATTCATGGCAGGCAGTACACCCCTGAAAACGAACTGCTCAGCAAAGCAAAGGCTCTTTTGAGAGCTACCAGATTTATAACAAATAAGCAGATATTCAGTGTCTGTGTTTATATCTTAACGGGGTGTTACTTTGGCAGATGTCACACATCTAAATAAATAGTTTTAAAAAATGATTTAACTAAATGTATGGTGTTTGAGTTTCATTCTTTGTTATTTTGCTATTCTGAGTAATTACTACTTTAGTCAGGATATACACTTTATTCAGTACTACTGCAGTTGCTAAATAATTCCAATAAATAGCAGCATAAGACCAAAAATGAAATTTCAGAAGATCATTTTTCTCCCCGGATACACCACTTCCCTCACAGGAAAACTTTTTGTCTGTCCCTTTCTACACGCAAGAGGAAGGACTGAAAAAGCATTTAACAGATTGCTATGAGGTAATATAATGATGATTCATGTTCAATATTAACTGTTTTTATGCTCAGGTTTTGAAATTATATTTCATTACTATGACGATGATCAATAAGCCTGAACATTAATTCAGTCACCTCTGGTCAACAAAAACATATCTTCCCAGGACATGTATTGTCAAATTCCTCAACCAGCATTGACCCACTCAACAAGCCTCGCCAAAAGTTTGTGCCTTCAGCGGCAGCGAGGGTATGTTGAGGTAAATTTGCTACCGCGAGGGTTGCGCGATGTCATTTATTGGCGGCTGGAAGAAGCACTCGTCTTTTCTATTCAAGGCTCTTTACTCATAATATATGTTAAGAGGCTTTTTTTAATGCATGTCTACTAGGGTTGAGGTTAGCGCATCTGTCTAGTGATTATTTGGCAGAGGTTCAATACCTGCTATAGTCACTATTTTTTTTGCTCTCCCAAAAGCAACACATGCCTAATACAAGATATTTATAGCTACCTGTAATGAGTGACCATTTTAGAAAATCATGGTACATATAGTCTTTGGTTGCATGCTATTTTATGTCAATCGTATTCTGCTATAGCCTATAACTGATGCTTCGTGGTCTTATGCTGCCATCTATTGGAAATATTTAGCAATTAAAAGTAATTTACATAAAGACATTGGTGAGGCATCTGAGAAATATAGTGTATTTTTCTTATTAATTTCTGGTCTTAAACCTGCCCCACCTATCCCAGCTAATTACTGGACTTTCACATATAGGTTACTAGGTCACACCCAGTTCAAACCATATTTGAAAAATAAAATGTGGCTTGTTTATTAAGTGTTCTGCCTTGCAATAATAAATACCATAAAATAACTAATAACAACAAAACTGCAAAATACTTACATAGGTTTTGATTAAAAAAATAACAATCAAAATGCTACTTAGAACTATAATGGTATTTAATAACATAATATTATTATAAAAATCGTTTTTAAAGTGTTCTAGGCTACCTTACCCAAGAATTAGGGTTTAGGGTTAAGGCTAAAATAGGTTATACCTATTGTTAGGGGTTAGGGCTAAAATAGGTTATATGTAGGTTTAGGATTTTAAAGCAAAAAAACAGTATGAGTTTATAGCTCTCTTGCTCCTCCCTGTGGCCTTCTGTGGGTACTACGTAACTTATTCGTGACACTTGCTAGGCTCATAATCTGAGGTAGCAACTGCGTCAGAACTACAAATCAATGAGCTAGACCTATCCATTTGGTTTGCAACTCAGTGAACCTGCGCAGCATTCGCTCAATTTGATGCCTACTAACAAACATATTTTCGACGCATATCAAATTATCTAGTAGCTATTTAGAATCAACAAATCGTCAAAAAAAGTTCTCTCTTAATTAAGAAATGTCTTCTGGCTGTTTAAATGGGCCACATTTTGAAAAAGAGGACAGGGAATTGCGTTTTGTTTAGGTTTACACCTTTTTCTGAAAACAATATGGTTAACCATGACCAGAAAATGTTTAACGTTTGATGGCTATGCACCAGCCATAATTAGCACTGTGGGTCACAACAATGTGTACCCAGGCAAACAGTGAGCTTATGCACCAAGTAGCTGTAACCTTGTTATTAATAAATTACCTGAGGTACGAGTATGAGTTCACCGTGGACAGGTCTTATTTCCAACAATAGCGAAGCAAGCATTGTGATGTTCAACAGTGGGCTTGGAATAGAACAGTTGGAAGGCGAGTTGGTTCCATGGTGCTCAAAGAACTAATAGGAGCTGTCAGGGTGAAAAATGCCCTAAAATAAGGTCTGTTTTTTTGTGATTACTTCAAAACTACAGCAAGCAGTTTATATCCCAAAAAAGTGTTAAAAATGTATGCCTACTAAGGTTGTAGAAGTTGTGGTTGTGAAATAATCAATGCCAAAAGACAGTTGCGAAATTCTGTGGATTTTTCTGTTACGCTTTGTGATTCAATGATTATTTGGTTGGTAATCGACCAAAATAGTTAGCGACATGAAACTGTTTTCCTGTTCAGCACAGTGTCTACATAGCATGGCATTGATTCCTACTGTGAACTGCCCAACTTGAAGGACTGAATGACTATCCGACATGGTCAGTCAAGTAAACAATGGCTCATCTGGATGACATATTGGTAGAATATGGGCCAGGGATGGGAAACTCCAGTCCTCGGGGGCGATAAAACAGATGATAAAACTAATTGCATCCTAAACTGAAGATCATGATTACAGTGGTTTACGAAAGTATTCACCCCCATTGGCATTTTTCTTATTTTATTGCCTTACAACCTGAAATGAAAATGTATTTTTGGGGGGGTTGTATCAATTGATTTACACAACATGCCTACCACTTTGAAGATGCAAAGTATTTTTCCTTGTGAAACAAGCAAAAAATAAGACTGGACTTGAGCGTGCATAGTTATGCACGCTCAAGTCCATTCACCCACCCGAAGTCAATACTATGTAGAGCCACCTTTGGCAGCAATTACAGCTGCAAGTCTCTTGGGGTATGTCTCTATAAGCTTGGCACATCTAGCCACTGGGATTTTTGCCCATTCTTCAAGGCAAAACTTCTCCAGCTCCTTCAAGTTGGATGGGTTCCGCTGGTGTACAGCAACCTTTAAGTCATACCACAGATTCTCAATTGAAATGAGGTCTGGGCTTTGACTAGGCCATTCCAAGACATTTAGATGTTTCCCCTTAAACCACTCAAGTGTTGCTTTAGGGTCATTGTGCTGCATTGTCCTGCTCAAATCCCTGGAAGACTGAAACAGGTTTCCCTCAAGAATTTCCCTGTATTTAGCGCCATCCGTCATTCCTTCAATTCTGACCAGTTTACCAGTCCCTGCCGATGGAAAAACATCCCCACAGCATGGTTCTGCCACCACCATGCTTCACTGTGGGGATGGGATTCTTGGGGTGATGCGGTGTTGGGTTTGCGCCAGACATAGCGTTTTCCTTGATGGCCAAAAAGCTACATTTTAGTCTCATCTGACCAGAGCACCTTCTTCCATATGTTTGCGGAGTCTCCCACATGCCTTTTGACGAACACTAATCGTGTTTGCTTATTTTATTCTTAAGCAATTACTTTTTTCTGGCCACTCTTCCGTAAAGCCCAACTCTGTGGAGTGTACGGCTTAAAGTGGTCCTATGGACAGATACTCCAATCTCCGCTGTGGAGCTTTGCAGCTCTTTCAGGGTTATCTTTGTCCTCTTTGTTGCCTCTCTGATTAATGCTCTCTTTGCCTGCTCCATGAGTTTTGGTGGGCGGCACTCTCTTGGCAGGTTTGTTGTGGTGCCATATTCGTAAAAAATTGTAATAATGGATTTAATGGTGCTTTGTGGGATGTTCAAAGTTTTGGATATAACAATCTTTAGCTAGTATTGGGACATGAGGGACGAGTCCGAGTCTGTGGGGGTTGATGGCACTGTGGGAAAACATGAACAAATTGTTAGTCAATAGTACATGGTACAATTCAATGTCATATTCCCATGTACTGTACACCCTACTGTATCCTGTGCATATGCAAAATAAACATTGTTTATGACTTCAACTACTTCCTCTTCTTCAATGCTCTCCAGGGTTGTGAATCACCATCAATGCTCTGTTGACCACGGCCAAATGGGGGGGGGCATTACTACCAAATAAGTCAGTGTCACAACAGTGTCCTTTACATAGGATGTGGTGTTGTGCTGTAACCAGTGTAACATGTGTCATGCTAATGTAACCATCTTATTATAACAGGGATGGGCAACTCCAGTCCTCGGGTGCCTGATTGGTGTCACACTTTTGCACCAGCTAACACTTGACTCCAATAATCAACGAATCATGATCCTCAGTTTAGAATGCAATTACTTTCATCAGCTGTGTTTGCTAGGGAAAAAGTGTGACACCACTCTGGCCTCCGAGGACTGGAGCTTCCCGTCCCTCGACCATAGTCTACCGATATGTAGTGCCGAAGAGCCATTGTTTACTTGACTGACCACATTATTATTCATTCAGTCGTTCAAGTTGGTCAGTTCACAGTTGGAGTTAATGGCAATGTGCTGAACAGGCAAACATAGCTTTATGTAGCTAACTATTTTGGTCGATTACCAAACGAATAATTCTTGAATCACAAAGCATAACGACCAATTCTGGTCCCGCTTCATAAAGCCTTCATAAGCACTACATAAATGTGTCACAAATCACCTATAACCGCATGTCATGCTTTATGACATAATTTGACAATCACCCATGTTAAATGTGTCATACTCCAATGTCGCATATGACAAACATGTGCGTTTAGAAAGGATGACATGTTGTGCTGCAGGATGACACATGCTCTAAATAGAAGTCATGTTGGTCACACCAGGCATCACCTTGGTGAAAGGGCCCAACATAAGGAAATTGAAAGTGTCTTTATTCTGGAACCAAGTTACGTGTTCCTCAGTACACAGACACTCACACAACAATCTAACGAGCCATATCGTGCGGTGCTGGGACCAGTCAGTTCTTTGACACATTCGCCCTCTTCCTCGCTGAAAGATCATCCACAAAATGTTGACACCCTTTGTAACCAGTTGTAATCAAGCCCTGGTCTCCAGTATGAGAACAGAAGGGGAATACCTGGTGGCTAGTACCAGGTAGGACTACAACAAATCACCTTGGCTTTGACAAACACAAATGCAAGCTTTGCAGGTACAGCAACCCATCTAAGTACTTCTCACACCCTACAGTAACTTGTGGATTATTGGAACCTTCATCAATCGGCTAAACATTTATAGGCTATTTATTGACACTTTATGTAGTGTCCTGTAATACATATTTTGAATTGAGACTCCTTTGGTCATTCATAACATAACATTCATAACATATACAGTTGAAGTCGGAAGTTTACATACACATTAGCCAAATACATTTAAACTCAGTTTTTCACAAATCCTGACATTTAATCCTTGTAAAAAGTCCCTGTCTTAGGTCAGTTAGGATCACCACTTTATTTTAACAATGTGAAATGTCAGAATAATAGTAAAGAATGATACATTTCAGCTTTTATTTCTTTCATCACATTCCCAGTGGGTCAGAAGTTCACTCAATTAGTATTTGGTAGCATTGCTTTTAAATTGTTTAACTTGGGTCAAACGTTTCAAGTAGCCTTCCGCAAGCTTCCCACAATAAGTTGGGTGAATTTTGGCCCATTCCTCCTAACAGAGCTGGGGTAACTGAGTCAGGTTCGTAGGCCTCCTTGCTCACACACACTTTTTCAGTTCTTCCCCCAAATATTCTATAGGATTGAGGTCAGGGCTTTGTGATGGTGTTAAGGGAATTAAATAATTCCTCTATGTACTCATTAATTAAAATCAATCTGTCTATTTATAAGAATTTGTAAGATACTTATTAACATGAATAGACAGGATACAGTCTTATTAAAATTAGATAATAGTATTTATTCTCGAAGCACGCTACCATTTGACCATAAACAACAGTTTATATACAAGATATGACGTCATAGGTTACAGAATAAATCTCCTCCTCCTGACCAATATAAAACAGGTTCAAAAGTTCATTCCAACTCCCTAGCGCACAAACATGACACACAATATAATCTATTCTCCTGAAGGCTCACTATAATTTATTACCACTTTAGCAGACAACTCAAGATAATGGAAGACCTAAAAAGTTACTCACTGCCTTATCTAAACATCTCAGGGCTAAGTTGGATCAGTTCAACCATGGTTTAACGACCCTTTTTGCTTACTTTATAACCCACAGCACAAATCTCTTTCACTAGGCGTGCAGAGTTCAATTAGTTATAGTTTTATCTAAATCTAGAAATTGTTGTATTATTATTAACAAAATTCCTAACAGATGGCCACTCCAATACCTTGACTATGTTGTCCTTAACCTCTTTGGGCTCAAGGGGCAGTATTGAGTAGCCAGATAAAAGGTGCCCATTTCAAAAAGGCCTCGTACTCAATTCTTGCTCGTACAATATGCATATTATTATTACTATTGGATGGAAAACACTCTCTAGTTTCTAAAACCGTTTGAATTATATCTGTGGGTGAAACAGAACTCGACTTAGAGCAATTTTCCTATGTGTATGTCAGAATGCAGAATTTTGCTGGCTGTTCTGAGACCTGTGTATTAATTTGCCTGTCCTCTATTGGTTGAGATGCACTGCATACGCCTCCCCCTGGGTGTCAGCGAATAGGGCGACTTGAAATGGAGTTTCTACGTAGTTCCCAAAGGTTATAAATTGCTTGGAACCGAAATGTCCCATCTTTCCACTCTTCGCTCTGACGCAGGGAGGGTCTTGGCATGTCATGTTAGAAGCTCTTGTTTTAGCTCCTAGTTATATCCGGCTCTGTTTTTATTCGATATAGGTGTTAAAGACATCGTAATGTTGTTATTTTAAACCGAATTATATCAGTTTATGTCAGTATATTGCGATTTTCGGGTATTTATTTTCGTGACGTTGTACGAAGTTGGGTATCTCTGGCCCACATGGCTATTGTTTACTGCTAATTGCAACGTTGAAGACGACGTTCTCCAACGTAGCAAAGATTCTTTTGGACAAAGGACACCTTTCCCAAGATTCTGATGGGAGTTCATCAAAAAGTAAGAACTATTTATGCTGATAATTCATTGTTCTGTTGGAAAAAGTAAAATGCATAAGACGCCATTACTTGCAGTGTAGCCTTGCTTTATCGCACCCTGCATTGCGCAGTAACGTTAATTTTAAAAATGTAATTCAGCGATTGCATTAAGAACTAATTTGTCTTTCAATTGCTGTCCAACCTGTATTTTTTTAGTCAAGTTTATGAATAGTTTTCGATAAGAATAGGGGCCTTTCCAAGATGGCGCCGGACAGATTGCTTGAGTATTTGGACACTATTTTCATTGTATAAGCACGATTTGTGGCGCTAAATATGCACATTTTCGAACAAACTCTATATGCATTGTGTAATATGATGTTACAGGACTGTCATCTGAAGAATTCTGAGAAGGTTAGTGAAAAAATTAATATATTTTGGTGGTTTCTACGTTATCGCTATGTTTGGCTGGAATCAATGCTATTGTGTGGTTTGCTATTGTGCTAAGCTAATATAACGCTATATTGTGTTTTCGCTGTAAAACACTTGATAAATCGGAAATATTGTCTGGAATCACAAGATGCCTGTCTTTCAATTGCTGTACACTATGTATTTTTCAGAAATGTTTTATGATGAGTATTTAGTTATTTGGCGTTGGTGTCTGGAATTTTTCTGTCTGCTTTCGGTGCAATTTCTGACTGTAGCTGCAATGTAAACTATGATTTATACCTGAAATATGCACATTTTTCTAACAAAACATATGCTATACAATACATATGTTATCAGACTGTCATCTGATGAAGTTGTTTCTTGGTTAGTGGCTATTTATATCTTTATTTGGTCGAATTTGTGATAGCTACTGATGGAGTAAAAAACTGATGGAGTAAGAAAGGTGGTGTCTTTTGCTAACGTGGTTAGCTAATAGATTTACATATTGTGTCTTCCCTGTAAAACATTTTAAAAACCGGACATGTTGGCTTGATTCACAAGATGTGTACCTTTCATATGCTGTATTGGACTTGTTAATGTGTGAAAGTTAAATATTTAAAAAAATATATCTTTTGAATTTCGCGCCCTGCACTTTGAGCTGGCTGTTGTCATAAGTGTACCGACGTCGGGCTTGCACGCCAAACAGGTTAAGTCATTTTGCCACAACTTTGGAAGTATGCTTGGGGTCATTGTCCATTTGGAAGACCCATTTGCGATCAAGCTTTAACTTCCTGACTGATGTCTTGAGATGTTGCTTCAATATATCCACATAATTTTCCTCCCTCATGATGCCATCCATTTGTGAAGTGCACCAGTCCCTCCCACAGAAAAGCACCCCCACAACATGATGCTGCCACCCCCGTGCTTCACGTTTGGGATGGTGTTCTCGGCTTGCAAGCCTCCCCCTTTTGCTCCAATCATAACGATGGTCATTATGGCCAAACAGTTCTATTTTTGTTTCATCAGACCAGAGGACATTTTTCCAAAAAGTACGATCTTTGTCCCCATGTGCAGTTGCAAACCGTAGTCTGGCTTTTTTTATGGCAGTTTTGGAGGAGTGGCTTCTTCCTTGCTGAGTGGCCTTTCAGGTTATGTCGATGTAGGACTCGTTTTACTGTGGATATAGATACTCTTGTACCTGTTTCCTCCAGCATCTTCACAAGGTCCTTTGCTGTTGTTCTGGGATTGATTTGCACTTTTCGCACCAAAGTATGTTCATCTCTGAGTGGTATGACGGCTGCGTGGTCCCATGGTGTTTATACTTGCGTACTATTGTTTGTACAGATTTTCCAAGTCTTTTAAAGGCACAGTCAACTTAGTGTATGTAAAATTCTTACCCACTGGAATTGTGAAACAGTGAATTATAAGGGAAATAATCTGTCTGTTAACAATTGTTGGAAAAATGACTTGTCATGCACAAAGTAGATGTCGTAACCGACTTAACAAGAAATTTGTGGAGTGGTTGAAAAAAGAGTTAATGACTCCAACCTAAGTGTATGTAAACTTCCAACTTCAACTGTAGTCTCTATATCGCGTGACAGTTTACTTACTTTAAAGTAAGAAAGCTTTGTCATTCATAACACATACACAAATGCCTTATGACAGTGTACAGTGCCTTGCAAAACTATTCATCCCCCTTGGCGTTTTTTCCTATTTTGTTGTGTTACAACCTGTAATTTAAATGGCTCGTGGCCACGTCTGGCAGCGATTACAGCCTCGAGTCTTCTTGGGTATGATGCTACAAGCTTGGCACACCTGTATTTGGGGAGTTTCTCCAATTCTTCTCTGCAGATCTTCTCAAGCTCTGTCAGGTTGGATGGGGAGCGTCGCTGCACAGCTATTTTCAGGTCTCTCCTGAAATGTTCGATCGGGTTTAAGTCCGGGCTCTGGCTAGGCGATCAAGGATATTCAGAAACTTGTCCCGAAGCCACTCATGCGTTGTCTTGGCTTTGTGCTTAGGGCCGTTGTCCTGTTGGAAGGTGAACCTTCGCCACAGTCTGATGTCCTGAGCGCTCTGGAGCAGATTTTCATCAAGGATCTCTCTGTACTTTACTCCATTCATCTTTCCCTCGATCCTGACTAGTCTCCCAGTCCCTGCCGCTGAAAAACATCTCCAAAGCTTGATGCTGCCACCTCCATTATTCACCGTAGGGATGGTGCCAGTGTTCCTCCAGACATGACACTTGGCATTCAGGTGTGGTGGCTAATTTCTGTATTACCAAATGAGGAGAAACAAACTTCACACACCAGTCAGAGTTATACTGAAACTACATTTTTAATAATAAGAGCTTTGCAATAGCACTTGACTTTCAATGATGCGCCATTTCTAATGAACCATTGAAAGTGACAACACAAAAGTACAAAGATATTTTATAGCCAAGATACACCCCTCTCAACCTACATGACGAACCACAGATATTAGGAACACTTCACAAAGGGACTTTACAATTGAGAAAGGAGTATCCCTTATCCAGATAACATTTGCTATAAATTATCGTTCAGTTTGGTCCCTAAGATGAGGTTCTAATCTCGTTCCTGGTACTTCATAGCACAGAACCATTACTTCATCCAATGGCATAACTCAATTGTCAACTCTAGATACTCCCATCTCAAGTAAAAACCCCTTCTTGACACCTCTCCTGGACAAGCTAACTGAGGGGAGTGACTAACTAGGTCATACACTATCCCAGGATAAGTGCAACATCAGAGAGGACATACAAGGGTTCCAGGCACTGCCATACACCTCCCCCCAATGCCAAAGGAGGGAGTGACTTGCGCACAGACATTGTGGAGACAAGTAATTGGCTCCTCATTAATCACGCCATCCCTTCACATGGTTTAAGAATAGGTAAAGACACATTCACATATGAAAACCATGTTCCATCCTGTCCTCTTCCCTTTCTGATATTCTGCATAGCACCAGACACATGTAAAAGACAAGCCTGACCTCTCCCCTCTCTGGGCCCCAAGTGACTGAGCCCCAGCTGAGGGAAGAAGTTCAACTGCCAACACCAGAGTCCAAAGAAATACATTCTAATAGACAAGTATATCA
Organism: Salvelinus namaycush; assembly: GCF_016432855.1. Classification (NCBI taxonomy): domain Eukaryota; kingdom Metazoa; phylum Chordata; class Actinopteri; order Salmoniformes; family Salmonidae; genus Salvelinus; species Salvelinus namaycush. The sequence goes on along the minus strand of NC_052322.1, from coordinate 5,161,930 downwards.
CATAAGCATATTATGCAGATAAGACATCTTAATTACTTATGTTACCCAACTAATTCTGATTCATCCACCACACAGGCCAAAGAGTTCACTCTTGGTTTCATCAGACCAGAGAATCTTGTTTCTCATGGTCTGAGAGTCATTTTGGTGACTTTTCGCAAACTACTGAGGAGTGGCTTCTGTCTGTCCACTCTACCATAAAATCATGATAGGTGGAGTGCTGCAGTTATGGTTGTCCTTCTGGAAGGTTCTCCCCTCTCCATAGAGGATCTCTGGAGCTCTGTCAGAGTGACCATCGGGTTCTTGGTCACCTCCCCCGAGGTGACCAAATTAGCACTCATTTTGTTGACAAAAATCTGATTTTATAAAAAATAGCTTTTTTATTGATAAATGTGATTTAGCAGAGGTATATGGCAAATATTAACCATGTATGCTGTATCTTTGTATAGCATTAGATAAATTAATCAATCAATGTACTGTACATGCAAAAACGCATATATTGAACAATTCTAAACATCTAACTGCAAAAGAGCATGCTGGGAAATTCTAAATATTTGGGAGTCAACCTCTCTTGGGATTAGAATTGAACATCTCGGTTGCCAGCGACCTGAATGCCAATGGATCTGTTGCTATGCCAATGGATCTGTGGGTATGATAAAGAGTGTTAAAAGATTAGAACCAGTAGACTAGGGGTGTGCTGATCTCTTCATACTCGTATTCATAATCGTATCTGTTTTATCACACTTAATACTCGTAATGAGATTTAATCATAATCAGAAAAAACAGAAGTGTGCTTTAAATACCGGTAAAGCCTATACCTCAAATACAATACTGCGCTGTCACTCAGATTGCATCGCAAAGCGCATCATTATGTTCCGTCACTTATTCACACACATTGTTCAAAGGTAAACGATCCAGACAGATGAAAATGCACATTAGGGCTATTTACTTACTTAGCCTATTTCGCATGATAATTGAATAGGACTAACAAATACCCTAATGCAGGGGTGTCAAACTCATTCCACGGAGGGCCTAGTGTCTGCAGGTTTTTGGTTTTTCCTTTCAATAAAGCCCTAGACAACCAGGTGTGGGGAGTTCCTAACTAATTAGTGATGTTAATTCATCAATCAAGTACAAGGGAGGAGCGAAAACCCGCAGACACTCGGCCCCCCGTGGAATGAGTTTGACACCTGTGCCCTAATGCATGGCTGACTACTACTGCCTGCATTTATTCCAGACAGATTTATATGCAGGTAGGCTAATTCGCTAGCCCCATACAATTGTTTAACTTTCAAGAGGATCAAAACTTTTCTCTCCTGACACTTATGCCACAACATTTGTAGAGTATAGAGTATGCACACATGTGCACAAACACACACATAGTATCCATTCACACACAAACACACATGCAGAGAGGGAGAGATAACTAGGACATTTTTTTAAAGCAGCAGAGGAGGAATCTGTAGCCATAGCCAATTAATGGCTTGCAAATCCTCAGGGAACGAGTGGTATAAGAGTGCTTTTCTCTTCTCACCGACAGGCAAAGATTGGGTTAGTTAGTTGACTAGTTGGAACATATTAACTATTGATAACCCTTTTACAGATCCATCAGCAAAGAAAGTCGGTGCTGTCCCAGGGAAGTTGGACTGACCTATTTCTAGATTTAACAGCCATACAAAACTCTCCCTCCCTCATTGCCATGGAGACACCCTCGGGTCTCTGGGAATAAGCAGAGAGAGAGAGCGAGAGAGCGAGAGAGAGAGAGAGAGAGAGAAAGCATCACTAAGAGCATTTGCTAAATGGCTCAAATGTAAAGCAGAGAGGGCGAAGGAGTGAGGGAGAGCGAGAATGAGGAAGGGAGAGAGACCATAAAGAAGAGAGCGAGAGAGAACAAGAGAGTGAATATTGGCATGAGAACCCGGCCGTCTTTTCAATTTTGACAGCAAATCCCCAACGAGCATTGTCAGTTTCGTTAAACACTGTCAGAAAGACATATTTACCTGTCACAGATGAAGAATGGATTGAAGCCAAATGTGCCATGTCAGTTATTTTTTAGATATGTTAAGATGCGCTGGATTTACCTCCAGTGCACACATCCCCCTGTAATACAGAAGAATGGGGAAAGTAGTTCAATTATTTGTACTCATTTATGGACATTTATGGTCTCTGAAGTCAGACAATAACAATGGCTCACTCCTCGGGGCTTTGTTGAGTGGGTCTTATTAGGTTTCACTAACAGCATTTGAGAATTATGACACATTTTAAAATTAGATCTCAATACTGTACCATATTTCCTTATTTCCTTTACCATTCGGCCATTAGATTTGCCACCAATGCTCCTTATAGGACACATCACTGCACTCTATACTCTACTGTAAACTGGTCATCTCTGTATACCTGTCACAAGACCCACTGGTTGATGTTTATTTATAAAACCCTCTTAGGCTTCCCTCCCCCCTATCTGAGATATCTACTGCAGCCCTCATCCTCCACATACAACACTGTTCTGCCAGTCACATTCTTTTAAAGGTCCCCAAAACACACACATCCCTGGGTCGCTCCTCTTTTCAGTTCGCTGCAGCTAGCGACTGGAACGAGCTGCAACAAACACTCAAACTGGACAGCTTTATCTCAATCTCTTCATTCAAAGACTCAATCATGGACACTCTTACTGACAGTTAGGGCTGCTTTGTGTGATGCATTGTTGTCTCTACCTTCTTGCCCTTTGTGCTGTTGTCTGTGCCCAATAATGTTTGTACCATGTTTTGTGCTGCTGCCATGTTGTGTTGCTACCATGCTGTGTTGTCATGTTGCTGCCTTGCTATGTTGTTGTCTTAGGTCTCTCTTTATGTAGTGTTGTGATGTGTGTTCTGTCCTATATTAATATTGTATTTATTTTTCATCCCAGGCCCCTGTCCCCGCAGGAAGCATTTGGCCTTTTGGTAGGCCGTCATTGTAAATAAGAATTTGTTATTAACTGACTTGCCTAGTTAAATAAAGGTTAAATAAATAAAAATAAAACTAGTTCGGGGAAATTTGCAATCTGATTGGCTGAAATGAGGTTCCAAGCCATTGACAATTCCCGGTTATCCATACTGTCTATGGAAGTAGTGTCAGTTTTCAAAATATCAATAAGCCAACTCTGAGCCTTAACCAAAACAAAAAAACATGACAATTTCTCTCACCTCGGATCCGCAACCAGTAGTAACCACAAACTTAATTGAAGGTTATCTTAAAATGAAAAGACTAATGTAACATTCTGCACCCCAATAACATTGTTGCCGAGGTGGACTTGCCAGCTAGCTACAGGATTTGAGTAACACAGACGTTTTCTAATAACAGCTGAGCTAGCCTATGTGAAGTGCTAGTTCGCAAAGACGATAGCTGACTGAAATGTAGTTGAAAACAGGTGGTCAAACGAGATACATGGGAGTATTTTACAGCACTAGTGCCACTTGCGTCATGACTGCAACACATTTTGTAACACAGAAAGACCGGAAAATGTTTATCACTCATAAGATGCTGCAACAAAGATGTCTCTGCATAAACAAATGAATGCTAGCTAGCTACATTTTACCTCGTTGGTCCTACGTTTAGAATGAATCCAATTGAGTTTTTTTGGTTGTTGGTTTAGTTTTCTGTAACTTCGTAGCAAGTAAGGTCTGCATGGTACGGGGGTTTAATGCTAGCTAATTCGTAACACTATCTAGATAATTTAGCTGGACTCTGAATTTATGTTTTTGGGTACATGGGCTACAGCCAGCTGCTTAGCTAATTTTACACCAGGGATGCACAACTTTGACTTTTATGGGGGTGGTGGCCACAAATCGGAACTCATCATGAGGGGTCGCAGTGGCTCGCGGGTCTGCGTACCCACATGCATACCTACATCCATACCCACACCTTCAGTCAGAGCCGGCCCTAGCCTATTGGATTCCTAAACAACATTGTGTTGGGGGCTCAAATAATTTAATGCAATTCTACTTATTTTGCCATGGAGCAGAGAGAAACATTTGCAGTTTTACAGCTAATTTCCTACAATTCTGCACATGTTTCCATGCTGCACCTCCTCTTCCATGCTTCACGGTTTGAACCACACGTGCGGAGATCATCCGTTCACCTACTCTGCGGCTCACATAGACACGGCGGTTGGAACCCAAAATCTAAAATTTGGACTCATCAGAGCATAGGACAGATTTCCACCGGTCTAATGTCCATTTCTCGTGTTTCTTTGCCCAAGCAAGTCTCTTCTTATTATTGGTATCCTTTAGTAGTGGTTTCTTTGCAGCAATTCGACCATGAAGGCCTGATTCACGCAGTCTCTTCTGAACAGTTGATGTTGAGATATGTCTGTTACTTGAATTCTGTGAAGCATTTGGGCTGCAATTTCTGAGGCTGGTAACACTCATATGAACTCTGCAGCAGAGGTAACTCTGGGTCTTCATCTCCCATGTTGGTCCTCATGAGATCCAGTTTCATCATAGCACTTGATGGTTTTTGTGACTGCACTTGAAGAAACTTTCAAAGTTCTTGAAATGTTCCTTATTCACTGACCTTCATGTCTGAAAGTAATGATAGACTGTCGTTTCTCTTTGCTTATATGAGCTGTTCTTGCCATAATATGGATTTGGTCTTTTACCAAATAGGGCTATCAGCTGTATACCTTGTCACAACACAACTGATTGGCTCAAACACATTAATGAAAGAAATTCCACAAATTAACAAGGCACACCGGTTAATTGAAATGCATTCCAGATAACTACCTCATGAAGCTGATTGAGAATGCCAAGAATGTGCAAAGCTGTCATCAAGGCAAAGGGTGGCTACTTTGAAGAATTTCAAATATAAAATATATTTTGATTTGTTTAACACTTTTTTGGTTACTACATGATTCCATATGTGTTATTTCATAGTTTTTATGTTTCCACTATTATTCTACAATGTAGGTAATAGTAAAAAATAAAGAACAACCCTGGAATGAGTAGGTGTGTCCAAACTTTTTACTGTATGAAAATTATACATGCATTTACTTACCTTCCTGTTGTGTTCGTTTCATGTTAATTAATTCTGTGTTCCCGGTCCAAAATGACCGCCCCATTATAGCTGATTATAAATACATATATTATCACCTAATGTTGTGTTAGATCTTTTTATCAACTTTTGAACTTCTATTTGCTATTTATGGCCTGTAGGCCTCATTGACCTGAGCTCATGCAACTCGTTTTTGAGTCAAAAAAGCATAATGTATGGATTATTTTGACTATAACAAATACTCAGATGAAACATATTGTGATATTTTGTCGTTGGCCCTGGGGTCATCTTCTCGGTGGGGATGAAGACCAGGACAAATTCCCATTCTTTGACCGGACTGTAACAACAACCTCAGCAGGGCCCTCTTCCTCATCACTGGATTGTTCCACATTGGTTGTCTCTTGGTCTGGATCATATTCTGTGTTGTCTTCAACGTCTGACATTTCCTCCTCTAATGCATCATCACTGTCAGTTTCCTGGCCTCTCTCCTCCTCATCAGTGTCATGATCAAAGATATGATCAAGAGCCTCACATACAGTATATCGTTTGGTCATTGTGCTGCCACAGAATGAACTGTGAGCAAGGCCTCAAAAAAGCTTTATATACCAGAGCTGCGAGAAAAGTTCTATATATTATTGAAACATTGCTGCGATTGTTTGTGAGAATGCCAACAGGTGTGGTTCCCGTGGGGGAAAGCATCTATTCGGGAAAGGTTCCCGTGGGGGTTGCCATGGAAGCCAAGAAGGAGAGTGAGGTGTGTGTGTGTGTGTGTGTGTGCTCAAACACACATGCATGTGGGGGACTGGGAGAAGAAGTGTGTCCATCTGATGAATGGGCATGTGCCTGAACTCAATTTTATACACTAATTGTAGTCTCACCCATTCATTTATAATGACCGGTCATTTTTGACTGGGAACACCACAGGTGTACAAAAGTTAAATATAACACCCAAAATGTTATGAAAATCATCAAAATGTATTTTGTGCATTCAGATGCCCTGTGTGGACAAAGTCATGGAACCTTATGACAATCAGATTAAATTAACTACATGTTTCATAGAGAAAACTTGTAAATCAGTCCAATTTGACAGGAACACAACAGGAGGGTAAAGACGATACACTAATTTATTTTTTATTTAACTAGGCAAGTCAGTTAAGAACAAATTCTTATTTACAATGACATCCTAGGAACAGTGGGTTAACAGCCTTGTTCAGCGGCAGAACGACAGATTTTTACCTTGTCAGCTCGGGGATTCGAACTAGCAACTTCCGGTTACTGGCCCAACGCTCTAACCACTAGACCACCTGCCGCCCCTTTATCACTCAAAGTGTTATGAATGATTGCACCACGAATATATTTCCAGGGTATTGATGCATCCTCCTCCCAATACAGCCTATAACAACACCAAGGGTAGGGGAAGGGTATCCATCTTTAAAAGTGAAGTTTTACTCTGATGTCAAATCAACTCATATTTTTGCTAGCTACCTTAGCTGTTGTGCTAGCTATCATGTTACTGAACCGTGACACTAGCATACTGTCATGCATATTGGTATCAAGACAGGAGCGTATTCACCTAAAAATATAATTGTTTAGGCAAATCATTAGTTAGCTAGCCAGCTATCACATGAATTGTGCAAAAATATGATAGCTAAGCGCTACACAGTCAGTCAGTGGCACTGACAGAATGAAACTGTCAGTGTTTCACTCTATCCCATAAAACATGACATTGCTAAGTAGGCATCATTTAGATAATAAAATGTTAAAGTTAATTAATAAGTTAGACTCTCACTGGACAACTTTCGTAGGTAGATAGCTTAGTTTCCAACAGATGTTTCTAATCCCCTTGATTGGTCATCAACTGTTACTGGTCTTGAAACTCATGTGTTCAGCAGAAACTGCTTCTGGTAAACTTTTGCCACAAGTGACAATAAATACTATTGTTTCCAAAAGTTTGCCGCAGATTCACCACTAGTGGCAAATGTTTGGAAACTTCTGGCAACATTTTGTGGCACACTATTTAGTTTGCAGCAAATTTTCCAAACTTGAGGGAAGTTTTCAGCAACATATTAATTTCTGTAAGGGTGGATTATAAATAATTACAAAGTTTATGCATTGCCAGTACCTCAGAGAATAAACATTTTTCACTGGTGTAGACAGATTATTTTGGGGGCTTGAACTGAATCTATTCCTATTTTCTCTCTTTCCCTCTCCGCTTTGTCATGTGAAAATATGAAATCATGCAATAATGGTCTGGGTCATCTCTGCTCTATTTTTTCTCTTTTTTATTCTCTGCATCTCTTCAGGTTTGACACTGGGAGGGATGATGGTGACGACCGCCAGCGCAGCGGGTTCCAGAATATGCAAACCCTGTCTCGTTCCGCGTGGAAGAAAGATTGGAGGGAGGTGCCCTACACCTGTCTGGACAAAGGACTAAAACCTGCTCCACCCTCTCTCCGCACACAATCGGTCCCCATCATCCCCTCTCTCCAGGGACACGACCGCGAGGGGGGTCACATGGATGAGACCAGGCACGGGGTCTCGCAGGGAGGGGGTCTCGCTGGGCCAAGTCACAAGGCCCAAGGACCTGCCAGTGGCAGCAGCCACACCCCCCGTCACTCAACCACCTCTTCCTCTGAGACTGTAATAGAATCTGAGGCCAGACCCAGTCATGTGCGTCCCTGCAGCGCTAAGACTGCACTGGGGTTAGGGACAAGCCCTAGCCACATGCACCATGGCTCCTCTGAAACTCCAGTAGGGCCAGGGGGCTCGTTCCAACACTCTGGCTTTTGTCCCTCCGGGACAGCAGCATCCAGATCAGGTGTTGCTAGGTTGAACAGCACAAACACTATTATTGCTGTGACCGTGCTGGAGTCTGAGGGAAAGAGCATGCGGTATACACCCAGACTGCTATACAGCTGTCCCGGGAGCAGGGGTCCTCAGGCAGGAGGTCAAAGTGAGGCCCAGGGGCTCGGTGAACAATACCCCCACCCCACCCCTAATGGATGGAGGGTCAAACTGCTTTCTGACAGCAGTGGTGAGCAGAGGTGCTGGAATTGATTATGCCAAAACTTCTGCCAGCTGATTGGACTATATCTTGCCGACAAGTGTGGTGATATTGATGATTTGTCGCCACAGATGGTTTGTTTACATAGCAGGTTAGGATAATTAATGTTGGGGCAGGGATGTGCAAAGATGACAAAATACAATTTCAAATTACCATAAAGAACAACGTATGAAAATAAACTACAAAATACTTATATTTTGAAATGTATTTAATTAAAAATAAATGTATTTTGTATTTTAAAATACATAAATACATTTGCAAGTTGCCGGCCCGAACAGCAACAACATTCTCAGTAACGGTTACAGAAACATTTTACTTGCTATGACTGTGATATGCTGTTGTTTATCTACATTTGTTGAATGCACTGACTGTAAGTCACTCAGGATAAGAGTATCTGCTAAATAACCAAAATATAAATGTACATGTGAAAATAAACATACCAAAATAAACTGCAAAGCACACTAGGTATTACTATTGGCCTTGTTTCGGGGCGAAGCTCATTAGAGTAATACTCAGCATGCTTTTCAATTGTTCATTTGTACATATACATTTACATTTCGTTAATTTATCAGATGCTCTTAACACACCATATTGCCATCAGAATTCTGATACCAATGCAGGGTGAAAGGGGCCACAAAATTGTGAACCGCTATAAAAAAAAACGGTATAGAAAAAAGTATTTTGTCATTTGAAAATACAAATTACAGCTCTCAACAGTATCTTGTTAAAACATACATTGGAGTGCAGTTCAGCCCAGTGTAATACAAATTACACAAAATACTCAGAAGTAATTAAAATACACATTTCAAATACATGTAACAGAAATACTTCCCATCTCTGGTTGCAGGTTAGGTGAATTAACGTGGTAGGTTAGAATTAACACAGCAGGTTTGGTGAATTAACGTAGCATGTTAGGAGAATGAGGTTAAGGTTAGGAAAAAGGGTTAGGCATAGCTACAATGCTACAGTTGTCAACAACTGTTGTCCCTGACGTGGCCACTAGTCTGAGCTCTAGTCCTCCATCTGGCCACAATGGTAAAAACATAACAAACAATATCTGGTGACAAATCATCAGTAACATGACACCTGCAGGGAAAGATTCCGCCCACCTGCATCGACGACACGAGGGGAGTGGGACCAACTGCCTAACAAATTTGACCAATCACAGATGGCCCCTAGTTTCTGTAAAAGAGCCACAGCAGCCTGGACTGCAGAGAGGAATTTATTGATACATTTAAGACCTTGAATTATTAAGAATACACACACAGTCTATGTGAATAATGTGAAACAATGCAGACGGACATAAAGACTGGAGTGGGAGCTTGATTTAAAAGTGTATAAAATAATATATACATTATCTGTATGGCACTATTTAAACAACGCTTCTACTTAGAAACCAAAAGTGTGTTATCGCTATGTTGTTTCTCTATTGTAAAGAAATCTAATTGTATATAGACGTATATATACTGTATATTTGACATGACAACGTGACTAAATAAAGACAACGACTACAGTGTTAAAGAGTGTGTGAGTGATTCAATTTCTAAAACATCTTTCAGCTTCACATTTGATGTCTGTGTCTTTCAAGTCAGTGAGGGTATAGCCTAGTAAATTGTGTAGCAAAATAAGTTTATCCTATATGACACATTATGTCAACAGGTGCTGACTATGGCATTATTCACTATGCTGAATGAGGTTTCTCAGTTCTACATCTTCTTCCACCTAAAGATTATCAAGTTACACCCAGAGCAGCCCAGACATCTCCTACCAGAGTTCAGGAAATAGAAAAGACGAATGGTCCGAGTCACTGTTCCTGTCTCCATGGCAACAGCAACCCTATCGAGCACAACGATGACAGCGGCGTTCCTCCCCGGAAAAGCGAGGTACTCCATTTGATAAGGAGCGTCAGACGGATTGAATAATTTACTCATCTCTTCCCCAAAACACCCTCGTTAAAGCGCAGGCTCATTATTTTGCATTTAGAAAAACTGCAGTGATATCAGCAGAAACGTTTTTAACTAGCCGATTTTCAGGTGAGAATGTTTCTCAAGAGGAATTAATCACAGAAAATATTAAAGCGCCGGCACCTGGTTTTGTCTCTGGTCCTGTTAACAACAAATATGAGCAACACAGATTTTGTTTTTTCCTCCAAATTAGTAACACCTTTTTTTCTCGTCAAATGTTTTTTTAATCAGTTCTATAAGCAGCAAAATGACTGTGCAAAATGTATAGGTTACTAATAAGTGGGAAAGGGGTTGGGAGGGTTGCAGAGGTAGTGTAGCCTACTTGTGAACCTACACTCTAAAGAAATTATTTTGTTTAGTTTGTTTGTTTTGTTTGTTTGTTTGACCCAACTGCTGGGTTGCAGGCATTGGGTACTTAATTGTTTTTTTGTTTTTTTAAACTGCTGGGTTATTGATATATGACCCAGCAGGTCAAATTAGAAGATTGGAGGTGTAGCTTAGCAGGGGCAGGCTTTCAGATATGTATTTTTGTCCACCCGTGAGAGTAAATGTAATTCTGGTTCATCTGCTCTGTTGTCTTGTCATCACATGTTACGGTTGAACATTGACACTATTGTAGTTTTAATTAGGCTTACACAAGTGTATGAGTTCCTCAAGAGCCTATGCATATCCTGATGTTGGAATATGTAAATAATAATGTTCTGATTGCAATATTAGAATACAGTGCCTTCTGAAAGTATTCACACCCCTTGACTTTTTCCAGTTTGTTGTGTTACAAAGTGGGATTAAAATAGATTTAATTGTCATGTTTTGTCAATGATCTACAAAAAATACTTTGTCAAAGTGGGAAAAATCTACTACTTCACAGAAGTGAAAAAATATACCTTTTGGAACATGTGAACTTTCCTGTGCCTTAATAACAAATGTGTATGATCTTTGTAAATACGAATACAATTGTTAAATTAGTTGGTTTAGACACAGAAAAAGACAGGAACCATGATTGGCTGAAATAATGGATGGGCTGGACATGCCGGGAGATGAGTTTGGATTAGTCTGCCATGTAGCATGTTTCTGTCTATGACATGAGCTGCTCAGTACGTGTAGATAATCTTTGCTACCACAACTTTTTTGAAAGATATAACACCAAACAAGCTGTAGCCACGTACAAAACGGAAACGACACAGGACATCTTAGTCAGTTAAAGGGTTCCAGTCTGACATAAGGCGTTCATTCGTGTATAGGGGTAAGATACATTATAAATAGCTTGGTGGCTTGCTAGCTAACGTTACGTGTATGATCTGGGTAGTAATATTATTAGTATTGCAGAAATCCATAGCCTAATACTAGCTAGCTAGCTAACATTGAACCTAGTTGGTTAGCTTTAGTTACTTGCAGATTCTTAATACAGCATTGCATGCATGGTGGCTAGCTATGAAAATCAGTTTGTATTGCATGGGTTGGGATTATGATTCATTGTTTAGCTAGCTAGGTACATATCTAAACAAAAGACTCCACTTCGTCAGATGATTACATGACCCACCAAATTAGCCAGATGTGTTTGGGGGTGATTACAGCCATCTGTTGTATTTCATGAACATGTCTAGACAATAGTGACCCATCCACTTCCTAGATCTGGACACTTTCTATTTTTGATATTGCTACTATGCAAATATGCACGTATCAATTTCACTTTACCAATTACACCTTCTGTATCCTTTGCATGTGACAAATAAATGTATATTTTATTTGATATAGTGTGTGTTTAACAGAGGCGGTAATGTGAAGAAAAACACGACTTACTTTCCCATTGTTCCTCAACTGCAGTGTATTATATACCATTTTGTAGCTCTGGGTCTCTACTTTTATCCCGTGTAAAAAACACAATTTCAAATTTTGCAACATAAAACCGATGAAAATAAAACACTAATATATCTTCATTACATGTATTAAACCCCCTTAGTCAATACATGTTAGAATCACCTTTGGCAGCGATTACAGCTGTGAGTGTTCCAGGGTAAGTCTCTGACAGGGTTGCAAACCTGTATTGCACAATATTTATACATTATTATTTTTTTAATTCTTCAAGCTCTGTCAATATCACGTTTCAGGGAAGACCCAAATGCACACAGTGTCAAAGTAACAAAAGTTTATTACTAGAACAGGGGGTAGGCAAAACAACAGGTCAAGGGCAGGTAGAGGTCGGTAATCTAGATCAGAGTCCAAAAGGTACAGAACGGCAGGCAGTCTCAGGGTCAGGGCAGGCAGAGGTCAATAATCCAGTGTGGTGTGACAAGGTACAGAACGGCAGGCAGGCTCAAGGTCAGGGCAGGCAGAATGGTCAAAACCGGGAAACAGGAGACAAAGGGCTGTGAGACATGGGTTTGATTCTAGACATATGAAAAGTGGGATGTGTTTAAAGAGGGTACAGGACAACAGAAGACGAAAAGCAGAGGGGCTAATGACCTTGGAGATGGGCAAAGTGCTGATAAACCGGGGGGAAAGTTTGCGTGACTCCGTCCGGAGTGGCAGATCCCGGTTGGACAGCCATACCATCTTCCCGAGACAATACCGGGGAGCTGGAGTCTGGTGGCGATCCACTTGTTGACGATACCTGGAGGTGGTCTTGCGAAGGGATGACCGGGCTCTCGTTCAGGTACGATGACAGCGGCGGACAAACATCTGGGCCGAAGGTATGCTGACCTCTTCCTCTTGCTGAGGGAAGAGTGGGGGCTGATAACTCAGAAAACAGTCAAAGGGCGAGAGACCCGTGGCAGAGCAAGGAAGGGTGTTGTGGGCGTATTCGACCCACGCTAGTTGCTGGCTACAGGTGGTGGGGTTGGCGGAGACCAAGTAGCGAAGAGTCGTCTCCAGGTCTTGGTTGGCTCGCTTCGACTGGCCGTTGGACTGGGGGTGGAACCCGGAAAACAGGCTGGCCGACAACCCAATGAGTGTGCAGAACGCCTTCCAGAACCGAGACGAGAACTGAGGACCCTGGTGAGAGACGATGTCCACTGGGAGTCCATGGATCTGGAAGACGTGCTGCACCATGAGCTGGGCCGTCTCTTTGGCAAAGGCTAGATTAGGAAGATGAATGAAGTAGGGCGGCTCTGGAAAACCAGTCCATTACTGTCAGGATGTCGGTGTTGCCATCAGACCGGGGAAGACCCCGTGACAAAGTCCAGGGATATGTGAGACCAGGGACGGTGAGGGACAGGCAGAGGTTGAAGGAGACCAGCTTGTTCTGCGCACAGATCGTGCATGCGGCGATGAACGCGGAGACGTCAGGAACCATGATAGGCCATCAAAAGCCTTGTCGCACAAAGGCCAGGGTCCGACGGGAGCATTCCTGCAGTTTTTTTGAGCATGTCAAATTCGTGATGGTAAATGCGCATTGAAACATATTGCAAATGGACAGCTGTGCGCCTGGTGATTGGAACGGGTTACCAGGATAACATTTTTATAATGGTTTTAAATGCCTTTAGGGGTGTGGAAGGGGTCCACGGTTGGGTAGGGAGCACCCCCCAACCGTGCCCATCCAATAGGGGGCGCCCCTAGTCATTTTGTACATTTTTCTAAAACTGTTAAAAAACGACAGAATCCCACTTCTCTCCTGTCACCATCGAGCGATGGAGAGGAACCACTAGCACTGCCTGGCCATCCCGAGTTCATCGGGCAAGTCAATTTTGCATTTCTGCAGGAGTTTTGATCATGTCAAATTCGTGATGTAAATGCCCATTGAAACATATTGCAAATGCACAGTACATTTGCAATATGATTCAACAGTGAAAAAACATCACCAAATGGACATGATGAAATCAACACAACGAGCGATGGAGAGGAACCACTATCACTGTCCGGCCATACCGAGTTCATCAGGCCAGTCAATTTTGCATTTCTGCAGTATTTTAGGCTATGTTTCATGTTTTGGGTTACCAGGCACGATTTTCAATACGGTTTTAAATGCTTTTAGGGGGTATCCAGACTTCCATGCCCGCTATGGGAGCACTATACTACGGCCCCAAGTCAATGGGGGCCGGCTTGAGTGATTTATGGAGGTTTTAAAAAATGGATGTCTGTACTCAATATGATTCAACAGTGAAAAAACATCACCAAATGGACATGATGAAATCAACACAACGAGCGATGGAGAGGAACCACTATCACTGCCCGGCCATCCCAAGTTCATCGGGCCAGTCAATTTTGCATTTCTGCAGTATTTTTGAGCATGTCAAATTTGTGATGGTAAATGCCCATTGAAACATATTGCAAATGGACAGCCGTGCACCTGGTGATTGGAATGTGTTACCAGGAGCACATTTAAAAAATTGTTTTTAATGCCTTTTGGGGGGAGCAAGGGGTCTACGGTTGGGTAGGGAGCACCCCCCACACATGTCCATCCAATAGAGGGCGACCCTGGTCATTTAAAAAAAAAGATTGTTAAAAAACAGAGTCCCAACAAATGGACCACCTAGGTTGATTCTTGGCTTAACATAGTGCAATATATCATTTGGGCAGTATATATGCCATTTGAACAAGGTTCACTGACTTTTGGGTTTGGAAACTGACTTCTAATGATCATACAGGGCAAATGGATATAACATCCTGATTTTGCACTTTCAATACTTTCATATTGCATTTGGACATTTCTTATGGCATTTGGCAAAAAAAAGTTTAAAAAAGTGACTTTTGACTTCCTATGATATCATATTGCAAATGGACAAAACATATGCCTTATGGACAATTTTTAAAAAATATGACAATAAAATATGACAATAAAATATGACAAAAGTATGTTCATACAGTTCTTATACATGTATAATTGACCCAAAAAATCTAAAGAATTTCAAAAAACGGTCCAGAAAGCACTTTTTTAACCTGTCTGGGAACGGGGTTCCGCTAGCGGACAGCCAATGAGATTGCAGGGCGCCAAATTCAAACAACAGAAATCTCATAATTAAAATTTCTCAAACATACAAGTATTAGACACCATTTTTAAGATAAACTTCTCGTTAATCAAACCACAGTGTCCGATTTCAAAAAGGCTCATCATTATGTTAGGTCAGCACCTAGTCACAGCCATTTTCCAACCAAAGAGAGGAGTCACAAAAAGCAGAAATAGAGATAAAATGAATCACTAACCTTTGATATTCTTCATCAGATGACACTCCTGGGACAACATGTTACACAATACATGTATGTTTTGTTCGATCAAGTTCATATTTATATCCAAAAACCTCAGTTTACAATTGGCTTTGCCTCCAAAACATCCCATGAATTTGCACAGAGCCACATCAATTTACAGAAATACTCATAATAAACTTTGATAAAAGATACAAGTATTATGCACAGAATTATAGAAATACTTCTCCTTAATGCAACCGCTTTGTCAGATTTCAAAAAAGCTTTACGGAAAAAGCAAACCATGCAATAATCTGAGTACGGCGCTCAGAGACCAAAACAAGCCAAACATATACCCGCCATGTTGCGGCGTCAACAGAAGTCAGAAATAACATAACATATTCACTTACTTTGATGATCTTCATCAGAATGCACTCCCAGGAATCCCAGTTCCACAATAAATGTTTGTTTTGTTCGATAAAGTCCATAATTTATGTCCAAATACCTCCTTTTTGTTAGCGCGTTCAGTTCACAACCCAAACTCACGAGGCGCGGGCAAGTCCAGGCGAAAGTTCAGACGAAAAGTCCAAAAAGTTATATAACAGTTCGTAGAAACATGTCAAACGATGTATAGAATCAATCTTTAGGATGTTTTTAACATAAATCTTCAATAATGTTTCAACCGGAGAATTCCTTTTTATCTTTAGAAATGCAATGGAACGCAGGTCTCTCTCACGGCCATGAGCGTGACCAGCTCATGGCACTCTGCCAGACATCTGGTTGAAACAGCTCTCATTCCCTCCTCCTTCACAGTAGAAGCCTCAAACGAGGTTCTAAAGACTGTTGACATCTAATGGAAGCCTTAGGAAGTGCAATATGACCCCATAGACACTGTAAATTAGAAAGGCAATGAGTTGAAAAACTACAAACCTGAGATTTCCCACTTCCTGGTTGTATTTTTTCTCAGGTTTTTGCCTGCCATTTGAGTTCTGTTATACTCACAGACATCATTCAAACAGTTTTAGAAACTTCAGAGTGTTTTCTATCCAAATCTACTAATAATATGCATATTCTAGCTTTTATGGCTTTGTAGCAGGCCGTTTACTCTGGGCATGCTTTTCATCCAAAATTCTCAATACTGCCCCCTACCCTAGTGAAGTTAACAGCACATTACTCAACACTAGTGAGACTCATTTCACCTATGGTATGCCTACAGTATATTTAAAAATATTTTTTTCAATTAAGTGACTCTCCGCCATTCATTACATTTTGAGGATTGGAGGATTCTAAATTAATATCTAAGGGCATTTTCCATTAGGATATGTGATAATATCTAAGGGGCTTTTATATCATTCTAAATTAATTCATAATAATAATTGCTTTGTTTAACTTCTTATGGCTGCAGCCCGACGCCGGTACACTTATGACAACAGCCAGCTCAAGTGCATGGCGCGAAATTCAAAATATATATTTTTTAAATATTTAACTTTCACACATTAACAAGTCCAATACAGCATATGAAAGGTACACATCTTGTGAATCCAGCCAACATGTCCGATTTTTAAAATGTTTTACAGGGAAGACACAATATGTAAATCTATTAGCTAACCACGTTAGCAAAAGACACCACTTTTTTTACTCCACCAGTTTTTTACTCCATCAGTAGCTATCACAAATTCGACCAAATAAAGATATAAATAGCCACTAACCAAGAAACAACTTCATCAGATGACAGTCTGATAACATATTTATTGTATAGCATATGTTTTCTTAGAAAAATTTGCATATTTCAGGTATAAATCATAGTTTACATTGCAGCTACAATCAGAAATTGCACCGAAAGCAGCCATAAAACTTACAGACACCAACGTCAAATACCTAATTACTCATCATAAAACATTTCTGAAAAATACATAGTGTACAGCAAATGAAAGACAGGCATCTTGTGATTCCAGCCAATATTTCCGATTTATTAAGTGTTTTACAGCGAAAACAAAATGTAGCGTTATATTAGCTTAGCACAATAGCCAGAAACACTTGGGCGCCGACGACCAGTTCACATCTACGACAGATATATGAAATAGCATCATAAAATGTTTCTTACTTTTGCTGATCTTCCATCAGAATGTTGGACAAGGTGTCCTTTGTCCAGAACAGTCGTTGTTTGGATTTAGAACGGCAACTTTCCCTCTTCATTTAGCATGCGCACTTGCCAAGTGGCACGGATCTCTCCAACGTCAACAAAGTCAGAGAACGGAACACGGCAAAACTCCCGAAAAAATTTCAATAATCTGATTAAACTATATTGAAAAAACATACTTTACGATGATATGGTCACATGTATCAAATAAAATCAGAGCCGGAGATAGTAGTCGTCCATAACGGCAGCTAAACAGAAGGCAATCCCACTGTCCACCTCGCGCTGCCAAGAGTACCGGAAATGAGGGACACGTCATACAAAGAGCTTGTATTCCAATTCAGACCAAGATAAACACGAAATTTCTTCTCTCACAGCCTCTTGACATCCAGGGGAAGGTCTATGAAGTGCACGTAGACTCTTAGACGTAGATCAAGCCCATGTATAGGCAGGAAGTAGAACAGAGCATCGATTTCAGACTTTCCACTTCCTGGTCAGGAAGTTTGTGCCAAATGAGTTCTGTTTGACTCACAGATATAATTCAAACGGTTTTAGAAACTAGAGAGTGTTTTCTATCCAATAGTAATAATAATATGCATATTGTACGAGCAAGAATTGAGTACGAGGCCGTTTGAAATGGGCACCTTTTATCTGGCTACTCAATACTCCCCCTGCAGCCCAAACAGGTTAAAAAGTTACGATATTTTGGAAATGTCTTTTTCATTTAACCTGAGAAAAGTTATTTCTTGAACATGGGGTGAGACATTCTCACTAATTTGTAAATAAAGCCAGTTTGTTATTTAGAATGATTTATTTCTGGAGAAACCTAACTTGATTATTTAGCAGTCATAATTTGCTTATAGTCAGTCAACACTTATATTTTAAGACTATCATGGAATATAATTTAACATTTTAGTTTCTCAATGTTTGTCTCAGGGCAGCGCAAAACGGTGCTGAAATAGACGTCCACAGCGGGAAGGCTATAAATAACGAGATTATTTTATTTTCAATAAAACAACAGTGAGCGATTGTAATCTGAATAAAGGCCAAAATAATATTCTATAAAAGCCAAAATATAGCCCTGCGAATAGCCACAATGTTCTGTAGTTTCGACCCAATGATTCGGCTGACAAACAAAGACCCTCGCGTCCTGCAGGCCAAGGCATTGGTCAAAGCTGGCGAGACATTCAATGACGTCATCTTCACAGACGAATCAACCGTGGCCCTTGAGCAATTTGCTCAAAATGGCGACAGAGAAGAAGGAAGAAGATCAAGCAAGCCGAGTCCCAAGCATCCACTAAAACTCCATGTGTGGGGGGCAATTTCTCACCAGGGACCAGGCCCATGTTAGATTTTTGATGGTAAGTTTGGCTATTTACTGTCACACCCTGATCTGTTTCACCTGTGCTTGTCTCCACCCCCTCTAGGTGTCACCCATCTTCCCCATT
This sequence comes from Salvelinus namaycush, assembly GCF_016432855.1. Lineage (NCBI taxonomy): Eukaryota > Metazoa > Chordata > Actinopteri > Salmoniformes > Salmonidae > Salvelinus > Salvelinus namaycush. The sequence continues at coordinate 5,143,171 of NC_052322.1, read as the reverse complement.
ATCCCCTGGGTATTTATACCTGTGTTTCCTGTCTGTCTGTGCCAGTTCGTCTTGTTTTGTCAAGTCAACCAGTATGTTACGCCGTGCTCCTGCTCCCCCCCTCCTTCCCTGGTTTTTGCTAATCCTCCCGGTTTTGACCCTTGCCTGCCTTGACTCTGAACCCGCCTTCCCAACCATACTGCCTGCCCTGACCTCGAGCCTGCCTGCCGCTCTGTACCTCCTGGACTCTGACTTTGTTATGATCTTTTGCCTGTCCACGACCATTCTCTTGCCTGCCCCTTGGATACTAATAAGTATCAGAGACTCGAACCATCTGCCTCCCTTGTCTGCATCTGGGTCTCGCCCTGTGCACTTATCATTTACAAAGCAAAAGGTACATAAAATATTGTAGCTTACACCTCAGGGACTGTTGTGTTCCACAATAATTCACTCTTGCCTCCTTTTTCAGGTGTCATGGCTCGAGATTTCTTTGAGGAAGAAATCATCAACAGATATGCTGAACCCTATGTCAGAGGTGTTTCTGGGACCACATTGTTTCAAGGTAGGATTATAGCAATATTTTGTCAAGCTTAGAGACTTATTTACATGTATATTTCTATTATTGTACCTAATGTTGGCTGTTAGGCTAAATAAAAAAAAATCTTCTCCAAATGCAGACAATGACCCAAAACACACTGCCGCCCGGGTTTGCATTGCAAATGAGGGCATAAACTGGGTCAAGACGCCAACAGAGTAAGTAGACCTTTATGTTGTAAAATAAAGGTTAAATAATAGACCTACAACACCTACGGTAGGCCTGCAGGATATCAAAAAATAAATAAACATCTCTACATGTAGGTCTCTTAATTTAAGCCCGATCAAACTTGTTTTGCATTAACTGATAACATTCATCCGTAACTCTGCCAAGCCGACAGGCAAAGATGAACTGGTCAAGGCCATCAAGATGTTTTGGCTAGAGAAATTGACGATACAACAATGCAACAAATACATTGATCATCTCAGCAAGGTTTTACCTGTGGTCGTGGAGCTGGGTGGAAGTGCGACTAAAATTTAGTTTAAATAAACATCCGCATTTGAATGTCTTTTTCTCGTTATTTTATATTATTAACGAAAGCATAAAGATGTTGATGAAGTAATACTGTACTGCTGTTTTGAGTTAGAAATGTAACACTTCAGAGTACATTGGATGGAAGTTGACGAATTTTCACAATAGTAGCCGGGCTATAAAAAGTCTATTGTCCTGCTAATAGGAAGCATTTGCTTGATGGGCTACACTTGCTACAGTACTAAAGTACACTTGTGAAAAACAAGTTTTTGAAAACCTGTTTTCAAAATGCCTCCAGTTGTCTATCACTTCTGTAAATAAAAACACAGCATCTTGTTTACATTCTTTACTGGAAATACAATGTCACAAATTATTTGTATCTACCTTTCCAATTACTTTCAGAGTTTGGGATTTACAAATGTTCGCTTTTCATTGTTAGTTTTTAGTTCGAACGTGCAGACTTTTTTTCTTTAAACTATTGTTTTATGTAGAATGCTACATTTTTGAACAGTTGCAATTGTAAGTAGGCCTAATAAAAAAATCTTACTTCTATTAGGCTGTTAAGCCTCATAGCCTACCTCAGCCAGTTAAGTTATATAGGTCTAGGGTCCGAAGAAATAGATTCCAATTAAGCCCTCTTGTTGTTTATAAAGTCAAATTAAAATGAAGATTATTGTTGAAATGAATTGCTCGACTGGTGTAGGTTTTCTCCATCTGTTGGTGTGCAAGTTGGCCATGTTTTCACCTCCTATTGATTGCCACCAGTTTTATTTATTATTATTATTTTAATTTTTTCAAGAACATTAACTTTTACCGCCTCAGAAACCCGGATCCGGGATCACCCCCCACCCCCCCCACACTGATTAGCATCGCTAGCATAGCGTCACAATTAAATAGTAGCATCTAAATATCATTAAATCACAAGTCCAAGACACCAAATGAAAGATACAGATCTTGTGAATAAAGCCACCATTTCAGATTTTTAAAATGTTTTACAGGGAAGACAAAATATGTAAATCTATTAGCTAACCCCGTTAGCAAAAGACACCACTTTTCTAACTCCATCAGTTTCTTACTCCATCAGGTGCTATCACCAATTCGGCCAAATAAAGATATAAATAGCCACTAACCAAGAAAAAACCTCATCAGATGACAGTCTGATAACATATTTATTGTATAGCATAGGTTTTGTTAGAAAAATGTGCATATTTCAGGTATAAATCATAGTTTGCAATTGCAGCCACCATCACAAATCTCCCCAAAGCGACTAGAATTACTACATAGAGCAACGTGTATTACCAATTTACTCATCATAAAACATTTCTTAAAAATACACAGCTCACAGCAATGGATAGACACAGATCTTGTGAATTCAGACAATATTTCAGATTTTCAAAGTGTCTTACAGCGAAAACACAATAAATCGTTATATTAGCATACCACATTTGCAAACGTTACCCGAGCATTGATTCAAGGCAAAATTAGCTATAGCGTTATCATCACCAAAATACATAAATTTTTTCACTAACCTTCTCAGAATTCTTCCGATGACACTCCTGTAACATCATATTACACAATCCATATAGAGTTTGATCGAAAATGTGCATATTTAGCGGCACAAATCGTGCTTACACAATGGAAATAGTGTCCAACTACTCAAGCAATCTGCCCGGCGCCATTTTGAAAATACAACTATTTTTATCGAAAACTATTCATAAACTTGACTAAAAAAATACAGGTTGGACATGAAATGAAAGATGCATTAGTTATTAATGCAACCGCTGAGTTAGATTTTTAAAATTAACGTTACTAGACATACAGTGTGCGTTACAGCCAGACTAGTGCCGCAATAATGGCGTCACTAGTCGCCATTATTGAGTTTACATTTTTCCACATAAAAACGGAATAACATCATAAATAGCTCTTACTTTTCGACGAGCTTCCATCAGAATCTTGGCCAAGTGGTCCTTTGTCCAAAAGAATCGTTGCTTGGTTGTAAAACGTTGCATTCAACTTCTGATATAGCAGCTAACAATAGCTAACAATAGCTATTTTGCCCCAACGTGTCCAAATCCTCAAGACGCAATACTGAGGAAATTCCGAAAAATAGCAATATACTCGCATAATCTGATATAACTCGGTTTAAAATAGCTTCGTTATGATGTTTCTAACACCTATATCGAATTAAATTACAGACGGATACATCTAAGGTTGATAACTGAGCGTTTGAAAATGGCATCCTGAGGTCCTTCTCTGCGCAATGGTCAGCGTCGAAAAGAAGGCGCACCTCACTCCTTGGCCTTTTATAACCTCTGAGAGCTACGTATAAAGCCCATTCCACTTCTCATTGGTTACTGACATCCAGGGGAAGGCGGGTGCAGTTCATGTCGTTCCATAGGATACACACAGACCTTTAAAACTGATCTGAGACCAGAGCTTCGCTCTCAGACCTTCGCAGTACCTGTCATGGATTTCGCTGTAGAAAGAGTTCTGGGTCACCCACAGACATAATTCCAACGGTTTATGAAACTAGAGAGTGTTTTCTATCCAATAGAATTAATAATATGCATATTGTACGAGCAAGAATTGAGTACGAGGCAGTTTAATTTGGCAACACCCAGAAAAAAAAAATGCTAACTGCTCCCCCTATTGACAAAAGGTTAACATAGATGCAAGTTGGGGAGGGTTTCACACCTAGCTCGGCTATTAAACAATTCTTAAGTAAAGGTTGAATAGTCTATAGTTCAGCTAATAGCCCATCCAAGAAACGATGTTAGCAGAATTCACAGCCTGCTAAGTGAAAAACTAGTAATAATAATTTTTCCCCTTTCCACTTGTTAAATATTCCAATTGATAGTGTTTTTAGCCACAATCGGCCCCAACCCTAATTAATACATTTGGGCACAGTCGATAGCGTGCTGGACTTCAGGCTAGATTATTGAGGGTTCGATACCTGCTCCCTGCTTGTTTCATTACATTATTATGCCGGTCTCAGAGCAAATAGCCTGGATTGTTACTCCCATCTCGTTCCTCGCCCTCTTCTATGCGTCATTCTCCGCCTGAGTGGCTCGCTTGTGGGTGTGCTGGCAGGATATGGTAGCACCTTCGGTTGTGCGTCAATAATTCAGCATAGTAAGTTTGTATGAAAGTCTGGTTATTCACAGGCAAATAGTAATATGCTCTAAACCGCTCTGGTGACAAACAAACTTTGCTGCCCTGTTTTCAATCATCCACATGGCTGGGAGAACCTCAGATTAATGCAGATGAAGGGAGTTAGACATGCAAAGGAAGTGTAGTGTACTGTTTTTTTTTCTGTATATGTGAATTACAAATCAGCCTTTACTTAGATCATGTTTCTAGTCTATTGCATAGTTACAATGTGTAATCATTGATGTCCCAGGAGCAGGAGTGGAGACACATGCAGACACAGCATCAAGAATGGAGTTTGATACACCTGGTATTAGATATAACTGAAAAAAAACTTGCTAAATAGCGATTTTCGTAAATTACCATTATGATAAAAAAATATGCACAATTGTTTGTCTCTACGTTAACTAACATATTCCTTTCAATATACATTTTTTTGCTTGACTCGTTATGACGTTATAATTACTTACATTTGCTTCCACCGTAAATGTTTTGTCAGCCATCTTTGCTGAAGAAAGTCACCAGCGACGGGTGGCTCACGTCAAATTTGTCCCCATTGGAACCACTCGATATGATTGGTCATATGAAAACCTTGGGACCCAAATGCATAATGAGTGCTCTAACTCCCCCTTGCGGTGGCCTGGAGCAATGAAGCCGTGACTCTGTGTACCTCTAAGTCCCGCGGTGTAAGCTCGCAACTTTTAAAAGGAGGAACCACTGTACATCCAATGCCTGTTTGACGGAGGCTGAATCAACATTGTTTCCACGTAATTTCAATCAAAATTATGTTGTGGGAAACTGATTGGATTTAAAAAGAATAATCAACTTAAGGCAAGTTTTTATCACCCAACTTTTTACCTAAATTCAATGACATGGTGCCATGTTTTTATGATTTCACATTGAATTCACTTTAGTTGACAACTACACCAAATGTAAATCTAAACTAGATGCTAAACTTACATCTGTGCCCAGTGGGATCTTAGCGAGCATGTTTGTGAAAAGGAGCTGTTGATGGCTTAACAAAACAGTGCTATGAATAAATCTCAGACATTCAGCTTGATGTTCTCAGGTCACCATCATCAAGAGTTAATATGGCTATTAAGGCCAATTTAACATGGTTGATCATCTGGTTAATTATACACTTGCATTGATAGCGTAGTGGGTGCGTTGAATGTGTCTGTGTGACTCTTAAAACTTGCTCTATAAGCTGTGTTTATTTAGTTCTGACCACTCAACTGCATTTATTGCTTTTTCTGTACTTCTGTTTTAATTTTTTTATTTAAGGACGTTTAACACGCACTTACTCTCTCTTCAGCTTTATTTGCACTGGTGAACCAAAGAGCCAAAACAATTCTTAGAATTTACAGTCAAGTGGAAAGTAGACATTGTGAACTGACCTCTTTTCCCATGTGAAAATGTTCTCCGCTACTGTTCCTGGAGAGCTGCACTACTTGCAGGCTTTTATCTCAGCCAGGCCCTAACATTTCTCATTCAGCTAACAAAGGTCTTGAAGTTTAGTTGACTAGTTGAATCAGGTGTGTTATTTGCCTGTCTAAAGCGACAGACTCTGGTGTGGTCTGGTGTCAGCCAGGCTAGTGTGTTATACCCTTTTCACAGCATCTTGATGACCCAAATGGTACTTTGCTGGCTTCCACCATGGATTCAGCATCTATGGTGGGTGCCTAACCAGACCTGCTCAACTTAGCTTGGCTCAGTGGTGTGAAAGGGGAATTAGTGCTGGGCTGAGACAAAAGCCTGCACATACAGTTGAAGTCGGAAGGTTACTTACACCTTAGCCAAATACATTTAATCTCAGTTTTTCACAATTCCTTACATTCAATCCTGGTAAAAATTCAGTTTCTTAGGTCAGTTAGGATCACCACTTTATTTTAAGAATGTGAAGTGTCAGAATAATGGTAGAGAGAATTATTTATTTCAGCTTTTATTTCTTTCATCACATTCCCAGTGGGTCAGAAGTTTACATACACTCAATTCAAATTTGGAAGCATTGCCTTTAAATTGTTTAACTTGGGTCAAACGTTTCAGATAGCCTTCCACAAGCTTCCCACAATAAGTTGGGTGAATTTTGGCCCATTCCTCCTGTTGGAGCTGGTGTAACTGAGTCAGGTTTGTAGGCCTCCTTGCTCGCACACGCTTTATCAGTTCTGCCCACAAATTCTCTATAGGATTGAGGTCAGGGCTTTGTGATGGCCACTCCAATACCTTGACTTTGTTGTCCTTAAGCCATTTTACCACAACTTTGGAAGTATGCTTGGGGTCATTGTCCATTTGGAAGACCCATTTGCGACCAAGCTTTAACTTCCTGAATGATGTCTTGAGATGTTGCTTCAATATATCCACAATTTTCCTTTCTCATGATGTCATCTTTTTTGTGAAGTGCACCAGTCCCTCCTGCAGAAAAGCACCCCCACAACATGATGCTGCCACCCCCGTGCTTCACGGTTGGGATGGTGTTCTTCAGCTTGCAAGCACCTCCCTTTTTCCTAAAAACATAATGAGGGTCATTATGGCCAAACAGTTCTATTTTTGTTTCATCAGACCAGAGGACATTTCTCCAAAAAGTACAATCTTTGTCCCCATGCGCAGTTAGCTGCAAACCGTAGTCTGGCTTTTTTATGGCGATTTTGGAGCAGTGACTTCTTCCTTTCTAAGCGCCCTTTCAGGTTATGTCGATATAGGACTCGTTTTACTGTGGATATAGATACTTTTGTACCTGTTTCCTCCAGCATCTTCACAAGGTCCTTTGCTGTTGTTCTGGGATTGATTTGCACCAAAGTACATTCAACTCTAGGAGACAGAACGCGTCTTCTTTCTGAGCAATATGACGACTGCGTGGTCCCATAGTGTTTATACTTGCGTACTATTGTTTGTACAGATGAACGTGTATTGGCTGATTTATTTTTATTTTCCCATGATGTCAAGCAAAGAGGCATTGAGTTTGAAGGTAGGCCTTGAAATACATCTGCAGGTACACCTCCAATTGACTCAAATGATGTCAATTAGCCTATCAGAAGCTTCTAAAGCATGACATCATTTTCTTGAATTTTCCAAGGTGTTTAAAAGGCACAGTCAACTTAGTGTAAAAACAAGTTTTAATGAATCCAACCTAAGTGTATGTAAACTTCCGACTTCATCTGTATGGAGGCCCACACCGCCTGGGAGTGAAAAACACTGTAATGAGATAGAAACAGAAATGCCCATGTGGCTTTGCAATGAAGCTTCACAAATGTTGTCTCGTTTAAAACATTAGGGTCCCACAATGGCTGGCACAAGAACATTGTGAGCTCTTAAAGGCATCTACTATCCCCAAATGAAAAACAGATAAGAGTGCAGGAAGGGAGAGCAGAACGTATAATCCCAAAATGCGTGCTTTTCTTGACAAATGGATTCTCCACTCTGAACTGGCCACCTCTGAGCTCCACTAGCAGGAGGACTTACGTGTAATTACCACTTCCTGAAGCCGTCTGTCCGGCGACGCAAGTGCAATTACATTAATCACATCTTTACCAAGTGAGTCGCTGGAACTCAAGAGCAGCAGTACAAGGGATCGTGTAATAGGATTAGATAGTACTGAAACAACCCTCAGGGCCGTAATCGCTCAATGGGCGAGCGGCTCAGCACATTCTTGGCCGAGTATTTGTGAGTTATATTTACCAAACAACCGGGAGGCTTAAGACCTGACAGGCTTTGATGTAAGAGCTTTGGGGGAATACTTTCTCTGTCCACTGTGCTATTAAAAAAATATGTATTTTTTCGCATTCACTCTTGTGTGGGATGCAGTTGGTATGGTACACTTTTTCAGGCTGTTTTGCTTATCTGGGAATCGTTGTGATCTACAAGCAAACATGTTTGATTGTGTTAAATGTGAACCATCCTTGGGGGGGGGAGTTGGTTTGCAAGAAGATGGGGTTCAGTTATAATGCACATTGACATGATATGCCAAGACCTTTTTAGGAGTTGGAATTCAAAGGCCAATGTTTAAGTTGGTAAAAAACTCAAAAGCATCATTCCTCTGGAGAATGCTCTCAGAGAACATTTCGAAATCATGGTTTCTTTTGTATTTGAGTAAGAAAAACTACAACACTTTTGTTGGAAAGTGATCAAAAGTAAATTATGAACTCTGTTGTAATCTTTTCAGGAGGATGATGCAACACCTTTTTTGCAGTAGGGGTGCGTGCGTAAAATCACTGGGGAAGCCAAGCCAGGAAAAAAAAGCCCCATTACAACCTATGTGTTGTGATAATTGCGTTGTTTGCTCTATAGCCTAGTTAGTTCATTAGTTCATATGCCTTGCCACCATGATATACACTGCTCAAAAAAATAAAGGGAACACTTAAACAACACAATGTAACTCCAAGTCAATCACACTTCTGTGAAATCAAACTGTCCACTTAGGAAGCAACACTGATTGACAATAAATTTCACATGCTGTTGTGCAAATGGAATAGACAAAAGGTGGAAATTATAGGCAATTAGCAAGACACCCCCAAAAAAGGAGTGATTCTGCAGGTGGTGACCACAGACCACTTCTCAGTTCCTATGCTTCCTGGCTGATGTTTTGGTCACTTTTGAATGCTGGCGGTGCTCTCACTCTAGTGGTAGCATGAGACGGAGTCTACAACCCACACAAGTGGCTCAGGTAGTGCAGTTCATCCAGGATGGCACATCAATGCGAGCTGTGGCAAAAAGGTTTGCTGTGTCTGTCAGCGTAGTGTCCAGAGCATGGAGGCGCTACCAGGAGACAGGCCAGTACATCAGGAGACGTGGAGGAGGCCGTAGGAGGGCAACAACCCAGCAGCAGGACCGCTACCTCCGCCTTTGTGCAAGGAGGTGCACTGCCAGAGCCCTGCAAAATGACCTCCAGCAGGCCACAAATGTGCATGTGTCTGCTCAAACGGTCAGAAACAGACTCCATGAGGGTGGTATGAGGGCCCGACGTCCACAGGTGGGGGTTGTGCTTACAGCCTAACACCGTGCAGGACGTTTGGCATTTGCCAGAGAACACCAAGATTGGCAAATTCGCCACTGGCGCCCTGTGCTCTTCACAGATGAAAGCAGGTTCACACTGAGCACATGAGCACGTGACAGACGTGACAGAGTCTGGAGACGCCGTGGAGAACGTTCTGCTGCCTGCAACATCCTCCAGCATGACCGGTTTGGCGATGGGTCAGTCATGGTGTGGGGTGGCATTTCTTTGTGGGGCCGCACAGCCCTCCATGTGCTCGCCAGAGGTAGCCTGACTGCCAATAGGTACCGAGATGAGATCCTCAGACCCCTTGTGAGACCATATGCTGACACATGCACATTTGTGGCCTGCTGGAGGTCATTTTGCAGGGCTCTGGCAGTGCACCTCCTTGCACAAAGGCGGAGGTAGCGGTCCTGCTGCTGGGTTGTTGCCCTCCTACGGCCTCCTCCACGTCTCCTGATGTACTGGCCTGTCTCCTGGTAGCGCCTCCATGCTCTGGACACTACGCTGACAGACACAGCAAACCTTTTTGCCACAGCTCGCATTGATGTGCCATCCTGGATGAACTGCACTACCTGAGCCACTTGTGTGGGTTGTAGACTCCGTCTCATGCTACCACTAGAGTGAGAGCACCGCCAGCATTCAAAAGTGACCAAAACATCAGCCAGGAAGCATAGGAACTGAGAAGTGGTCTGTGGTCACCACCTGCAGAATCACTCCTTTTTTGGGGGTGTCTTGCTAATTGCCTATAATTTCCACCTTTTGTCTATTCCATTTGCACAACAGCATGTGAAATTTATTGTCAATCAGTGTTGCTTCCTAAGTGGACAGTTTGATTTCACAGAAGTGTGATTGACTTGGAGTTACATTGTGTTGTTTAAGTGTTCCCTTTATTTTTTTGAGCAGTGTATATGAAACAATAAGAAGACACAATGTCAGAAGAGATTCAACCACCTTTGTTTCATCACAAAACTGGAGAGCAACATCTGTTCGGTGGAGTCCACAAAACATATTGCATGTAACAAACAGTTACATGACCTACAGCATTGTCAATCAAGTTAATGTTTCTGACATTTTCAGGCAACAAAACAACTGTTTATTTAAAACACCGGAGAGTTACTGCAAGTCGCAAAGAAAACAGGAGCTGCCTCCACTATTCCAGCACCATTTCCACTTCAACATTTCAACATCATCTAATCACCTATCCTTAGTCTAATACAGTGACATCTAAAAGATTCCAAAAACTATTTTGTCCAATCAACGTAAACTAAATATAATTTGGTTGTCCATGGTAATGAATTTCTGTGTATCTCTCTGTGTGTGCTTAAGTAGAAAAAACATGTTGACTCACACTACTTGCAGAAAACAGCAATAACATCCTCCTCTCTTTCTATATCTCTTGACACATTGAAAATAATCATGGCCTCTAAAACTTCAAGCTCTTTACCCTATATGGACCCTATTCCAACTAAACTACTGCAAGAGCTGCTTCCTGTGCTTGGCCCGCCTATGTTGAACATAAGAAACGGCTCTCTATCCACCAGATGTGTACCAAACTCACTAAAAGTGGCAGTAATAAAGAATCTCCTGAAAAAGCCAAACCTTGACCCAGAAAATATCAAAAACTATCGGTCTATATCGAATCTTCCATTCCTCTCAAATTTTTTTGAAAAAGCTGTTGCGCAGCATCTCACTGCCTTCCTGAAGAAAAACAATGTACTATACAAAATGCTTCACTGGTTTTAGACCCCATCATAGCACTGAGACTGCACTTGTGAAGGTGGTAAATGACCTTTTAATGGCACCAGACCGAGGCTCTGCATTTGTCCTCGTGCTCCTAGACCTTAGTGCTGCTTTTTATACCATCGATCACCACATTCTTTTGGAGAGATTGGAAATCCAAATTGGTCTACACGGACAAGTTCTGGCCTGGTTTAGATCTTATCTGTCGGAAAGATATCAGTTTGTCCCTGTAGATGGTTTGTCCTCCGACAAATCATCTGTAAATGTCGGTGTTCCTCAAGGCTCCGTTTTAGGGCCACTATTGTTTTCACTATATTTATTACCTCTTGGTGATGTAATTCGGAAACATAATGTTAACTTTCACTGCTATGCGGACGACACACAGCTGTACATTTAGATGAAACATGGAGAAGCCCCAAAATTGCCCACCCTGGAAGCCTGTGTTTCAGACATAAGGAAGTGGATGGCAGCAAATGTTCTACTTTTAAACTCGGACAAAACAGAGATGCTAGTTCTAGATCACAAGAAAGAAAGATCTTCTGTTGAATCTGACAATTAATCATGATGGTTGTACTGTCGTCTCAAATAAAACTGTGAAGGACCTCGGCGTTACTCTGGACCTTGACCTCTCTTTTGACGAACATATCAAGACTGTTTCAAGGACAGGTTTTTTCCATCTACGTAACATTGCAAAAATCTGAAACTTTCTGTCAAAAGATTATGCAGAAAAATGTATCCATGCTTTTGTCACTTCTAGGTTAGACTACTTCAATGCTCTACTTTCCGGCTACCCGGATAAAGCACTAAATAAACTTCAGTTAGTGCTAAACACGGCTGCTAGAATCTTGACTAGAACCATATTACTCCAGTGCTAGCCTCTCTACACTGGCTTCCTGTTAGGGCTGATTAAGGTTTTACTGCTAACCTACAAAGCATTACATGGGCTTGCTCCTACCTATCTTTCCGATAATGGTCCTGCCGTACTTACCTACCTGTTGTCTAGTGCAGTGTTTCCCATCTCTAGTCCTCGAATACCCCCAACAGTACACATTTTAATTTTAAGCCCTGGACAAGCACACCTGATTCAACCTGTCATTCAATCATCAATCCCTCGATGAGTTGAATCAGGCCCTGGACAATAGAGCTACAACAGAATGTGCTGTTGGGGGTACTGCTGGGGGTACTGCTGGGGGTACTCGAGAAGTTGGGGAACACTGCTCTAGTGTTTGATCCTAAATTAAATTGAGGTGTTCTCAATGACACTTTCACATTTTGTCTAGCTTAAATATAGTGGTAATGGTTATTCTAATTAATAGGTGTCTTTATGTGGATATTCTTGTAAACTGGCTTCTTCATTTTCTTTGGGGAGAAAATTTGGAATAATTAAATTACTGGATGCAATGTAGTAGTCTAGCTGACTGTAGGCTGTATATATATATATATATATTATGAAACAACTGAACTAGGCCTATATGAGCTTGTTTCAGATCTCCATCTCTGACCTAATCCATCAAGTTAGGTCTGACTACCATTCATTCAACATGCCTTGTTGTCATTGGTGAACTGATTAGGCTATTATCACGTCATTAGCAGCCTACTGTTTACAAACAGCTAAATCAAGAGGACAGATTTAAGAACTGATTAATTAACATAGGCCCACTAATCTTTAACAGTCTAACATACATTTTTGTAAAGGATGTTAAAAGGGTAACAGCTCTCACTTTGCCATGTCTGTTTCCATCCACTCAGCGAACTACCGCAACACCGCACGTTTCCTTGCTAGTCAATGGACTTATTACCTTTGCGGAGATCAAAGCATTTGCGGGCAAGAAAGTGTTCTTGATTAATTGACTAAACGCTGTTGCTAAATACCTTTGTCGTAATGACGCCTTCGCTAAGGAGCTAACTACAAAATAATATTTGTTACGTGCTTGACTAATACATGCAATTTTTGAAAATGTATTTGTCAAAGTAATGTATTTCAACTTGACCCTTTTCCCTTTTCCTCATATATCAGTGTATCAACGGGCGAAGTGAAGAGCTGCTCTTCACTTCGCCCGTTGATACACTGATATATGAGGAAAAAAGAAAATGACATTCATTTTTGACCAGTTGAAAATTTATTTTATTGAAATGGTTAACATGATTGAAGAGAAACACACAGCTCTGCAAGGAGCTGTTAAAAACTTCTTATGGATCAAAACGAAACTCAGAAATAAAGATATAATTCATGCCTTACCTTTGACGAGCTTCTTCTGTTGGCACTCCAATATGTCCCATAAACATCACAAATGGTGTGAGGGTGTTGGTGAATGGAAAAATGCAGAGTCAGGCGCAGGACACAAATATGAGTAATAGTCCGAAAGTTTACTCAAAATCAAGATAATGTTCCAACAAGGAAACAATACAAAAATAATCCAGAGCACAAGAACACGAACCCACATGACAACCAATAACACACAAAACAGAGAGGGAAGTCAGAGGGTTAAATAAGAAACATGATTAATGGAATGGAAACCAGGTGTGTATGATCAAGACAAAACAAAACAGAAATGAAACATGGATCGGTGGTGACTAGAAAGCAGGTGACGTCGACCGCCGAACGCCGCCCGAACAAGGAGAGGGACCAACTTCGGCCAAAGTTGTGACAAATGGTCTTTTTGTTCGATTAATTCCGTCGTTATATATCCAAAATATATATCCAAAATGTCCATTTATTTGGCGCGTTTGATCCAGAAAAACACCGGTTCCAACTCGTGCTACATGACTACAAAATATCTCATAATCTACCTGTTATCTTTGTCCAAACATTTCAAACAACTTTCCTAATACAACTTTAGGTATTTTTAAAAGTAAATAATCGATAAAATTTAAGACGGGATAAACTGCGTTCAATACCGGACGAAAACAAAGTGAAGCACGTTCCAGGTCGTGCGCACCAAAACATTAGAGTGCACCTGGAGTGACACAGGAAAATAACAGGGCTACTTCTTCATTTCTCAAAAGAAAAACATCAACCAATTTCTAAAGACTGTTGACATCTAGTGGAAGCTATAGGAACTGCAAGTATATTTCTATTAAAACGGGCCTGCCATAGAAACCCTGGATAGATTGTGCTCGGGGTTTCGACTGACAAATCAGTTATGTTATACTCACAGACTTTATTCAAACAGTTTAAGAAACTTCAGCGTGTTTTCTATCCCAATCTACTAATTATATGCATATTCTAGCTTCTGGGCCTGAGTAACATGCAGTTTACTCTGGGCACCTTATTCATCCAAGCTACTCAATACTGCCCCCCGTTCCCAAAGAAGTTAATGAGGATGGCATATTCAATGAACTGATGAAAAATAACCAAGAACTCCAAGACAAGTTGTCTACAGAAATAAAGGAAATACAACCAAGACAAAAAAGACAAGGCCGAGGACAAAGTCTACTTCCGAAGAAACCCTGAAAAAAGAGGTCCTGCTCCTCCTCTCCATGATAGACACAGGAGGGAGGCCATGTACTTCTATCCACTCCCGTCTGACCAACACTATACAACCAGTGCCTCATCCGCTCATTCTAGTGCCAGTTTTAATATATATTTTTTTTACCCCCTATTTCTCCCCAATTTCGTGGTATTGGTAGTTACAGTCTTGTCTCATTGCTGCAACTCCCGTACAGACTCAGGAGAGGCGAAGGTTGAGAGCAGTGCGTCCTCCGAAACACAACCCAACCAAGCCACACTGCCTCTTGACACAATGCCCACTTAACCCGGAAGCCAGCCACACCAATGTGTCGGAGAAAACACAGTACACCGGGCGACCATGTCAGCGTGCACTGCGTCTGGCCCGCCACAGGAGTTGCTAGTGCACGATGGGACAAGGACATCCCTGCCTGGCCAAACCCTCCCCTAACCCGGACGACGCTGGACCAAATGTACGTTTGCCCCGTGTGTCTCCCGGTCACGGCCGGCTGCGACAGAGCCTTGACTCAAACCCAGAATCTCTATTTTGCACAGCTAGCACTACGATGCAGTGCCTTAGACCACTGCATCACTCAGGAGGCCCTAGTGCCCGTTTTTTATTCAAAGACTGGGCTGACGGAATCGCGGAGGTGGCAGGGGTCACGCGTACAGACGAGATACCTTACCCTACGGGGTAAGAAAAAACAACTACGAGAGGCAGAGGGGAACGTTCGCACGGTCCCAGAACCCACGGGACTGAATGTCTTTAATTTATTAAGCAAGATATTGAGCCCTGCCCATGTCTCCTTGCTTGTAAAAGGTGTTGTAAGCGGTTGCCAATGACAACCATTTACATAAACTGTCCTATCCATGAGTACAACCAACCCACCCTTATCAACAGGGCGGGTTGGTTGTTTTTCATCCTTAGGTAAATTATGTTTGTTCTTAAGGAGATTGCCAACATCTTTTTCAACGAGTCTGCACTATGTCTCAATAGGGTGATTGTGATTGGCTAGAGGTACAGAATAACTCTTACTTCTAAAAGTAGTCAGAGTAGGTGCTCATGAGCAGCTTACATGTTGAGTTGAAATATCACGATTAGGGGAGGTAAAGTATTCCATTAAACAGATGTTTCTAAAACACTTAAACATGTCTACCTTAGCATCAAAATCACCGCACAAAAGATAACCCTTTATTAAGAAACTCAGAAGTGACCCTACTTCCCAATTTCAGAATACTATCTTTACTGTCCTAGATGGCTATTTAAGTTCTGGTCAAATCACCAAAAAAGAACATAACTTTTTGGCTATTCAACACCCTAAAATTGTCACTTTCCATACTTTGCCGAAATTACACAGGATTTACACAAGAATGTTACAAAAACTGTAGCGGGCATTGACGCAGTAACGGCCACTTTATCAACTTTTGTTGACTCTTTTATTAGACCACTCGCAGAACAGCTCCCCTCCTTTGTAAAGGACACCAGCAGTATGATCTCTATCATTGAATCTTTTGATCCTCTTACTGAGAATACTTTGTTTGAGTGGCGCAGCGGTCTAAGGCACTGCATCTCAGTGCTTGAGGTGTCACTACAGACACTCTGGTTTGAATCCAGGCTGTATCACATCCGGCCGTGATTGGGAGTCCCATAGGGCTGTGCACAATTGGCCCAGCGTCGTCCAGGTTTGGCTGGTGTAGGTTGTCATTGTAAATAAGAATTTGTTCTCAACTGACTTGCCTAAAAAAAAGTTACATTTGATGTTGAGTCATATACACAAATATTGCACAAGAGGTTAGTATTGAAGCCATGGGACATTTTCTTTTGCATGTGAACCTAATGAGCTACAGTGGCAAGAAAAAGTATGTGAACCCTTTGGAATTACCTGAATTTCTGCATAAATTGGTCATCAAATTTGATCTGATCATCATCTAAGTAACAACAATAGATAAACACAGTGTGCTTAAACTAATAACATACAAATTATTGTATTTTTCTTGTCTATATTGAATATATCATTTAAACATTTACAGTGTAGGTTGGAAATAGTATGTGAACCCATAGGCTAATGACTTCTCCAAAAGCTAATTGTAGTCAGGAGTCAGCCTACCTGGAGTTCAATCAATGAGACGAGATTGTAGATATTGGTTAGAGCTGCCCTGCCGTATATAAACACTATTATTGCTATTCCTCAAGAAGCATTACCTGATGTGAACAATGCCTCGAACAAAAGAGATCTCAGAAGACCAAAGATTAAGAATTGTTGACTTGCATAAAGCTGGAAAGGGTTACAAAGTATCTCTAAAAGCCTTGATGTTTGTCAGTCCACGGTAAGACAAATTGTATACAAATAGAGAAAGTTCAGCACTGTTGCTACTCTCCCTAGGAGTGGCAGTCCTGCAAAGATGACTGCAAGAGCATAGCGCAGAATGCTCAATGAGGTTAAGAAGAATCCTAGAGTGTAAGCTAAAGACTTACAGAAATCTCTGGAACATGCTAGCATCTCTGTTGACGAGTCTACGATAATAAAACACTAAACAAGAACGGTGTTCATAAGAGGACACCATGGAAGAAGTCACTGCTGTCCAAAAAAAACATTGCTGCACGTGTGAAGTTCGCAAAAGACCACCTGGATGTTCCACAGTGCTACTGGCAAAATATTCTGTGGACAGATTAAACTATATGTGGAGAAAAAAAGGCACAGCACACCAACATCAAAATCTCATCCCAACTATAAAGTATAGTGGAGTGAGCATCATGGTTGGGGGCTGCTTTGCTGCCTCAGGGCCTGGACAGCTTGCTATCATCTATGGAAAAATGAATTCCCAAGTTTATCAAGACATTTTGCAGGAGAATGTAAGCCTATCTGTCCGCCAATTGAAGCGCAACAGGACAGTGACCCAAAACACAGAAGTAAATCAACAACAGAATGGCCTCAACAGAAGAAAATACACCTTCTAGAGGGGCTCATTCAGAGTCCTGACCTCAACCCGATTGAGATGCTGTGGCTTGACCTCAAGAGAGCGGTTCACACCAGACATCCCAAGAATATTGATGAACTGAAACAGTTTAGTAAAGAGGAATGGTCCAAAATTCCTCCTGACTGTTGTGCAGGTCTGATTTGCAACTACAGCAAATGTTTGGTTGAGGCTATTGCTGCCAAAGGAGGGTAAACTAGTTATTAAATCCAAGGGTTCACATACTTTTCCCACCCTGTACTGTGAGTGTTTACACTGTGTTCAATAAACTCATTAAACTGTATAATTGTTTGCGTGTTATTAGTTTAAGCAGACTGTGTTTGTCTATTGTTGTGACCTAGATGAAGATACAGATCAAATTTTATGACCAATTTATGCAGAAATTCTGGTAATTCCAAAGGGTTCACAAACTTTTTCTTGACACTAACTTCCAAAAAAGAACACAGCTGTTTGGCTCTTCAACTCTCGCATTATAACTTTGACGTTTCTTTTTGTACTTTTACCACCTTTCTCCTCAATTTTCATGATATCCAATAAAATGTTTATTTTACCTTTAATTAGCTAGGCATGTCAGTTAAGAACAAATTCTTATTTACAATGACGGCCTATCCCAGCGAAACCCTGGCCAGCTACAACACAGCCTGGGATCGAACCAAGGTCTGTAGGGACACCCCAGACCGCTCTGCCACTCGGGAGGCCCTCACGCACATGTTCCTAAATGATTTCTTTATTCAGACGAAGGGTACTGCTATGGGATCTTCTATGGCTCCTAACTATGCTAATTTGTATGTGGGTTACATGGAGAAACAATCAATTCTCAATCCTCTCAACAACAAAAAATATTGTCTAACATTGTTTGGAAATGGTACATTGATTACATTTTTGTTCTATGGAGGGGTGATGCAAAACAGCTCCAGGCGTCCCATGCTTTTCTTAACTATTGTTCTGAGCACCTGAGATTTACTATGCAATCTGACACACGTCAAATCAGCTCCAGATTTTGACAGAAATATGAGATGCAAAGAAATTTCAAGGAGAGGGGGTACAAAAATGGTCGGATTAATACTGCCATTGAGAAAATCCAAAACAGACATGATCTCTTTCAAGGACAGTTTTGCGTTATTCACTATTCAAAGTTCTCTGAACAAATTAAGGGAATCGTTCACAAACATTGGCACATTCTATGATCCGATGACAGTATCGGTAATACTCTCCACCCCATGGCAAAATGGGTAGATCAGAGCCGGCTCGAAATGCTTTGGTGAAGGGTTGAAGCCTATCAATTCCTTATTTCTGTTGGGGATTGTTTTTCTGCTTGGTTATGGAAAGTCTAAAAACCTACCAGCAGACCAGACTATGCATTGAAGACATTGAGTTGAATTGTGATGATACAGATTAATGATTTAAAGTGAGACCAATTTGGTCGCATAGGCAACAAAATATTTTGCTGTGCAACCAGGAGTTCATTTTGGTAGCACTGTGCGACTATAAAACAAAAAACTATAATAATTATTGTAATGATAAGGCTTCGTTGCACCAATTTTTCTGCGTGCCATAAACAAGTGAGTGCAGATACGTTAGCATCATGGTTTCACCATTACTAGAGTGAAAACGGTGTCATTAACCATTAGTTTACATTTGTTCAGTGATGTTACCTCATTGGCTAGCTAGCTAACAAGCTGGTAACTTTACCAGTATATCCAAACATTTGTTGCCACAGAAAGAAAGGAAAAGGGATAGCTTTTTCAGGAGATCAATGATAATATATGTTTATAAAGAAAATAGGAAAATAGTGCTTTTACACAATGTAGAAACCTAATATATACAGTGCATTCGAAAAGTATTCAGACCTCTTTACGTTTGCCACATTTTCTTATGTTACAGCTTTATTCTAAAATTGATTAAATCATTTTTTCCCCTGATCAATCTACACACAATACACCAGGATGACAAAGAAAAAACATTTGCAAATGTATTAAAAATAAAAGACAAACATCACATTTACATAAGTATTCAGACCCTGTATTCAGTACTTTATTGAAGCACCTTTGGCAGCAATTACAGCCTCGAGTCTTCTTGCGTATGGCGCTACAAGCATGGCACACCTGTATTTTGGGAGTTTTCCCCATTCTTCTCCGCAGATCCTCTCAAGCTCTTTCAGGTTGGATGGGGAGCATCACTGTACAGCTATTCTCAGGTCTCTCCAGACATAAATCGGGTTCAAGTCCGGGCTCTGGCAGGGCCACTCAAGGACTTTGAGACTCCTGCATAGTCTTGGCTGTGTGCTTAGGGTCGTTGTCCTTTTGGAAGGTGAACCTTTGCCCCAGTCTGAGGTCCTGAGAGCTTTGGAGCAGGTTTTCATCACGGATCTCTATGTACTTTGCTCCGTTAATCTTTCCCTCGTTTCTGACTTTTCTCCCAGTCCCTGCTGCTGAAAAACATCCCTACTGCATGATGCTGTCGCCACCACCATGCGTCACCGTAGGGATGTTGCCAGGTTTCTTCAAGAAGTGATGCCAAAGAGTTCAATCTTGATTTCATCAGACCAGAGAATCTTGTTTCTCATGGTCTGATAGTCATGTACCTTTTAGTGAGGAGTGGCTTCTGCCTAGCTACACTATCACAAAGGCCTAATTGGTGGAGTGCTGCAGAGATGGCTGTCCTTCTGGAAGGTTCTCCCATCTCCACAGAAGAACTCTAGAGCTCTGTCAGAGTGACCATTGGGTTCTTGGTCACCTCCCGGACCAAGGTCACCTCCCGGACCATAGCCGGGCTGCCGGGCTGGGCTGCCAGCTCTAGGAAGAGTATTGGTGGTTCCAAACTTCTTCCATTTAAGAATGGAGGACATTGTGTTCTTGAGGACGTTCAATGCTGCAGAACCTTTTTGGTACTCTTCCCCGGATATGTTCCTCAACACAATCCACAGGTGGACTCCAGTCAAGTTGTAGAAACATCTCAAGGATGATCAATGGAAACAGGATGCACATGAGCTCAATTTCGAGTCGCATAGCAAAGGGTCTGAATACTAATGTAAATAAGGTATTTATGTTTTTTATTTTTAATAAATGTGCAAACAATTCTAAAAACCTGTTTTCTCTTTTTCCTTATGGCGTATTGTGTGTAGATTGATGAGGAAAATGATTTATTTAATCCATAAGGCTGTAACGTAACAACATGTGGAAAAAGTCAATGGGTCTGAATACATTTCCCGAATGCAATGTGTGAACTAATAACTTTGTAAATTCAATGACAGGTTTTGTATCAACATTTTAGCATTTTTAATAAACAAATATATTTACAGTGTTACATTTTAGTTTCTAAGGCACAACATAGTCTTAAATATTAGCTAGAATTCATATTGGCTGTATATCAATCAATTAAACATAAATAATTTTTTGGTGCCCCTAAATGTAATGTCGTGCGTCAAACATTTTTTAATTGGGAGCACCAGATGGGTAAAAAATGTAAATAAAACAAAGCAGATATTGAATATCCCTTTGAGCATGGTGAAGTTATTAATTACACTTTGGATGTTCTATCAATACACCCAGTCACTACAAAGATACATGGGTCTTTCCTAACTCAGTTGCCAGAGAAGAAGATAACCGCTCAGGGATTTCACCATGAGGCATATGGTGACTTTAAAACAATTACAAGGTTTAATGGCTGTGATAGTAGAAAACTGCATATGGATCTACAGCATTGTAGTTACTCCACCATACTAACCTAATTGACAGAATGAAAAGAAGGAAGCTTGCACACAATAAAAATATTCAAAAACATGAATCCTGTTTGCAACAAGGCATTGGGCAATTAACTTTTTGTCCTCAATACAAAACGTGTTTTGTTCGAGGCAAATCCAATACAACACATTACAGAGTACAACTCTCCATATTTTCAAGCATATTAGTGGATGCATCATGTTGTGTGCATGCTTGTAATCGTTAAGGACTGTGGAGTTTTTCTGGATAAAAAAAAACAGAATGGAGCTATGCACAGGCAAAATCCTAGAGGAAACCTGCTTCAGTCTGCTTTCCACCAGACACTGGGAGATGAATTCACCTTTCAGCAGGTCAATAACCTAAAACACAAGGCCAAATCTACACTGGAGTTGCTTATAAAGAAGACAGTGAATGTTCCTGAGTGGCCGAGTTACAGTTTTGTCTAGCAATGATCAACAACCACTTTAACAGAGCTTGAAGAATTTTGAAAAGAATAATGGGCAAATATTGTACTCTCCAGGTGTGCAAAGCTCTTAGACACTTATCCAGAAAGACTCACAGCTGTAATCCCTGCCAAAGGGGATTCTAACATGTGTTGACTTAGAGGTGTGGATACATATGTAAATTAAATATTTCTGTATTTCATTTTCATTTTCAATACATTTTCACTATGGGGTATTGTGTGTAGATGAGAGAGAAAAATAAATATTTAATTCATTTTGAGTTCAGGCAAAATGTGGACTAAGTCAAATGGTATGAATACTTTCTGAAGGCACTGTACTGCACAGTAATAAAAAACGTTTAATGTTTCGGCTGCAACCTCAGTAGGCGCTATGTTGACCTCCGGATAAGGTTACCTTTGATCTGAGGAAATGGCTTACATAAGGGCTGTGAGATCACTGGTCTCTGCACTTCCCTCATAGGAATTAATATAGAAAGTTGCACTCCCTGACGTGAGAGAGCGAGAGATACAGTATATATGAAATAACTCAGGGAAGGGGCATGTGTGTTTGTGTGTTATAATACATTTTTATTTGTTTATGTGGATCCCCATTAGCTTTTGAAGAGGCATCAGCTGTTCTTCCTGGGGTGTACAAAAAAAAAACATGACAAGTAACAGAACACTGACACACTGATAGACAAGGACAGTCACAAAGATGTAAAATACAAGGATATACAAACAATACATCAACAACAACAAATATTACAACAATATAACTCCCCTCACAGTCCCCAACGTTCCATGAGATGTTGTTTAATATTTGTTTTTAAGGTAATTTTGCTGTTTGCTTGAGTAATTGGATACGGGAGGGAGTTCCATGCGATCATGGCGCTGTATAATGATGTGTGTTGCTGTGAATTCGTTTTGGACTTGGGGACTGTGAAGATACCGCTGGTGGCATATGTATAGATGTCTGAGCTGAATGTTATTTGATTATGCAAACAATCTGGAATTTTCCCTAGAGTAATAATTTTCATAACTAGAAGAGAAGCAGTTCATCTCTCGTCAACCCTCAACCAGGAAAGACTGGTATGCATGTTGTTATGTTAACTCTGTTTGTGCAGTTATGGGCAAGGCGTGCTGCTCTGTTTTTAGCCAGCTGCAGCTTTGCTACTGTACAGTAGCTCTTTCTTTTCTGTACTTGACCATATTACCAGACAGTAATCAAGATCGGACAAGACAGGAGCAGGAACAACTACTACTTTTGGTTTTTGTCTCAAAAACACAGAACATCTTTTTATAGCAGACATACCCCTCCCCATCTTCACAGCAACTTTTTCAATATGAATTGACCATCCAATGTTATACCTAGGAGTTTAGCTTCCTCAATGGTCACACCCTTTATACACAACTCCTGTTGAGGTTGAGGTCCGAATGTTTTCAACCAAACACAACGCTTGTAGTTGTACATGTATTTAAGGCCAGTCTCAGCATCTTGGGTAAATGTGGAAACCTCCCTGTCCCAGCCTCAGAGGGCATCATGTCCTTGCCAAAGAACTAGCTTCATTACTTTTTAAAAATGTTTTTATTTAACCTTTATTTATCCAGGCAAGTCAATTAAGAACAAATTCTTATTTACAATGACGACCTGGCCAGTGACAACTTTAACCAATCAAAAAAGATTTGGACTCAAATCTGCAGCAACAACATTGAAACAGGGTTTTGATTGTAGATACTGCTCCCGATCAAATGTAATCTAAGTAGTTACATGGAATTACACCACCAAGTCCCCTCTCCCTCCAACGATAAATTATTCACTTCTCTGCTTGCCCCTAGATTGTATCCCATTCAATTCAAGAATAGAGAATGGATAGGAAAATTCATTGACCTGTGATCTAGCTTAACTGTGGCTTTAGCTATAAAGAGATTGATTTTAACTGTAATACATGTGATGGTAAAAAAACACAAGGCTGAAGTTCATAATCTTCTTAAAGATTCCCCCAATCACAGGAGATTACCATGGATGAATGCTGCTCTTGTTTTGATATGCCTCAGGGGCATGCAATTGGATGAGGGGGAAATGCCGGTAGATAGAATGACTGTACCAGCCATTTGACTTGACTTACTGCGTCACGGCTCCACTGTTATACCTGCCCTGCAGATAAACACTAAAAATACATCCCTCTTAATCTTCTTAAGGGAGTGAGTAGGAGTTAGTCTCGCAGTGCTTGACGGACAACACACACACACACACACACACACACATACAATGTTACAAATTCTTAGAGGTCAGCTTAATACCTGAGTTCAAAGGGTGTTCGCGGTTTTCGGCTGCTTTAACTGTTTGGTCGCCCTACCGTTCCTGTGTTCTGCTTTGCCATACAGCCGTCCTACTGTTCCTCTGGTTCTTGCAGTCCTTCAGCAGTCCTTCTGCATGGTTTCTAATTTGCAGTCAGTTTGCAACCCTCGTTGCTGGGCCGAGACCTTTGTTAGTATTGACATGCCAAACCTCAGCAGCCTGGGCAAGATCTGTGGCTCCAGCCGGGGCGAGGATATGGTGGTGATGGACAGGGCCAAGCGCAAGAATTCGGTTAGGCGCATGTCGATCATTGAGGATGGTCAGATTGCTGAGGTTCTCTACCTGATTCCGAAACAATCAATGATGGAGCAGCTTCCCTTCCTGAACCCCAACGACTATATCCTGTGTGAGCGGATGGTAGGCATGCCGCCAGACATGGGATCAATTGGACCAGGTAAGGGATTGCTCATCTGCCTAGTGTTGCCACCATTCCGATTTGGTCTGGAGACTGGGTTTGTTCTTCTGAAGGCGAGCGAAAAAGCTATTCAGTTAGATTGTCTTTGAAATGAATTGATGTAAATTCAAAAGTTTTAGGACAATTTGGTAGCACTTTATTTGGGGAGTTGTACTCGTTCAACTTTCAACAAATTGTTGTATTAACTATCCACTAACCCTAAACTTAATCCTTACCCTTACCCTAGCCCTAACCCTAAGAAGATGCATATAAATAGAGTGGCAGTTTTCAAATCTGTAAAAGGAGTCACCAAATAACATTAGAACAACTTTACCTTCAATCTCCCAGATTGAGTTTGGTCCGAGTTGGCAACCCTACTGGAGTGGTGGAGAGAAATTAGTGAAGAAAAGAGATTGGGACAGTGGAAGGTAACAGAAGGGGAGATAACATTGAGAAAGGACTCCTATTAAGACATTCTTGAATAGTGTAAGAGAGAAGGAACTGGGAACCAAGAGTAGAGGGAGTATTGAGGAGTGAGGAAAATAATGTGTAGACTGGAGCGAGGAAGAGAGAAGATAGGGAATGGGAAATACATTTTATTTTGGGTATGTTGAATTGACTATTTCTAATATAAATCTAAAAAAGAACACAAGTAGGTGGCCAGTGCGATGCAGAGAACTTTAGTAAACTATTCACAGGTAATATGTACAAGGAGCAGATCAGTCTATAGTATACAGTATATAACATCAGGACGCGTAACTGCAATGCGCTTCGACTACAAGAGTCTTCATCAGTCAAAATACAAAAAAGGTAATTATATGTGGGGACTTCCCAATTTGAGCTCCATTCAACGTGCAGACATGTTAATCTGTGGAGTCAATGTTGTGGGCTCTAGAGAATAGAATACAGTGGCTTGCGAAAGTATACACCCCCCTTGGCATTTTTCCTATTTTATTGCCTTACAACCTGGAATTCAATTTGATTTTTGGGGGGGGTTGTATCATTTGATTTACACAACATGCCCACCACTTTGAAGATGCAAAATATTTTGGGGGGAGAAACAAACAAGAAATAAGACAAAAAAACAGAAGACTTGAGCGTGCGTAACTATTCACCAAAGTCAATACTTTGTAGAGCCACCTTTTGCAGCAATTACAGCTGCAAGTATCTTGGGGTATGTCTCTATAAGCTTGGCACATCTAGCCACTGGGATTTTTGCCCATTCTTCAAGGCAAAACTTCTCCAGCTCCTTCAAGTTGGATGGGTTCCGCTGGTGTACAGCAATCTATAAGTCATACCACAGATTCTCAATTGGATTGAGGTCTGGGCTTTGACTAGGCCATTCCAAGACATGTAAATGTTTCCCCCTAAACCACTCGAGTGTTGCTTTAGCAGTATGCTTAGGGTCATTGTCCTGCTGGAAGGTGAAACTCTGTCCAGAGTCTCAAATCTCTGGCAGACTGAAACAGGTTTCCATCAAGAATTTCTATGTATTTAGCACGCCATCCATCATTCCTTCAATTCTGACCAGTTTCCCAGTCCCTGCCGATGGAAAAACATCCTCACAATATGATGCTGCCACCATCATGCTTCACTGTGGGGATGGTGTTCTCGGGGTGATTAGAGGTGTTGGGTTTGCGCCAGACATAGCGTTTTCCTTGATGACCAAAAAGCTCAAATTTAGTCTCATCTGACCAGAGTACCTTCTTCCATATGTTTGGGAAGTCTCCCACATGCCCTTTGGCGAACACCAAATGTGTTTTCTTATTTTTTCTTTAAGCAATGGATTTTTTTCTGGCCACTCTGCCGTAAAGCCCAGCTCTGTGTAGTGTACGGCTTAAAGTGGTCCTATGGACAGATACTCCAATCTCCACTGTGGAGCTATGCAGCTCCTTCAGGGTTAACTTTGGTATCTTTGTTGCCTCTCTGATTAATGCCTTCCTTGCCTGGTCCATGAGTTTTGGTGAGCAGCCCTCTCTTGGCAGGTTTGTTGTGGTGCCATATTCTTTCCATTTTTTATCATGGATTTAATGGTGCTCCGTGGGATGGTCAAAGTTTCTGATATTTTTTATAACCCAACCCTGATCTATATTTCTCCACAACTTTGTCCCTGACCTGTTTGGAGAGCTCCTTGTTCTTCATGGTGCCGCTTGCTTGGTGGTGCCCCTTGCTTCGTGGTGTTGCAGACTCTGGGGCCTTTCAGAACAGGTGTATATATACTGAGATCATGTGACAGATCACATGACACTAAACTAACGTCCACCTGTGTGCAATCTAACTAATTATGTGACTTCTGAAAGTAATTGGTTGCACCAGATCTTATTTAGGGGCTTCAATGCAAAGGGTGTGAATACATATGCACGCACCATCAGTTTTAATTTTTTTAAATTTTTTTAAACAAGTTATATTTTTCATTTCACTTCACCAATTTGGACTATTTTGTGTGGGTCCATTGTATGAAATCCAAATAAAAATCCATTCAAATTACAGGTTGTAATGCAACAAAACATGAAAAACACCAAGGGAGTTGAATACTTTTGCAAGGCACTGTATACTTTGTTTTTCTGTATTTTGTACCAGTTTAAGGTCAACAAATGGTTTTTGTTTAACATTAAGATCATACTGCCCTACTTAGGGTAAATGGAAGCTCCTATTGTGCCTGGCTCAGCCTTATACAGTTTAAGGTACTTCACGTATCCCTTTTAGTAAGGCCAGATTGTCCAAATTCTACCCAAATTTTGATGGTACATGTGACAGGGGTAAAAGCTCCTTGGAGGACTTGACCCACATATTCTGGTCCTGTCCTTGTGTGGCAGATTATCGGTCCACTATATTTAAAACCCTTTCTGAAGCATTTGGTATAAAGTTGCAGCCATTCTGCAGAAATGGCTATTTTTGGAGTACCAAACTGTCACGGCCGTTGTAGGGAGGAGACCAAGGCGCAGCGTGGTATGCGTACATTCTCTTTAATATAAGAATGAACACCGAACAAAACTAACAAAATAACAAAACAACAAAAACAAACCATGAAGCTATACAAAGAGTGCTGAACAGGCAACTACACATAGACAAGAACCCACAAAACCAAAAGGGAAAATGGCAACCTAAATATGATCCCCAATCAGAGACAACGATAAACAGCTGCCTCTGATTGGGAACCAATTCAAGCCACCATAGAAGTCATATGCCTAGACTTACCAACACCCCTAGACATACAAAAAACCCTAGACAATACAAAACAAGCATACCCACCCTCGTCACACCCTGACCTAACCAAAATAATAAAGAAAACATAGATAACTAAGGTCAGGGCGTGACATAAACAACAATCCTTCTTGGGAAAAATGTACAATGTCTTTATATGTTTATATGATTTTTAAGAAACCTGTGTGTGTCTGCTTGCTTGCATGAGTTTGAGTGTGAGTGTACTGTGTACACGTGTGTATGTATCCATGTGTCCCATATGACAACTTGAAGTACATGTTTTCTTAAAGCAGATTAGCTCATTGAGTGTGTTGTACCTACATAATAAAGGTTTAGATGTGTTCTTAATGGGGTACAACCACTTGTCACTGGTGTGATACCCTGTAAGGTCATCCTTTGAACCTTTAGTTGTAGGTACATTATTGTACCCCAGTTCATACCTCAGATATTACCTTTCTTACATGTAGTCCACAGATACAAAACCATGTACTAAGAAAAGGCCAGTTTTATTGCTTCTTTAATCAGAACAACTGTTTTCAGTGCTAACATAATAGCAAAAGGGTTTTCTAATGATTAATTAGCCTTTTAAAACTATAAACTTGGATTAGCTAACACTACGTGCCATTGGAACACAGGAGTGATGGTTGCTGATAATGGGCCTCTGTACACCTATGCAGATATTCCATTAAAAATCTGCCGTTTCCAGCTACAATAGTCATTTGCAACATTAACAATGTCTACACTGTATTTCTGATCAATTTGATGTTATTTTAATGGACAAAACATGTAATTTTCTTTCAAAAACAAGGACATTTATAAGTGACCCCAAACTTTTGAACGGTAGTGTATATGTGACCCACCGAAATAGTGTTAAAGTAACACTGTTCAAAGTGTTGACAAACTAATACCCATGACTGTTGTTGTTAATGACAGAGACATGGTTTTTGCAGTGATACTCTTCTATTTCTGAAACCACCAAATGACTGTGTAAATCCATGTTTTTGAATTAAACGTAAACGATTTATGACTATAGATTATACAGGCCTTCAGTTATGGCATAGTTTTCCCCTAACATTTTGGTCTGATGATCCTGGTTCTTTGGCCATATCAGATCTACAAATCACAATATGCTGGCTTGTCGTGATGTGCAGTTCATGAACAATTCTTTCTTTTTAACAAATCTTTTTACTGACTCAAAGGTCATGATTTGTTTTTCTGAGTGACTCATTCATTGTAGACATTCATTTGATCTGCTGCCTGCAATGAATTCTACAGTAGGATTATTACACGCTCCTCCGATGACTCCAGATACTTGCACCGACCAACAACTGTCTGTCATTTATGCGCACAGGCAAAATATATCATTCTGCAGGCAGCATTGAGAATGAAAAGACTAGCAAATTAAGTAGGTCTATGGTGTCAGGTAAGGTAGAGGTGATATGATCCTTAACTAGTGTGATAGAAAAATTACATATTTACCTTGTGTATTTGATATTAATGTTTAACAATTAATATTTAACTAATAGTAAGACATTTCTGTCTTGCTAGTGTCTGTGTTTTCATGGGCTCCACTCTAGTTCCCTGCAGCTAATCTGGGCGTATTATCACTGGAGATGGCTTGAGCTGACAAATGGGTTAAAGACTGAATTACATAGACAAGAATGTGTTTTACTAGAGATAGCTTAGGAGTAGAACAATCCCTCATTGTCTCAATCATCCTTGCATCTGGGAAACTAAGTCAGGGTGGGGTTAAGACAACAACCCACGTGCAGATAACGACAGGATGAAGCCAGAGTGGCTTATGATGCTCCTTGGTCTGCATGAGGGGGGTTTAACCAACCATGACTTGAGCATTGTTAGTGTCAGCTATATATAGTACTCTGCATGTTTGTAAAGGTTAGGTTACTCAGTACAACACTCAAGGGTGGGGGGTCAACCAGCCTCATTATTGCAATAATTAATACATTTTTAAAAAATGTTTGAAGAAATTACAAAATCTCTCTCAGTACTGAATTTCCACAACACTAGCCACTCAAAGCAATTCATGATGACAGAAGTGCTAAGGGGTGATAATCATTTAGTTCAGTTACCTTTGCTTTCTTGGGTACAGAAACAATGGTGGACATCTTGGGGCAACAAGTGGGGACAGCAGACTGGGATAGGGAGAGATTGAATATGTCCGTTAACCCTCCAGCCAGCTGGTCTGCACATGTTCTGAGGACGCGGCTAGGGATGTCATCTGGTCCGGCAGCCTTGCGAGGGTTAACACGTTTAAATGTATTACTCACGTTCGGCCACGGAGGAGGAGAGCTCACAGTTCTTGGTAGCGGGCCGCGTTGGTAGCATTGTGTTATCCTCAAAGCGGGTGAAGAAGGTGTTTAGCTTGTCCGGAAGCAAGACGTCGGTGTCCACAACGTGACTTGCTTTCCCTTTGTAGTCCGTGATTGTCTGTAGACCCTGGCGCATAGGTTTTGTGTCTGAGCCGTTGAATTGTGACTCCACTTTGTCTCAATACTAACATTTTGCCTGTTTCATTTCCTTACGCAGGGAATAACTACACTGTTTGTATTCGGCCATATTCCCAGTCACCTTGCCATGGTTAAATGCGGTGGTTCGCGCTTTCAACTTTGCGCAAATGCTGCCATTTATCCATGGTTTCTTGTTAGGGTAGGTTTTAATAGTCACAGTGAGTACAACATCTGCTATACATTTCCTGATAAACTCAGTCACGGTATCCGTCAATGTTATTCTTAGAGTGTTACCCGAAATATATATTTAAACAAATATATTATTTCACCTTTATTTAACCAGGTAGGCTAGTTGAGAAAACGTTCTCATTTACACCTGCGACCTGGCCAAGATAAAGCAAAGCAGTGCGACACAAACAACAACACAGAGTTACACATGGAATAAACAAACATACAGTCAATAATACAATAGAAAAAGTCTATATACAGTGTGTGCAAATGAGGTAGGATAAGGGAGGTAAGGCAATAAATAGGCCATAGTGGCGAAATAATTACAATATAGCAATTAACTTCTTAGAGCTAGGGATCAGATTTTATTTTTAATTTTTTTAAATAATGTGCCCAACGTAAACAGACATTTTCTCTGGCCCAGATCGTAGAATATGCATATAAGTTTCCAAAACTGTCAAAATATTGTCTGTGAGTATAACAATACTTATTCTGCATGCGAAAACCTGAGAAAATGTAACCCGGAAGTGATATATTTTTTTTTATCTGTGTTTCCTGTCCCGTCTATCCTCCATTTAAAGGGTTATCAACCAAATTCCTTTTCCAATGGCTTCCTCAGGCTGTGACCAGGCTTTAGACATAGTTTCAGGCTTTTATTTTGAAAATTAACAAGATTTTTCAAAAGTAGTCCGGTGTCCTCTGAATGTTTCCTGCGCGCGAGAGAGGGGCACCCCATTTTCCTTTTGTCTCTTAATGAATAGGTTATGGTCCGGTTGAAATATTATCGATTATTAAAACATAGAACAATAAATAGATGTTTTGTTCGAAAAATGTGCATATTTGAGGTATAAATCAGTTTTACATTGCAGCTACAATCACAGCTACCGTCACAAATAGCACCGAAGCAGCCAGAGTAATTACAGACACCAACGTGAAATACCTAAATACTCATCATAAAACATTTCTGAAAAATACATGGTGTACAGCAAATGAAAGACAAGCATCTTGTGAATCCAACCAATATTTCCGATTTCTTAAGTGTTTTACAGCGAAAACACAATATAGCATTATATTAGCTTACCACAATAGCCAGAAACACAAGCCATTTACCAGCAGCAAAAGTTAGCGATCGTAACAAACCAGCAAAAGATATATAATTTTTGACTAACCTTGATAAGCTTCATCAGATGACAGTCCTATAACATCAGGTTATACATACACTTATGTTTTGTTCGAAAATGTGCATATTTAGAGCTGAAATCAGTGGTTATACATTGTGCTAACGTAGCATCTTTTTCCCAGAATGTCCGGATATTTTTATGACACTCAACTATTCTGACCAAATAACTATTCATAAACGTTACTAAAAAATACATGTTGTATAGGAAATGATAGATACACTAGTTCTTAATGCAATCGCCGTGTTAGAATTCTAAAAATAACTTCATTACGACATCCAGCTTAGTTATAGCGAGAGAGTGCCCAAAATCTGGGCGCAAACTAATAGTACACATGTTCGACAGATATATAAAATAGCATCATAAAATGGGTCCTACTTTTGATGATCTTCCATCAGAATGTTGTACAAGGGGTCCTTTGTCGGGAACAATCGTTGTTTGGTTTTAGAATGTCCTCTTCTCCAGTCAATTAGCACGGAAAGCTAGCAAAGTGGCGCGAAGCTGTGCTTCGTGAACAAACGCAGACAAAGCAACACGCCTAACGTCCCGAAAAAAATTCAATAATCTAATAAAACTATATTGAAAAAACATACTTTACGATGATATTGTCACATTTATCAAATAAAATCAAAGCCGGAGATATTAGTCGTCTATAACGACAGCTTTTCAGAAGCCAATGCTGATGTCCTACCCGCGCCTTCCTGAACAAAGGAAATTGGGGTCATGTCATTCCAAGACCTCTCTTTTGACCATAGATATAGCTATACACTCCATTTCTTCTCTCACTGCCTATTGACATCTAGTGGAAGGCGTATGAAGTGCATGTATACTAATAGATTTCAAGCAAATTAATAGGGAGGCCCTGGAACAGAGCCTCGATTTCAGATTTTTCACTTTCTGACAGGAAGTTTGCTGCAAAATGAGTTCTGTTTTACTCACAGATATAATTCAAACGGTTTTAGAAACTTGAGAGTGTTTTCTATCCAATAGTAATAATAATATGCATATTGTACGAGCAAGAATTGAGTACGAGGCCGTTTGAAATGGGCACCTTTCATCCAAGCTACTCAATACTGCCCCTGCAGCCATAAGAAGTTAATTTTATTGCTTTTCTGACATTCGTGACCAAGCTAACCAAGCTAATATAAGGCTAGCTGTTGTAGCATTGAAAGCTACACTCACAAAAGCTTGGATTTCTTTCGCTGTAAAATATATTTTCAAAATCTGACACGATAGGTGGATTAACAACAAGCTAAGATGTGTTTTGGTATATTTCACTTGTGATTGCATGATTATAAATATTTGTAGTAATATTTTTGCATTTGGCGCCCTGCAATTCTAGCGGTTGTTTAGGAAAGTGATCCCGTAAAAGGGATCCATAGCGCAGAGAAGTTAAACACTGGAGTGATAGATGTGCAGAAGATGTATCCCAGTCTACAGATCTATCAAAACAATCTTGAAGCGTGGATTCAACAATCTTGAAGCATGGGTACTTCCTGTTTTAGTTTCGGCCTATAGGAACGGAGGAGCAAAATGGAGTCGTGATCAGATTTGTCGAAGAGAAGGCGGGGGAGGGCCTTGTAAGCGTTTCTGAGTAGCAGCTGAGTAGCAGTGGTCTAATGTTTTCTCAGAGCGAGTGCTACAGTCAATGTGTTCGCAGAACTTCGGTAGCGTTTTCCTTAAATTTGCTTTGTTAAAATCCCCAGCTACAATAATATCCAGTGAAGTTCTTTGAGGACTGTCGTGGTGTCAGCTTGAGGGGGAATATACACGGCTGTGACTATAACCGAAGAGAATTCTCTTGGGAAGTAATATGGTCTGCATTTGATTGTGAGGTATTCTAGGTCGGGTGAACAAAAGGACTAGAATTTCTGTGTGTTATAACAATCACACCATGAGTGGTTAACACATTCTATGCTTGCTTCGAGGCAGAATATCGAGCCATCCAGGAAGACCCACATCAAGGCCAGCATGCCAAGCGTACTGGACCAACTTCAATTTGCCTACAGCTGTAACAGATCCACAGAAGCTGCCATTTCCATTGCTATTCACACGGCCGTAACACATCTGGACAAGCGAAACACCTATGTGAGAATGCTGTTCATTGACTACAGTTCAGCAATCAATACTATTGTTCCCTCCAAGCGCAAAACACCAAGCTCAGAACCCTTGCCCTGGACACCAACCTCTGCAACTGGACTTCCTAATGGGCAGACCACAGGCTGTGAGGACTGGCAACAACAACTCCAAACTGACTCTTAACACAGGGGCCCCCTAGGGGTGTGTAAAAGGTGGCAGAGCTCGAGGTCGCCAGGCTGCTCATCATTGCACACACTTGTCACCATCGTTACGTGCACCAGCGCTTCGTCGGTCTCACCTGGACTCCATCACATCATTGATTGCCTCCCCTATATCTGTCAATTCCTCAGTTTCATTCCCGTGTCTACATTGATGTTGTTTTGTTTCGCTTGTCCAGACACTCTTCTTGTTTAGTTTCATGTCTATTTATTATGAAATCCTTTACCCTGTACTTGCTTCCCGTCTCCCAGTGTCTGTGGTTACGGAATCGTTACAGTGTTCTCAGTCCTCTGCTGTATTCTCTGTTCAACCACGACTATGTAGATTTGCATGACACCAACTCCATCATCAAGTTTGCTGACGACACTACGGTTGTAGGCCTGATAAACAACAACGTTGAGTCAGCCTATAGGGAGGAGGGAAGCGAACTGGCATTGTGGTGTCATGACAATGACCTCAATGTCAGCTAAACAGACTAGCAGAGGAAGGAACATGCCCCAATCCACATCAACGGGACTGCAGTAGAGAGAGTGACGAGTTTTAAGTTCCTCTGTGTCCACATCCCCGAGGACTTGACATGGACTAACAACACCACCACTCTTATCAAGAGGGCGTAACAGCGTCTCTACTTCCTAAGGCAGTTGATGGAATTCAGTATAACGCCCCGGATCCTCTCCAAATACTTCGGCTGCACCATCGAGAGCATCCTGACCGGTTGCATCATGGCCTGGTATGGGAATTGCTCTGTCCACAACCACAAGGCCCTCCGGGATATCTACTCGAAAGGGTACCTGAAGAAGTCACCCAGCATCATCAAGGACCCCACACACCCCAGCCACAAACTGTTCTTTCCCTTACCGTCGGGCAGACAGTATTGGAGCATGAGGTCTGATACCAGCAGGCTTAGAGATCAGGCTTTCTATCTACAAGCCATGAGGCTGCTGAACACTTGTACTGGACGGACCACCTGCTCTGATTTTCCGCACCTTAGCACTCATGCACACACCCACACAGACATATATACACACACATATACATTGATACTACACACACATCACAACTGCTGCTACCAGACTCTTATTATACTGCTCAGTTTATACACTGCCCCCATCCCCCCTTCCCCAATACACATGCAAATATTGTAAATATTTCTTATTGTTGTTGCATTGTCAAGAAAGAACCTGCAAGTACACATTTCAATAGACAATGCTATACATGCGTATCTTGTACATACAATTAATCAAACTTGGAACTTGAGTCAAAAAGGGTTTAGCCAGTAAGAAGAGTCAAATTTCCCATCACTACTGGCTTGTATAGTGAACAGTAATTCCTATTGGAATCCAGCCAGATGATATTCAACAATTTGAACTTTTTCTCACCCACAACCTGCACTCAGAATGATTACTATGGTACAGTACCAGCTAATGAAGACTACATAAACAATCTAAACTGGAACAAACATTTCAGTAACAGGTGCATTAAGTCCAATCACTTACAGATTGGATTAGTTTAGAAAAATGTAAGATATGTATCTGTGTATAGGAAGAAAAATATATATATCAATGTGCATGTAGAAAAATATTTAAAAAATCAACCTCTAACAAAGCATGCTGGGAACTATGATAATGATGCCCCTCCCCCCCAAAAAATCACCTTGAGAATGTTGACGGAAATTAACTCAACACAGTCAAGTAACAACAACACCACGCGGTGTTAATTCCACTGTGATTGAGATAAAACGTCATATATTCACTGCAGTTGGTGTCAATTTCAATCCCACTGGTGTTAACTCCACTAGAATCAACAATCAGATATAGCACTCACAACACGTTTAACACCCGCATGTTTGCTGTGTGTACACGCACCACGTTTTGAACACAGTGATTTAAATACATTTTAGGTGGCCGTGCTCATACCTGTCTGTTCTCTCCTCCAGTGGCCCATGTTCAGGACCCTGCAGAGAAGCTGTGCATCCAGTGCTACAAATGTGGGGAGCCATGCAAGGGAGAGGTGCTGCGGGTCCAGTCTAAGCACTTCCACATCAAGTGCTTTACCTGCAAGGGTGAGTGTGTATATGTGTGTGTGTGTGTGTGCGCGCGCTCTCACGTACATGTTTGTCTGTGCGCACACATATGTGTGCGTCTATCCCTGGACCCGAATCTCACTTATTCCCAGTCTCTTTTCCTTGTCAACTTTGAGGAATTTGCAGTGTATGCCCTTTGGTCCAATGCACAGGGAAGTCTTTAGAAAAGGTCAGATGTGGCGGATGGTTGGAACTCTTGCAATTTTTGTCACTTTGTGGTTACCGTCTTGTGTGAGTAGTGTGACCTCGAATGATTCATTGAATGGTAATGAATTGTGTTTACATGGCAACTTTCACCTGGTCTCAAAGGGTATACATTTCCTTACTTGAGATCGGTAACGTGCTATTCTCACCCAGAACGGGAACTATGGAATTTTCATTCCAAATGATCCCACTTACTATTTTCTTTGTTATATATTTTTATTCACAGAAAATGGAAGACAAAACATTCAGAACTTGTAATCCCACAGTGACATTATTGCGACTCAAGCCAGGGTTAACTCTAGAGGACGTCTGGTTAGTTTGTATTGTGGGCTGAGAGAGGAGATTGAAGGAAAGGCTAACATATATCATGTTTTTTTCAGGAATAATAATCAAAGTAATACAAATTCATCAGTTTAGTCAATTGTCAATCAATAGTATGATACAATATCAAATGTTCACTTCTTATAAACTATAATAATTTGTCTTGTGCTAACAGCAGTACAATGCGCACAGTAGCGGCATCAAACAATGCCACTAAGACATTGCTCGTCCTAATAATTATATATTTATATATTTTTTAATTCCATTATTTTACTTTTAGATGTGTGTGAATTGTTAGATACTACTGCACTGGTGGAGGTAGGAACAAAAGCAATTCTCTACATACGCAATAACATCTGCATAATATGTGTATGTGACCAATAACATTTGATTTGAAACCCCTTTACTAAAGACTGAGATCCATAACAAGCTGCCCAACTTGTAAGTACAACTACCTCAATATACTCACAAGTCAAGCAGATATTCAGCATCCAAAATAATACGAATTTTCTATCATTCTTCTCCTCTCTTTTATAATCAAATTGAGCTGCTTCCTAAGGAAACCCCCCATAAAGCGCTAACCACACTCCACTGTCTTCACAAATTTCAAAGTGATTGAATTGAGTTTCTCCACCCTCTCTCGAGTCAACTAATTCCAAAAAGAAACAGAACACCCCGAACTTACACAATAAGCAAATGTCAACTTGAGGTAACAAGACACTCGGTCGAAGTTCACGTTTGGTTCAGTCACTTAGCAACGCTCAGCATCAGAAGAGTGAAAGTCAGGAAGGAGTGTAAGCTCGCACACAGGCTCACCTCCACGCTCTTGACCTCTTCTTCAGCTTTAACAGGGTTTCAAAGATGGTGTAGCAGAAGATGCTGATGCTGATGCCACCTAAACAGCCTTTCTCTTATTCCATCGACTGTTGCGCCAACATGGTCATTATACCACGTTCACCAGCAGTCTCCTTACAGCTTCTGTGGTATCTGTTGTTTTACAGGATCTTGACAGAAATAAGATGATATTTGCCTGTGATAGAGAACTATTTGGTCTGCGACTAATTCACTCCTCGTATCCATAGAAATGGCAATTAGTATTAGACCAAGACCATTGCTCAATCCGCCTTTATACTAACAAAACCTTGTCTTGCTCTACAAATCCTTACTGCTTACAAAAAAAGAGCTCAGTGCTTGTCTTGTTGAATTTCATATATTGAATGAAAAACTACCAAATACATTTCATGGTCACATTTTTTATTGCGTTTGTGAAAGATTTTGGAAAGACTGCATACGCCAGACTACACTCATAAAGCTTTGTCTATCCATTTTCATGGCAACCTCATAAACAAATCCTAAGAGTCTATCGACGCACCTGTGCGTCAATCTAAGTAACATAATAAAAAAATCCCCATCAAAATCTGTCAGGTTCAACTATAGACATCTATTTTTGCATGGGCTGCGCCTCAATCCACCACATCCGCCTATGTCGGCCTTTCACATCTGTGGTGGAAGGTTGCCGAGCAACAGCGGTGTTTGTCATACCATGAGACATACCGAAAATCGGTCTTCTCACAAAAACGTCAGTAGCATCCGAATGGCTAATATTACCACTCTCAGGAAAGAGGAGACTCTCACGAACTCGGCGGTGTTCTCCGTTTTGCTCTACATTTCACGGGATTCTTGTGAAAGTAACCCATACAAATGAATGGAAGTATGGAGGTAGTTTTGTGCCAACAAAAATAAGGCGCTAAATATGTGTCCCAAAAACCATTCATAAGAAAATCATAAAAAATATTCCCTGAGCTTTCTTATATATTCCAGATATAATATAGACACTTCAAAACCATATTCCTTATGATTTATTTTTAATTTTCTTTTTTGCCATTTATGAATGTGTTATTCAATGTGTTTCTATGGGCTATAGTAGTAAAGATCAAATGCAACATGTTATCAAATAACTGTTCTATATTTTTTTTATACCTAAAGGGATCCTACAATTAAAAATCAAATAGCTAAATGATCCATGATATAACCATCGTAAAACAATTCCGTATGTTAGCTTATAGGTTTTAAAGTCCCATTCTTGTGCGCAGATTCAGGAATTCAGACAGTACTGTTGGAGCTTGTATGGAGATGGCTAGCATTTCCCCTCCAGAAATCTGTCTCTCTGTGTCTGTGTGTATGTGTGTATGTGTGTGTGTGTGTGTGTGTGTGTGTGTTTTGTGTGCATGCCTGTCTAAAACCACAGAGGCAAAGTCTATTTGTGTCCTTCTGGGCCCCTCGACCTCCAGGGCTCTGGGAAGCCTGCCATAATCCCTCTATCACAATACCAGTGGCCGGTGTGACCTGCATTAGCAATTTCCGCTAATGGCTGATGACACCTCCTTCCCCCCCAAAAATAAGTAATTTACCATTACCCTGAACTTCCAGAGAGGCACTAGTGCATCCAATTGTACACTGTAACGGAAAACTGTAATTGATATGATAATTTTGGGTATTATCAACAGTAAAATACTCTGAAACATATTACTGCAGCATACTGTAAATTATGGTGCATTGTGGGAAAATTGTATATAAATGATCAACATTTGAAAACAATTACCTTTCCTCAAATGTCAAACTACCTGGAAGTCTGAAAAGATAGACGGAGTGGGCGGGGAGCTAACCTTGACTGGTGGTTCTTTGAAAATGCCTATGTCAAGCAACATGGACACAGTGAGCAGTGTTGCAGTGAGATTCTCAAGCAAATTGGCTGATACACAAAAGAACTCAAACAACATTGATTACTATCCAATCCTGTAATACATCACATCATGGTTTCACAAATTACTTGTTTACAGTGCCTTGCAAAAGTGTTTTTCCTATTTTGTTGCATTACAACATGTCATTTAAATTTATATTTATTTAGATTTCATGTAATGGACATACACAAAATAGTCAAAATTGGTGAAGTGAAATGAAAAAAAAAAAAAAAAAAAAAAAAATTACAACGGAAAAGTGGTGTATGCATATGTGTAACGATTTTAGTCGTCAGATGAAGAGTAGTCGGACCAAAGCGCAGCGTGGTAAGTGTTTATGTTAATTTATTATTAAAAAAACAGAACACTAAACAAAATAAGAGAGACATACCCCAAGAGACTTGCAGCTGTAATTGCTGCAAAAGGTGGCTCTACAAAATATTGACTTTGGGGGGGTGAATAGTTACGCACGCTCAAGTTCCATTTTTTTGTCTAATTTATTGTTTGTTTCACAAGAAAAAAATATTTAGCATCTTTAAAGTGGTAGGCATGATGTGTAAATCAAATGATACAACCCCCCCCAAAAAATACATTTTAATTCCAGGTTGGAAGGCAATAAAATAGGAAAAATGCTAAGGGGATGAATGCTTTCGCAAGCCATTCTACCTAACTGTTTGGTTATTGTAATAGCATCAATATAGACAAGATGTTGGCTCTATAATTTAGCTAGCTATCCCAAATGGAATTAAATTAAACAAGTAGTATTAACATTAAACAAGTAATAATAATAATAATAATAATAGCAATAAAATATATATTAGTACCAGTAAAAAGTTTGGACACACTTACTCATTCCATGGTTTTTATTTATTTTTTATATTTTCTACATTGTAGAATAATCATGAAGATATCAAAAGTATGAAATAACACATATGGAATCATGTATTAGCCAAAAAAGTGTTAAACAAATACAAATATTTTATATTTGAGCTTCATCAAATTAGCCACCCTTTGTGTTGATGACAGCTTTGCACACTCCTGGCATTCTCTCAACCAGCTTCATGAGGTAGTCACCTGTAATGCATTTCAATGAACAGGTGTGCCTTGTTAAAAGTTAATTTGTGGAATTTCTTTCCTTAATGTGTTTGAGCCAATCAGTTGTGTTGTGACAAGGTAGTGTTGGTATACAAAAGATGGCCCTATTTGGTAAAAGACCAAGTCCATATTATGGCAAGAACAGCTCAAATAAGCAAAGAGAAATGACAGTCCATCATTACTTTAAGACATGAAGGTCAGTCAATCTGGAAAACCATCAAGTGCTATGATGAAACTGGCTCTCATGAGGACCACCACAGGAAAGGAAGACCCAGAGTTACTTCTGCTGCAGAGGATAATTCATTACATTTACCAGCCTCAGAAATTGCAGCCCAAATGCTTCACAGAGTTCAAGTAACAGACACATATGGCGCCGGAGAAGAAGCCTGACATTTTACGTGTCCCCAACCGATTGTGGTTTTTGTTCATTTATTTGCGTTGTTTGAAACTTATTTTGTACATAATGTTGCCGCTACCGTCTCTTATGACCGAAAATAACTTCTGGACATCAGGACTGCGATAACTCACCACGGCCTGACAGAATCCTTTTTTTCTTTTAACGAGTCTGACGATCCCGACGCGAATGATATACTGCTTTCTCGGGAACAGGCCCAGAGCCCCGTAATTTGCGTGAAGAGGCAAAGAAAAAGGGGCCAGAGGGTGATCTGCCTTTTTGAGAATTCGTAGGCGATCGAATAAACCCCCACTTCCTTCCATTCTGGTAGCAAATGTGCAATCTTTGGAGAATATAATTGATGACCTACGCGGAAGATTAAACTACCAACGGGACGTTCAAAACTGTAAAATCTTATGCTTCACGGGGTCGTGGCTGAACGACAGCACTATCAACATACAGCTGGCTAGTTATACACTACCGGCAGGATAGAACAGCGGCGATGGACTACGTATTTTTGTAAATAACAGCCGGTGCACGATATCTAAGGAAGTCTAGAGCTATTGCTCACCTGAGGTAGAGTATATCATGATAAGCTGTAGACCACACTATCTACCTGGATAGTTTTCATCTGTATTTTTCATAGCTGTTTACATACCACCACAGACGGAGGCTGGCACTAAGACAGCATTGAATGAACTGTATACAGCCATTAGCAAACAAGAAAACGCTCACCCAGAGGCGGCGCTCCTAGTAGATTGGGACTTAAATGCAGGGAAACTTAAATCCATTTTACCAAATTTCTATCAGCATGTTAAAGGTGCAACCAGAGGGGGAAAAAACTCTGGACCACCTTTACTCAACACACAGAGACACATACAAAGCTCTCCCTCGCCCTCCATTTGATAAATCTGACCATAATTCTATCCTCCTGATTCCTGCTTACAAGCAAAAATGGATTACAGGCGCACTGAGCTAAAGGAGCGGGACTCTAACCCGGAAGCTTATAAGAAATCCCGCTATGCCCCCCGACGAACCATCAAACAGGCAAAGGGTCAATGCAGGACTAAGATCGAATTGTACTACACCGGCTCTGACGCTGGTCGGACATGGCATGCAACCCATTACAGACTACAAAGGGAAGCACAGCCAAGTGCTGCACAGTGACACAAGCTTCCCAGACGAGCAAAACTACTTTTATGCTCGCTTCGATGCAAATGACACTGAAACATGCATGAGAGCACCAGCTGTTCCGAAAGACTGTGATCATGCTCTCCGCAGCCGATGTGAGTAAGACCTTTAAGCAGGTCAACATTCACAAGGCCTCAGGGCCAGACCGATTACCAGGACGTGTACTGCGAGCATGTGTTGACCATCAGGCAAGTGTCTTCACTGACATTTTCAACCACTCCCTGTCCGAGTCGCTAATACCAACATCTTTTAAGCAAGAACATTAAAACTTCTTAAGGCTAGGGGGCACTATTTTCACATCCGGATGAAAAGTGTGCCCAAAGTAAACAGAAGCTAGGATATGCATATAATTGGTAGATTTGGATAGAATACACTCTAAAGTTCCTAAAACTGTTAAAATTATGTCTGTGTATAACAGAACTTATTTGGCAGGCGAAACCCCGAGGACAAACCTTCCAGGAAACTTTTTTGTGGTCACTCTCTTTTCAATGGGTTTCTATATGGATCTAGATTTCTAAGGCGCTTGCAGTTCCTATCGCTTCCACTAGATGTCAACAGTCTTTAGAAATTGGTTGATGTTTTTCTTTTGAGAAATGAAGAAGTAGACATTTCCTATCTGGGTGGATAGCCAAGTTTACCTCTGTGGTTGGTGCGCAAGACCTGAAAGCTCGCTCCACATTGTTTTCATCCGGTATTGAACACAGTTTATTCCATCTTAAATTTTATCGATTATTTACGTTTAAAAATACCTAAAGTTGGATTAGGAAAGTTGTTTGAAATTTTTGGATCAAGTTTACAGGTAACTTATTAGATACTTTGTAGTCATGTTGCGCATTTTCTGAATCAAACGTGCCAAATAAATGGACATTTTGGGGATATAACGACAGAATTTATCGAACAAAAGGACCATTTGTGATGTTTATGTGACATATTGGAGTGCCAACAGAAGAAGATCTTCTAAGGTATGATTTATATCGTTATTTCTGACTTTTGTGTCGCGCCTGGCGGGTTGAATTATGATTTTCATGTGTTTGTTTGATGGGCTGCTGTCCTCAGATAATAGCATGGTTTGTTTTCGCCGTAAAGTCTTTTTTGAAATCTGACACTGTGGCTGGATTAACAAGAAGTTCATCTTTAAACCGATGTATAACACTTGTATGATTTATGAATTATTATTATGAGTATTTCTGTTTTTGAGTTTGGCGCGCTGCTATTTCACTGGGTGTTGTCAAATAATGGGATTGGCGCGCGAAGGGATCACTAAGCAGT
This sequence comes from Salvelinus namaycush, assembly GCF_016432855.1. Taxonomy (NCBI): domain Eukaryota; kingdom Metazoa; phylum Chordata; class Actinopteri; order Salmoniformes; family Salmonidae; genus Salvelinus; species Salvelinus namaycush. The sequence goes on along the minus strand of NC_052322.1, from coordinate 5,100,237 downwards.
TAAGGTAACCTGCTTAAATGACTACCGACCTGTAGCATTCACATCTGTAGCCATGAAGTGCTTTGAAAGGCTGGTCATGGCTCACATCAACACCAATTTCCCAGAAACCCTAGACCCACTCCAATTTGTATACCGCCACAACAGATTCACGGATGATGCCATCTCTATTGCACTCCACACTGCCCTTTCCCACCTGGACAAAAATAACACCTATGTGAGTATGCTATTCAATGACTACAGCTCAGCGTTCAACACCATAGTGCCCTCAAAGCTCATCAATAAGCTAAGGACGCTGGAGGGGGGTGGAGACAAGCACAAAGACATGTGAAACAGATCAGGGTGTGACAGTACACATCAATTGCAATATCCAGAACAATCCTACCTTGCCTTTATGTGCTTTTTATTTTATATATTTTTGTTTGATTGTTTCCTTTTCAACGCCTTGTACTGTGTTTCCTTTAGAAATCCTCCAGAAATCCTCAATCAATTCCCTTTTCCGTTGGTTTTATGCTCCATTTTTCCTCCTTTTTGTTGGCCTTATGTCCTAGTCCCTCAATCCTGCCCTTCTTTGTTGACTTAGTAGACTAGATAGCTTTCTGAGCCAGGTTGATCAATCTCTCAATCTTTCTCTAAGGGAAAACATCTTCTGATATCTCCAGATGGAGATCACAGTAATTTAATAAAAACAATAACATTTGCTGCTGTCACAAAAGCGATAAACGGTGTGACCATTGAGCAAGTTGAGGAAGCCAAAGTTCTAGGTATAATATTGGATGGTCAATTATCATGGTCAAGTCATATTAACAAACTTGAAGTGAAGATGGGGAGGGGTATGTCTGTTATACAAAAGATGTTCTGTGGTTTTGACACAAATCAACTTTACTAGCAAAGCTGCAGCTGGCTCAAAACAGAGCAGCACGCCTTAACCTTACCGGCACATACAGAACTAACATCAACAACATGCATGCCAGTCTTTCCTGGATGAGGGGTGACGAGTGTTCAACTGCTTCTCTTCTAGTTTTTATGAGAAACATTACTGTTATGAAAATGCCAGATTGTCTGCATACTCAAATAACATTCAGCTCAGACACATACCCCAGAAGATATGCCACCAAGGGTCTCTTCACAGTCCCCAAGTCTAAAACTAATTCAGGGCAATTCACAGTATTATACAGAACCATTATTGCATGGAACTCCCATCTCCATTTACTCAAGCAGACAGCAAAATAACCTTAAAAGACGGGATTAAACAACATCGCATGGAATGGCGGGGACTGTGAGGACACACACAAAATAACACACACAATGTTTTAGTTATATATTATAGTTATAAATGTTGTATATAATGTTTTAGTTAGTGTTTTAAATATTTTTCTTTATTTTAATATATATTTGTTTTACTTCATTTTATTTGAGTAAGTAAGCTTGTAAGTAAGCATTTCACAGTAATGTATTCTGTACATGTGACAAATACAATTTGATTTGTTGTATTGTTTATATATTGTTGCATTAAAAATGTCTGTGACTGTCTATCTTTGTATCACTGTTTTGTGTTTCTTGTGGACCCCAGGAAGAGTAGCTGCTGCTTCTGCAAAAGCTAATGGGCATCCATATAAATAAACAAATTAACACAACTCCTTCCTGGCTTTTTCACTGCTAAACAACACTATTCCAAGGGCCCATTGTATTCCAACCATAGAAATTGTGTGTGCTTGGTTGTCTATAAAAGGGAATTTCACCCTGGATCTGCCATGGCATATAGTCATTACTATATTAACATTACATTTTATTATTAACATCACAATTAGCCAACCCACAAGCTAGAACAAGCACATTTTCATTTCACTGATAGAATCGAGAAGTTTCAACTTCCTGTGTATTCGTCTGCTCATAGTGAACCACAAAGTCCATTCAACTATTAGGAGTGAAAACCTACAGGACGGTAGCTCGCCAGGAACAGGGTTGGAGAGCCCTGATCTAGAACCACCGTAAATAAATGTGTCTGCCTTTATGGATTCACAGAATATATTTATATAAGCTGTACAGGGCTCTGTAGCATCAAACAGATGCTAGACATTCAGATATCCAAAGAATGTTTATTTGTTAAAATAAAAGTAACATACCCAAAAAATTGTATGAATAGTGTAGTACAGTTCAGTGTGTCTCAGTGCAGAGAACTGTAGCTACAGATTGCTACACCAGATAATGTGATTTACCCAAAGATTTGTCCATTTCAAGTCTTCTCTCATTGATCGAGACAGGTGGGTGTCCACACCAAAGTGCTGCATGTCTCGATCAATGAGAGAAGACTTAAAATAGGCAAGATGGCAGGTGTAACAATCTGTAGCTTAGAGAACTGGTGGTCATGAGGAAATTGCCATTCACAATTTTTTTATTTAAATAAATACAGTATGATCAGTGTAGTAAAGTTCAGGGAATACTTGTCAAGCTGTGGAGGGAGTGTTGTCATGATCAAACTACCATTCAGCTCCTCAAAAGTAATTTGCTAGAAACCCAGTGTAATGTCTAGTCTAAGGGATACAATTCACGAGATACAGTTCTGCTACAATGACATGCAAGCAAACAGAATTCTGTATCTAGAATCCACTCCAGGGAAAAGCCCAGGTACCATGGTATTGTCTGTAAGACAAAAAAAAAGTATTAAAAATGATACTCTATTGTAGTTTGAATGACAGTTGAACTGTGCCAGCATAACATCAACATTAGGGCAGACTAGTTGAACATGCATACATGCGTACATGCACAAAGATTATGTTAACAACAATATCTAGCCTAATAGAAAGAAATATGGCATAACCCTCAACCTTTGTACAGTGACCAGACTGTGTCTACCTAGGTAGGTAGGCAGACAGTATCTACCTACAGCCATGTCAATCATGCATGCTTAGGCAAATATTTGCATAGCTTTACAACATAAAATGGTTGTATTATGGTTTTGATAAGAGAATTTTGTTCTCAAGGTACATAATTAAATTGGGTTATATTCCTCAGTCTGCAAACCAGAATTTGTAAGATCCTGGTCGAATGAAACAGACGGAGGCCCAGCTAAAATAGTCAAAAAGGTTTATTCACGGCAACGTTCTAAAGTCAAGAATACAAAACAATTCATTTTATACTGACTTCTCACGCACACACATTCACACAACCATACGCACACACATGTCCTGCTACCCAGCCGACAGAGATTAGTGACCTTGTCCTTGAGACGTACTCCCCGTTCTCTCCCAAATCTCTAGTCAGGTCGGCACCAAGCTCAGACAGTCTGTGTTTAAAATACCATAAAGACATATTGTCTTTACCCTAATTCTGACTAGGCCTACACATTTATTGATTATGATTTTATACATTCTAATCAATTCCATACAATTATATGTTTCAGGGAGGACTATTCTAATCATTCAATTAACAGATAATTCTCACCTATCAGGTTTCTCCTCACTGTTTGCTACATAGCGAGCAAGTAAAATATTTAGTTGCTGATGTTACATGTTTGCTAACAAGTGACGAAGCGAGGTGTGGCATATAACAAGTTAGCAGGCACCAGCCTAACTAGCTAGTCAACTGCAGTCATGTGCTAATGTTTACCAGTAAACCTAGCTGTAATGTTGCAGCTTTCTGTTTAGTAGCCATATCTACTAAACAGTTTTAAGAGCCCAGCTAGCAATGAGGAATCGGCACAGAAGCGGCCCTCTTCCGGGGACCCGGAACTGATTGAATCGGCCCGGAATCGGGTGTCGGACTAAATCTACCGGAATTCAGCTGACTTTGCTGGCAGAAATGGCCCGATCCAAATTTAAATAAATGTATACAAAATTACCAGATTTAGTCAATTTAAATATTACTATTATACATTTTTTACATACAAATTATACCCATCCACAACGTTTTTAATGCTGATCAACTGAGTTGCACAAAGTATCAACATACTAAAATACTACTTAAACAGGAAAGACTATCAAAGAATTTAATTTAAAAGTTACTTTTATTTTTTGATCACAGAAACAATGAGAAGTAGTTTGATTTTGTCTGTTTAAGCTTTCTTTCTGTTTACGCTCTGATAGGCATTCCGTTTTCTCCATCACTCCTCCAAGGTCTGGTCACTTTTCACTCACTCTCTCCTTTTTCTCCCTCCATCTCTGTCAGGGGCTAGCTTCATCCATCGTTTCATATATTTTTCTATCAGGAACTTCAGAATGACTGTGACGCACAGCACCTTTGTAAATATCAGAAAGAGAAAATAGAACACTTATTGAAATACTCCCTGAAATATGACTCATAGTTTATGCAACTCCCCTAAACCTACAAAATTGTTTTATCAATGGCTTTTTGTAAAATATTTCCATTTCATTATATTCTTCCTGCCTTGACAGGAAACTGTGTTGTAATAATGAACTTCCCGGCTGACAATCAAATTAATATGCTGGCCTGTTTTATTTCATTAATAACTTCTGTGACATTATGCCTCTCTGCCCCATGCAGCGGCCTTGAAAGCAAACTTACCGATAACAAAACTTTTTAAGGCAAGAGGTTCAAACGCCTGTTTCCCATTGACCCCTCTCCAATTCATATTCATGGCCAGGCCATTTTTAAGGAGTTTTGAGAGGATTCTCCACACATTCTTCTTGGTGGTCATCCCTCCAAACAGTCCCAAATATATGGTCTGAAAAACAAAAACTTGGAATGGTACTCTGGGTCAGATTGTGGCTTGGTTGATTACCTTTCAGCAATACATGTAATGATGTAATGATATCTTGTCATACCAGGTTATTTTATAAGGCTTGATCTGAAAGTTGGCCCTCAACTCTCCTCAAGTTTTCCAGCGAGGACATTGGAAGTCGAAGGTCTGTCAAATCTGGAACCTCATCCGGGGTTGATCTGTTCGCCTGGAGCTTTTGCTTAATCATTTCTATGGAGGTCAAGACAAAGAATTGCTTCAAAAATACAAAACAGAACACAGTTGTGTTTATCCCTCACATTCTTTCAGTAGTTGAAGTTATAAAGGATAATCAATATAAATATAAACAACATAATCAACGCAATCACATTATAGATCAGGGGTGGGCAACTTTGATGTTGGTGGGGGCCACTATGTACCTTACATGTAACACTTACGATCACACACTGGCTGCTGCTGTTGAATATTTGGCTCAATCCTTGCTGGCCTATCAGAATTCCCAGGTGTCTCTCTTCTGTTCTCTGGAGGTCTGATAAATGGTGCAGGTGGCAAACCCTTAGAGGTGTTTGACTGGCCCTTGCGTAAAAACTTTTCCATTTGCTCCTTATCCTCACTTTCAGTGGCACTGAACATTTGCGTATTTGTGCCCCTGATGTTAAAAATATAAGGTTACTAAGAACGACCAGTGAAGTAAACATATGTTTGATAGTTAGGCCATCCACTGAGAAATGTATTTTTTTAATCATATTTGTTATACCTTTTCTCTTCATATATGTGAGGCGGTCATCCTCCTCCTCAATCTGAAGATCAGATTGGACCACAGCCATAGGAAGCTTACAGCGAGCCTCCTCATGTGTCTACAAGGGAATATTCATGTTTTGTGTTAGATTGCAGATACATATTGTTGTCTCAGGAGGTTGATGTCAGTTATAAATAGTTGACTGCAAATATAACATTAACTCACCTCTAGTGTACCAGTTTTCGTCGGGTGCTTCTTGACATTTCACTGGCCTTGTGCAGCATTCTGTGGCTGTATAAGGGGGCCAGTAGCTCAGGCCATCCTGGACCCATGATGAAGGTCTCCTTCTTCTCCACGGATATAAAGTCCACAAGGTGAAACATACTGTGTAAATTGAAAATGCATAATTTATAATATTGAAAGTAAGACTCTCATAAGGGGACTAGCCCTGCTGACCAGCCAAACGCAAGCTGTGGTGTTGATTGTAACCGCTGACCCGCACTGATTCTGAATGTCCCCCATTTAGCCCACTAGATTGTGTATTTGTGTCATGGTTATATTTTTAGACATGTCTTACTTTTCCATGCTAGTTGGTGACTTATGTAATGTCACAGGTGCATAGAATAACTTTTGTATACCTATTTGGGAGTTTCTGCCAAAGTTTGTCAAGAGTGCCAGAGAGAGAACTTAGAATACCAAAGTTTAAAAAAGTGCCACCAGCAACCCTGTCAACTCTTTTGGTATTGAGGAGGGTCCCTGCATCTTTGGCAAGGTTGGATGGTGGAACCTCAGAATCGAAAGCAGGGCTGTTAACGCAACTAATGTTATTCCATATTCAAGAGCCCAATTCACCAAGTAGCCTTTGAAACGGTCCGTTGGACTTTCAACCTCATCGTCAATCATCTCCTCGACATCATCACCCTCATCACCAACGTTCTCCTCAGCATCATCAACCTCACCCTGACCTCCAGTTTCTCCTACACCTGCAGTGTCCATCAAAGCATCCACAAACAGTTCTTCCTCAAAGTCCTGACCACTGAACAACATTTCCTCTGCGGCCTCATTGGACATATAAAATGTCTAAGGAACAGCAGCATTTTCTACATTATGTGTAGACTGCTCTTTTTGAATAGAATCAGAAATCTTGACACGTTTGCAGAACACCTTCGCCAGATGTTTGAAGTCCCACTATACTGTGAATGCTTCTCAGTCGTTTCTGACAAATGGTGACGTTGAGGGCCAGAGCTCTAAAACACATTGATGAACTGAATTAATAAAGGGCAGCGACTTGCATTAATTCTTAGGAACCTTATAATCTCCTTTGTTGGCTGAATAGTGGCAGGAGGAAGAGCTACTGCTGGAATTAGCTGGCAGGCTAGAGAGACAGAGAAGAGATCTTTAGGTGTCAAAGTGACTGCATTAACATTCAAAAAAAAAACTTGTGTCATTTTCAGGGAACACTCACCTTGATTAATCAGAAGAGGTTGTTTAGCAATTTGCTGTAAGTTAACATCCCAGACAACACAATCTGATTGCTGATTAGGAAACTGGCCTTGAAACATGTTAGAAGTCCCGTAACGTTGTCGTTTTACGTGTCGATATCCTACTTCGTCCTATAAATGAACGTTAGGCTACATTTAACCTGCCTTTTCAAACTGGTAACTTAAGCAGCAGTAAAATAACTTTTTAACATACTTTTCTACATAATATTATCACAAAGTGCTAATTGCTGCAGCAGGGACTGGTGCAGTTCACAAAATAGATGGCATCATGAGGGAGGAAAATCATGTGGATATATTGAAGAAACATCTCAAGACATCAGTCAGGAAGTTAAAGCTTGGTCGCAAATGGGTCTTCCAAATGGACAATGACCCCAAGCATACTTCCAAAGTTGTGGCAAAATGGCTTAAGGACAACAAAGTCAAGGTATTTGTGGCCATCACAAAGCCCTGACCTCCTATAGAAAATTTGTGGGCAGAACTGAAAAAGCTTGTGCGAGCAATGAGGCCTACAAACCTGACTCAGTTGCACCAGCTCCGACAGCTTCTACTTCATCCCAATCCCGGATCCGGGAGCACCCCCATCAGTAAAAAAGCTGACTAGCATAGCCTAGCATATCGTCACAAGTAAATACTAGCATCTAAATATCATTAAATCACAAGTCCAAGACACCAGATGAAAGATACACATCTTGTGAATCCAGCCATCATTTCTGATTTTGTAAATGTTTTACAGGGAAGACACAATATGTAAATCTATTAGCTAACCACGATAGCAAAAGACACAACTTTTTTTTCCCACCATTTTTTTCCTGCATAGGTAGCTATCACAATTTCGACCAAATAAAGATATAAATAGCCACTAACCAAGAAACAACTTCATCAGATGACAGTCTGATAACATATTTATTGTATAGCATATGTTTTGTTAGAAAAATGTGCATATTTCAGGTATAAATCATAGTTTACCATTGCAGCCACCATCACAACTCTCATCAAAGCAACTAGAATAACTACAGAGACCAACGTGAATTACCTAAATACTCATCATAAAACATTTCTGAAAAATACACAGCGTACAGCAAATGAAAGACAAAGATCTTGTGAATCCAGCCAATATTTCAGATTTTTTAAGTGTTTTACAGCGAAAACACAATATAGCATTATATTAGCTTACCACAATAGCCAGAAACACAACACCATTTACCAGCAGCAAAGGTTAGCGATCGTAACAAGCAAGCAAAAGATATATAATTTGACTAACCTTCATAAACTTCTTCAGATGACAGTCCTGTAACATCATATTACACAATGCATATAGGGTTTGTTCGTAAATGTGCATATGTAGCGGCACAAATCGTGGTTATACAATGTGAGTAGTAGCCAAAACTTCAAGCAATCTGTCCGGCGCCATCTTGGAGAGGCACCTAATCTAATCGAAAACTATTCATAAACTTGACTAAAAAATACAGGTTGGACAGCAAATGAAAGATACATTAGTTCTTAATGCAACCGCTGTGTTAGATTTTTAAAATTAACGTTACTGCGCAATACAGCGTGCGCTAAAGCGAGACCGCACCAAAATTCATGGCGCAATTATTGTTTAACATTTGTCAACATAAATACGAATTAACAGCATAAAGACTTCTTACTATTTGACGAGCTTCCATCAGAATCTTGGGCAAGGTGTCCTTTCTCCAGAACAATCGTCTTTTGGTTGAAAGATGTCCTCTTCTCCTGTAGAAATAGCAGCTAACGTGTGCTATGTGCAGGAGAGGTGTCCAACTCGTGAAAGCGCGTGACAAAGAATTCCAGAAAATCGCAATAAACTGATATAAACTGCTATAAGTCGGTTTAAATTAACTACCTTATGATGTCTTTAACACCTATAACGAATAAAAACATGACCGGATATATCTAAAGGCCTATAAACGGAGCGTTCTAGAGCCACAGCCAGAGTTCCTTCCTGCGTCAGAGCGAAGTGAAAAATGGCCGGACACTTTGTTCCGAGGTCTTTTATAAGCTCTCAGTTCTGCCTAGCAACCCCATTTCAACTCTCACTATTCGCTGACACCCAGGGGAAGACGTATGCAGTGCATCTCAACCAATAGAAGACAGGCAGATTTATAAACAGATCTCAGAACAGCAAGAAGATTTCTGCATTCTCACATCCTCATAGGAAAAATGCTCTAACTCGAGTTCTGTTTCACTCACAGACATAATTCAAACGGTTTTAGAAACTAGAGAGTGTTTTCTATCCAATAGTAATAATAATATGCATATTGTACGAGCAAGAATTGAGTAAGAGGCAGTTTAATTTGGGAACGAAATTATTACAAAGTCCAAACAGCACCCCCTATTGAGTAGAGGTTAAGACACCACACACAGACTTAGTTAAGACACCACACACAGACTTAGTTAAGACACCACACACAGACTTAGTTAAGACCCTACACACAGACTTAGTTAAGACACTACACACAGACTTAGTTAAGACACTTTAGTGCAACCGCTGTGTTAGATTTTTAAAATTAACGTTACTACGACATACAGCGTGCGTTAAAGCGAGACCGCACCGAAATTAATGGCGGAATAGTAGGTCAACATTTTTCAACAGAACAACGAATTAACATCATAAATAGTTCTTACTTTTTGATGAGCTCCCATCAGAATCTTGGGCAAGTTGTCCTTTGTCCAAAAGAATCGTTGCTCGGTTGTAGATTGTCGCCTTCAACTTTGGAATTAGCAGTAAACATTAGCCATGTGGCGAAGACGTGCCCAACTCAGCATAACGCAGAGCAAAGAAAATCCCGAAAATCGCAATATACTGATATAAACTGATATAACTCGGTTTAAAATAACAACATTATGATGTCTTTAACACCTATATCGAATAAAATCAGAGCCGGATATATCTAAGGGCTATAACCGGAGCTTTCTAGAACGCCATCCCGAGGTCTGTCTTGCGTCATGGCGAATGGTGGAAAGGGAGGACACCACGTTCCGAGCCTATTTATAAGGCCTCAGATCTGCCTAGCAACTCCATTCCAATTCTCCCTATTTGCTGACATCCAGGGGAAGGCGTATGCAGTGCATCTCAACCAATAGAAGACAGGCAAATTAATAAACTGACCTCAGAACAGCTTGCAGATTTCAGATTTCTCACTTCCTCATAGGAAAATTGCTCCAACTCGAGTTCTGTTTTACTCACAGATATAATTCAAACGGTTTTAGAAACTAGAGAGTGTTTTCTATCCAATAGTAATAATAATATGCATATTGTACGAGCAAGAATTGAGTACGAGGCAGTTTAATTTGGGAACGAATTTTTTACAAAGTGCAAACAGCACCCCCTATTGAGAAAAGGTTAATGTGGGAAGCTTGTGGAAGGTTACCTGAAACGTTTTACCCATGTTAAACAATTTAAAGGCAATGCAACCAAATACTAATTGAGTGTATGTAAACTTCTGACCTACTGGGAATGTGAAGAAAGAAAGAAAAGCTGAAATAAATCATTCTCTCTACTATTATTCAGACATTTCACATTCTTAAAATAAAGTGATGATCCTAACTGACCTAAGACAGGGAATTTTTACTAGGATTAAATGTCAGGAATTCTGAAAAACTGAGTTTATATGTATTTGGCTAAGGTGTATGTAGACTTCCGACTTCAACTGTATTTTGTCCAAATCGTGCAGCCATATTCTGACATACTACTGGAATCCTCCATTACTCAAATCGGAGCTACTGCGTAAATCAAATCCAATTTTATTTGTCTCATGCGCCGAATACAACAGGTGTAGACCTTACAGTGAAATGCTTACTTAGAAGGCCTTAACCAACAATGCAGTGTTGAGAAAATATCAACAAAAAAAGTGTGAGATATGAATAACTAATAATTAAAAGTCAGCAGTAAATAACAATGGCAGGTCAATGTGCGGGGGCACCGGTGTCGAGGTAATTGAGGTAATATGTATATGTGGGTAGAGTTATTAAAGTGACCATGCATAGATAATAACAGAGAGTAGCAGCAGCGTAGAAGGGGGGAGCAATGTAAATAGTCTGGGTAGTCATTTGATTAGCTGTTCAGGAGTCTTATGGCTTGGGGGTATAAGCTGTTTAGAAGCCTCTTGGACCTAGACTTGGCGCGCCGGTACCGCTTGCCGTGCGGTAGCAGAGAGAACAATTTATGACTAGGGTGGCTGGAGTCTTTGACAATTTTTTTGCCTGAGATTACTAATTAATTTTAGCATAATGCTACCTACAGCCATTTTATGTGTGAAGAAATTAAATGTTTATTTTGTGAAGAAATGAAGGCTAAATATTGATGAAGAAAGATTCTGAGAGAACTTTTCTCATTTTAGCATGTATGCTAAGCGAATACATGTTGTGTTTGTGTGTTTGTGTGTGCGTGTGTGTTCAGTGTGTGGGTGCGACTTGGCTCAGGGAGGTTTCTTCATGAAGAACGGGGACTACCTGTGCACGTTGGACTACCAGCGACTCCATGGCACATGCTGCAATGGCTGTGGGAGCTTTGTAGAGGGAGAGGTGGTCACTGCTCTCGGCAAGACGTACCATCCAGCCTGTTTCGTCTGCACAATCTGCAAGTAAGATCATTGTGCTGCCACATGCATACACACACACACACACACACACACACGTATCTCTTCTCTCACTCTCTCTCTCTCTCACTCTCAGACGACCATTTCCTACTGGAGATCGTGTCACCTTTAATGGGAAAGACTGTCTCTGTCAACACTGCATCCACCCTATGTCCCCTACCCCCAAAGACATCAGCAGCTCCAGCAGTAAGTGTGTGGCGTTCGTGCATGCGTGCATCTGTGTGTGTCCAAATGTGCATGTGTGTGTGTACGTGAGTGAGTGAGAGGTGTCCAAATCGTTTTTGAGGATCCCTTACCACAGGTGTCGTAAATTACATCCGGCATGGATAAGAGTTTTTTTCTGTGGGATGATTGTTTCTGTTAACATGATTTAGGTTGTCATATTTATCAGCCCTCCCTTTCCGTCATTGTAAATAAGAATTTGTTCTTAAATAAAATAAATAATCGTGGCAGTTATTCTGAATGCAGGTTGCGGGTAATTACAAGTTCCAATTGTTGGATATCTTCACTCTAGCTGGAGTCCAATAGGAATTACACATCACTTTGCAAGCCAGCATAATGTGACTTGTAAACCAGGAGTTTCCGACCACTGTGCTAGGCTATAACTAGGCCCTCAAAGAAAGTCCATATGATTTATGTAATGTACTGTCATAAAGAGTTTAATTTTAAAGGTTAATAAGGCTGGTGGAATAATTCATAGATGGTTCTAGGAAGAACCCTTCAAAGAGAGTTCTAGGAAGAACCCTTAGATGATAAAAAGGTTTTTGGTAGAACCATTTATAGAGGGTTCTAGGCAGGACCCATCATAGAGGATTTCCCCTATGGAGACAAGCCAAAGAATCTTACTTAGCACCTTTTTTTTTTGATCTAAGAGTGTATAACTTCTCCAACATTAGCCTATCCTAGACCGCTTCCTGTTACCCTGCCCAGACAGAGTGGGAGAGGTGTCCATAGTTCACTGGACAAATGGAACAACAATGGATGCACCCAAGTAAGGAAAATTATGTTGAAAAATAATCTATCTTATATGGATGTTGAAAAGACATCTTATACGTACGTCAAAAATATGTAGTTTCCAGACTTTGAAAATATGTATTTTCCAGGCATTAAAATCCGGTGCGTTTTAGGTGCTGAATGAAACGTGAAAATACATATTAAACTGGACGTTGAAAATATGTCATTTACAGACATTGAAAATACATATTTTTCAGGTCATTGATTCTACGGCCAAATTTCAACCTGCTATCAATTAAGTCAGTTAAGTAAGATTATATGACAATAATCATTTTAACCCCTTTCCCACCGATGAAGTCCCCGGTCATTCTGGAGATTATGGTGATGATGGAGGCAGACCAACAGTGGGTGAAGTACGGCAGGTCTGCGGTAGCTGGAAGGCCACCAGCCATTTCACCCCTCCGGGCCCTGCTGAGTATCAGTCTGGAGTGCAAAGCCCCTTGCCATCTCCCTCTGAAACAGAGTGCTTCAAGCTGTTTCTGACAGAGGAGCTGGTGGGAGACATAGTGGAGGAGAACAATCGCTATGCCTTGGAGCTACAGGAGAAGAGAGAGCCAAGAGTGAGGGGGAAGCTCGCTAAATAGGTGACAACCACAATTAGTGAAATGTATACCTTCCTGATGACAGTCCTTCTCATGGGGATAGTAAAGAAGTACTCCCTAAGTGAATACTGGAGCATGGATCCTATGTTTGCAACTCCCTTCTTTGTCACTCTCTTTTCCCTTCCTAGTTCTGCTGCGATGCCTGCATTTCGTAAACAATGCTACTGCCAACCTAAATGACCACTTTTATACAAATCAATGTTCTTACCATCATGACATCAGCATTTGGTCGGGTCTTTGTGCCATACAAAAACCTGTGCATTGACGAGTCCCTGATGTTATGGAAGCATAGGCTGGCTTTCTGTCAGTACATTCCCTCCAAAATGCACAGGTTTGGGGTCAAGTTCTTTGATATGTGCGACGTGAAGACAGGATTTGTCTAGGACAATGTGGTCTACACAGGGTCCATCACTGACATCCAACATTGTGAGGGGCTTGGGGTGTCCAGGTCCATGGTGTTGACCATGCTGGCTCCACTTCTTAGGAATGGACACACTTTGTATGTGGACAATTGGTACAGTCCCACACTCTTCCAGCATCTGCTCTTCAACAAAAGTGGCCTGTGGCACAGTCCGGTCGAACATGAAGGGGATGCCAGTATTTCGGAAGCAAGAAGATGCAGAGGGAGGAGGTGGAGTTCAATGAGAACGGTCAACAGCTGGCAGTAAAATAGCATGACAAACGAGACGTCCATGTCCTCTGCATTGTCCATACAGCAACCCTGTCGGCCACGGGGAAGGTGGACCACCTGACGGGAGAGGGAAAGATCAAAGCAGACTGTGTACTGTAACCTCAAAATGGGGGTAGTGAATAAGGTGAACATTATGAAGAGTTTTGTGGAATGCACTGAGAAAACTACAACGTGGTATAAGAAGATATTTTTCCATCTGATCTGCATTACTTTCCTCAATGGCCACATACTTCACCGTCATCTTACAGGTGAGAATATTACTGAACTAGTTTTTTATTTTATTTTATAATTGGACATAAAGTTCCAATATGCAATTATATTGACAATAGCTCACCCACCTACCCACTCATCATCCTCCCAGTCCCTCATTCTCCCCACTCCCTTTCCCCATAGGTGGGACGATTACCTACCGAAAGTACAAAGAGAACCTCATGACAGAGCTGCTGGAGGAGCACCTGAGGGGGTGGGAATGCAGTTTTGGTTGCTCAATTACTATATGAATATTGAAATATGGGTTATGCATATTTATAATGAAATGACAGTTGTCAGTCTTTTCTTGCAGTTTTTCTTTCTTCTAGTAAAACTAGTTTTTGTTTTTGTGCTTCAACCACTACTACTACTTCAATTAAATGAACAACCATTACATATTGGTTCAAACAGTATGTTACTAGCATACAAAAGCTGGCCACAATCTTCGGCAAGAAAGATGTTCAGTGTATTTGTGTGTGTGGTTTCTGAAAGTACAGAGTAAAGAGGAATTATTAGTAATTACACTGAACAAAAAGATACACGCAACAATTTCAAAGATTTTACTGAGTTACAGTTCATATAAGGAAATCAGTCATTTGAAACAAATTCATTAGACCCTAATCTATGGATTTCACATGACTGGGAATACAGATATGCATTTGTTGGGTTCAGATACCTTAAAAAAGGTAGGGGCGTGGATTAGAAAACCAGTCAGTATCTGGTGTGACCACCATTTGCCTCATGCAGCATGACACATCTCCTTCGCATAGAGTTGATTCTGGCCTGTGGAATGTTGTCCCACTTCTCTAAGGATCGGACCCTTTTTCAATTTTCGACTAAAATAACATACCCAAATATTATTGCCTGTAGCTCAGGACCTGAAGCAAGGATATGCATATTTTTGATACCATTTGAAAGTTAACACTTTTTTTGTGGAAATGTGAAATTAATGTAGGAGAAAAAACACATTAGATCTGGTAAAAGATAATACGAGGAAAATAAACGGTTTTGTATTTATTTTGTACCATCATCTTTGAAATGCAAGAGAAAGGCCATAATGTATTTTTCCAGCCCAGGCGCAATTTAGATTTTGGCCACTAGATGTGCAACATTTTAGACTGATCCAATGAACCATTGCATATCTGTTCAAAATGTTGTATCAAGACTGCCTAAATGTGCCTAATTGGTTTATTAATACATTTTCATAATTGTGCACTCTCCTCATACAATAGCATGGTATTCTTTCACTGTAAATTGGAAAGTGCAGTTAGATTAACAGGAATTTAAGCTTCTGCCCATATCAGATATGTCTATGTCCTGGGATTTTATTTTACTTACAACCTCATGCTAATCACATTAGCCTACGTTAACTCAACCATCCTGCGGGGGGGGGGGGGGGGGGTGCACCGATCCCTGGGTATTGGCGGGAACTGGAACACGCTGTTGTACATGCCGATCCAGAGCATCCCAAATATGCTGGCCATCTGGCCGGTACAGTAGAAACGGAGATTCTTCCCTGAAGTGCACACTTCTCTGGCATGCCAGTGGCCATAGCATAGAAGGTGAACATTTGTCCACTGAAGTCAATTACGATGCCGAACTGCAGTCAGGTCAAGACCCTGGTGAGGACGACGAGTATGCAGATGAGCTTCCCTGAGACGGTTTCTGACAGCTTGTGCAGAAATTATTTGGTTTTACAAACCCACAATTTCAGCAGATGTCTGGGTGGCTGGTCTCAGGTGAAGAAGCCTGATGTGGAGGTCCTGGCTGGCGTGGTTACACGTGGTCTATGGTTATGGAGGCTAGATGGCGTATCTGCCAAATTCTCTAAAATGACGTTGGAGGCGGCTTATGGAAATTCATTCAACATTCAATTATCTGGCGACATCTCAGGTGGACATTCCTGCAGTCAGCATGCCAATTACATGCTCCCTCGAAACATCTGTGGCATTGTGCTGTGTGACAAAACTGCACATTTTAGAGTGGCCTTTTATTGTCCCCAGCACAAGGTGCACCTGTGTCATGATCATGCTGAAAATGGCGCCGGCAGATAGGGCTCCCTTGCTTCTAGCTCTTAGGAAACTTTGCAGTATTTAGATTTTTTATGTGTTATTTCTTACATTATTAGCCCAGAATTTTGGGGGTGTTATTACATACAGCCAGGAAGAACTTTTGGATATCAGAGTGATGGTAACTCACCAGCATTACAACCAGGAATATGACTTTCCCAAATCGGATCCATTGTTCGTACCCCACAGGGCAAATTAACTGATTCCAGAGGTAGACCCAAAACACCGCCTGCGGAGGAGGTACTCGGGGTGGACTTCAAGTCTGACTCAGGAGGCGCACACACCACCCACCGCTTCCGAGTATATTACTCGCTAATGTTCAGTGTCTGGATAATAAGGCAGATGAGCTCAGGGCGTGGATTTCCTTCCAGAGAGACATCAGGAATTGTTTTATGGAAACGTGGCTCTCTCGGGATATACTGTCTGAGTCCGTACAGCCAGTTGGGCTCTCAGTCCATCGCGCAGACAAGAATAAATATCTTTCTGGGAAGTAGAAGGGTGGGGGTGTATGTTTCATGATGAACTACTCATGGTGTGATTGTGATAACATACAGGAACTCAAGTCCTTTGTTCATCCGACCTAGAATACCTCACAATCAAATGCGGACCGTATAACCACCCAAGAGAATTCTCATCTGTAAAAGTCACAGCCGTGTATATTCTCCCTCAAGCCGATACCACAACGGCCCTCAAAGAACTTAACTGGACTTTATGCAAACTGGAAACCACATATCCTGAGGACGCAATTATTGTAGCTGGGGATTTTAACAAAGCAAATTTGCAAAAACACAACCGAAGTTCTATTGACATATAGACTGTAGTACAGTGCCTTGCAAATGTATTCATCCCCCTTGGCCTTTTTCCTATTTTGTTGCATTACAACCTGTAACTTAAATGAATTATATTTGGATTTCATGTAATGGACATACACAAAATAGTCCATATTGGTGAAGTGAAATGAAAAATATTAAAAAATAAATGTTAAAACGGAAAAGTGGTGCATGCAAATGTATTCACCCCTTTGCTATGAAGCCCCTAAATAAGATCTGGTGCAACCAATTACCTTCAGAAGTCACATAATTAGTTAAATAAAGTCCACCTGTGTGCAAGTGTCACATGATCTATCACATGATCTCAGTATATATATACACCTGTTCTGAAAGGCCCCAGAGTCTGCAACACCACTAAGCAAGGGGCACCACCTGGCAAGCGGCACCATGAAGACCAAGGAGCTCTCCAAACAGGTCAGGGACAAAGTTGTGGATAAGTTCAGATCAGGGTTGGGTTATAAAAAAATATCCGAATCTTTGAACATCCCACGGAGCACCATTTAAATCAATTATTAAAAAATTTAAAGAATATGGCACCACAACAAACCTGCCAAGAGAGGGACGCCCACCAAAACTCACGGACCAGGCAAGGAAGGCATTAATCAGAGAGGCAACAAAGAGACCAAAGATAACCCTGAAGGAGCTGCAAAGCTCCACAGCGGAGATTGGAGTATCTGTCCATAGGACAACTTTAAGCCGTACACTCCACAGAGCTGGGCTTTACGGAAGAGTGGCCAGAAAAAAAGCCATTGCTAAAAGAAAAAAAAAAGAAAACACATTTGGTGTTAGCCAAAAGGCATGTGGGAGGCTCCCCAAACACATGGAAGAAGGTACTCTGGTCAGATGAGACAAATTTAGCTTTTTGGCCATCAAGGAAACGCTATGTCTGGTGCAAACCCAACACCTCTCATCACCCCGAGAACCGCATCCCCACAGTGAAGCATGGTGTTGACAGCATCATGCTGTGGGGATGTTTTTCTTCGGCAGGGACTGGGAAACTGGTCAGAATTGACGGAATGATGGATGGTGCTAAATACAGGGAAATTCTTGGGGGAAACCGGTTTCAGTCTTCCAGAGATTTGAGACTGAGACGGAGGTTCACCTTCCAGTAGGACAATGACCCTAAGCATACTGCTAAAGCAACACTCAAGTTGTTTAAATGTCTTGGAATGGCCTCGTCAAAGCCCAGACCTCAATCCAATTGAGAATCTGTGGTATGACTTAAAGATTGCTGTACACCAGCAGAACCCATCCAACTTGAAGGAGCTGGAGAAGTTTTGCCTTGAAGAATGGGCACAAATCCCAGTGGCTAGAGGTGCCACGTTTATAGAGACATACCCCAAGAGACTTGCAGCTGTAATTGCTGCAAAAGGTGGCTCTACAAGGTATTGACTTTGGGGGTGAATTGTTACGCAAACTCAAGTTTTCAGTTGTTTTGTCTTATTTCTTGTTTGTTTCACAATAAAAAATATTTTGCATTTTCAAAGTGGTAGGCATGTTGTGTAAATCAAATGATACAAATCCCCCCAAAATCTATTTTAATTCCAGGTTGTAAGGCAATAAAATAGGAAAAATGCCAACGGGGGTGAATAATTTCGCAAGCCACTCTACAGTGACCCGTTTCAGGAAGGTAGGCATACAGTGGGGAGAACAAGTATTTGATACACTGACGACTTTGGAATGCGTACTACTTTGTCTATCACCAGTATCACTGATATCGTTATGGATATTGATCTTCTATATATTGTATATTATTTTGTTCTTTCTCTGCTGGTATTGACACTTTTTGTTCTAGTTTTTTTTTTATATATTTGACGCTTTCAATTTTTTATATTGCTACAATCCAAATATGCAAGTAACCATTTCACTGTGCCGTTTACACCTTCTGTAGAGACCCATCCACTTAGCTAGATGTGGCCGTGGGGTGGCTATATCCTCTCTTCCACATGACCCATCAAGTTAGCCAGGTGTATCTGGGGGGATTACAGCCATCAATTGCATTTCATGAACATGTCTAGACAATAGTGACCCATCCACTTAGATAGATGGGGGTGGTTATAGCATTTCCTTCACATGACCCATTAATTTATACAAGTGAACCAGCCCTTCATGTATTTACTGGCATCTAATAATGAAAAAATATTTATGAAAAAATATTTATAAAATATTTTTATCTGGACACTTTCTGTTTTTGATATTGCTACTATGCAAATAACCATTTCACTGTACCGTTTACACCTACTGTATCATGTGACAAATAAACATATTTTATTTGATATAGTGTGTTTACCAGAGACGGTAATGTGAAGAACAACATGACCTGCACCAAAGTCAGATTAGAATATAGGACAAGGTGTAACGGTTTCTCTCCTCCTCTACGTCTGAAGAGAAGGAGTAGGGATCAGACCAAAATGCAGCGTGTTGTGAAGACATGATGAATATTTATTAAAGCAAAGACGAACACGAAAAAACACTTGGAAAATTACAAAACAACAAAACGACGTAGACAGACCTGAACATGTGAACTTACATAAACACGAAGAACGCACGAACAGGAACAGACTAACCAAACGAACGAAAACGAAACAGTCCCGTGTGGTGCGACAGACACAGGAACAATCACCCACAAACAAACAGTGAGAACAGCCTACCTTAATATGGTTCTCAATCAGAGGAAACGTCAAACACCTGCCCCTAATTGAGAACCATATCAGGCAACACATTTAACCCCACATAGAAACACATAACATAGACTACCCACCCAGCTCACGTCCTGACCAACTAAACACATACAAAAACAAGGAAAACAGGTCAGGAACGTGACACAAGGACTAGATAGTGTATTTTTACCTGAAGTTTTTCCTTATTGTAGGCTACTATTTTCACCACTTTTTTAGTATTTAAATCTTTGTTATTACTACACTACCTTACTCACTCTGTTTAGCACATGGGCACAGGGACTATGTTGGTCTGCTTGAAATGTAGGTATTACAGACTGGGTCAGGGAGAGTTTGAAAATAACAATGAAAACACTTGCCAGCTGGTCAGTGCATGCTTTGAGTATGCTTCCTGGTAATCCGTCTGGCCCCGCAGCCTTGTGAATGTTTAACCTTTTCATGTGTGAGTTCCAAATATCTCTATCGGTCGCCCCAGTGTGAGTTTTTTTTATGTATGTGATGGCAGAATGCATTCACTGTTCCAAAATGTTGTTACGCAACAGGACATTTAACCCGCGCTGCCCTCAAACCAAGGCACACTGCCTGTTAATTATCAATAGGCTATATTTCAACTTGTCAATGTCAAATTATTTTTAACAACAGTTTGAATTGAGGTGTGTTCCTTCTCCTCATTAATTCACATAGAAGTAGCCCATTTCACTATTACGCACAATTTATTTTTATACTGAGCTTTACTGAGCCAGACAAACTTCTCTCTTAGATGAGAGCCCAAGCACTTCCCCAGTGTTTCCCCAGATCAAGTATGCAGACATTTGCGCATCTCCAGTCAGCTGGCACATTTTCCGTCTGGTGCCCGCATTGCCTTCATTGTTGTTTTCCTAACTAACAATAACTTTGGATATGGGTGCGCTCTTATCAAAGTAAGTGCCTTATTACGTTATCATTATAGTTTCTGTATATCGTGTTGTTGTTTCTACTTTAGCACACCATATGTGTGCGTAGGGCATAATGTATTTACTGTTTAATCACGTTTTCAAGGACTGGTGACAAATCATGCATTCCGATTGTTGCATGGATTGTAATGGACACGTATGATGTGTGAAAGATGAAAGATTGTACTGATTATAATGTGTGACCTCATGTTTGTTGACATCATACAATGTATTCTGGTTGTCACATAAACGAGGTGAAGGGCTGGTTCACTCGACTGACTTAGATTGTAACTATCGTAACTCAGGGTTTCCAGCTCAGTCCCCCCATTCCAGTGGTCTCAATTTTTATTTAGCGAATAAACTTCTCCTGTGTTTGCCCCCCATTTATTGATAAATCCCCCATCATAGTAATATATCCTCCATCATATCCCCCAACGATACCTTCCTCTATTTCTACCCCCCATGGACTTGAAATCCCCCTCAAATGAAATGAACCCCCCCACAAACCCCCCTAAAATGGTTTCAGCCAAATCTGGCAACCCTGTTTAGCTTTCATGCTACGGTAAGGCTAGGAAGTAGAGTTGTATTTGGGGTGATGATCTGTGAGGTGATAACATTTTATTTTCTTTGATTTGTCAAAAACTGTAAATGACTTGTCAAGTCATGTGCTCCGGTTCTTGTATACACTGTAACACGTAAGTTGAACATTTGTAATATGCTGAAAAGTGGCCAAACTAAATTCAGATTTTTCAGGCAAAGTGTGCAGCCGTCTTTGACTTTTTTTATTTGCGTCTTATAGTGAATGGCATTCTGGGATGAGGGAGTTTTTGCTTGTCAAACATAAACAAACATGGCTGCCATCATAAAGAATTAGCTGTTAGACTAGCTGACAAGCATCTCTTTTCGAAACAATATACATTTCTCCCTTGTGGTCACGAGAGATCAAATTTATTGGTCATATACACATGGTTATAAGATGTTATTGCGAGTGTAGCGAAATGCTTATGATTCTAAACTCAGCAAAAAAGAAACTTCCTCTCACTGTCAACTGCTTTTATTTTCAGCAAACTTAAGGTGTGTAAATATTTGTATGAACATAGCTAGATTCAACAACTGAGACATAAACTGAACAAGTTCCACAGACATGTGACTAACAGAAATTGAATAATGTGTCCATGAACAAAGGCGGGGTCAAAATCAGAAGTAACAGTCAGTATCTGGTGTGGCCACCAGTTGCATTAAATACCGTAGTGCATCTCCTCCTCATGGACTGCACCAGATTTTCCAGTTCTTGCTGTGAGATGGTACCCCACTCTTCCACCAAGGCACCTTGCAAGTTCCCGGACATTTCTGGGGGGAATGGTCCAAGCCCTCACCCTCCGATCCAACAGGTCCCAGACGTGCTCAATGGGATTGAGATCCGGGCTCTTCGCTGGCCATGGCAGAACACTGACATTCCTGTCTTGCAGGAAATCACGCACAGAACGAGCAGTATGGCTGGTGGCATTGTCATGCTGGAGGGTCATGTCAGGATGAGCCTGCAGGAAGGGTACCACATGAGGGAGGAGGATGTCTTCCCTGTAACGCACAGCGTTGAGATTGCCTGCAATGACAACAAGCTCAGTCCAATGATGATGTGACACACCGCCCCAGACCATCCACCTCCGAATCGATCCTGCTCCAGAGTACAGGCCTCGGTGTAACACTCATTCCTTCAACAATAAACGTGAATCCGACCATCACCCCTGGTGAGACAAAACCGCGACTCGTCAGCGAAGAGCACTTTTTTCCAGTCCTGTCTGGTCCAGCGACGGTGGGTTTGTGCCCACCGTTGTTTCCGGTGATGTCTGGTGAGGACCTGTCTTACAACAGGCCTACAAGCCCTCAGTCCAGCCTCTCTCAGCCTATTGCGGACAGTCTGAGCACTGATGGAGGGATTGTGCGTTCCTGGTGTAACTCGGGCAGTTGTTGTTGCCATCCTGTACCTGTCCCACAAGTGTTGATGTTCGGATGTACCGATCCTGTGCAGGTGTTGTTACACGTGGTCTGCCACTGCGAGGACGATCAGCTGTCCATCCTGTCTCTCTGTAGCGCTGTCTTAGGCGTCTCACAGTACGGACATTGCAATTTATTGCCCTGGCCACATCTGCAGTCCTCATGCCTCCTTGCAGCATGCCTAAGGCACGTTCACGCAGATGAGCAGGGACCCTGGGCATCTTTCTTTTGGTGTTTTTCAGAGTCAGTGGAAAGGCCTCTTTAGTGTCCTAAGTCTTCATAACTGTGACCTTAATTGCCTACCGTCTGCAAGCGTCTTAACGACCGTTCCACAGGTGTTGAACGTGTTTGGGAAACAGTGTTTAAACCCTTTACAATGAAGCTCTGTGAAGTTATTTGGATTTTTATGAATTATCTTTGAAAGAGAGGGTCCTGAAAAGGGATGTTTCTATTTTTGCTGAGTTTATGTTGTTATTACTGTCACGTGTGCTTCCTCTCCGACCTCTAGGTCACCAGGCTGCTCATTATGGTGGACACCTGTCACCATCGTTACGCGCACCTGTGCGTCATCAGACTCACCTGGACTCCATCACTTCCCTGATTACCTTCCCTATATATGTCACTCCCTTTGGTTCCTTCCCCAGGCGTTATTGTTTCTGTTTCATGTCTGTTCGTGTTTCTTGTTTTGTATTATGTTGCGTTTATTTATTAAAACACTCTCCCTGAACTTGCTTCCCGACTCTCAGCGCACATTGTTAAAGAATAACGCCTCACCTAAGGGATTTAAAAAATATACACTGCTCAAAAAAATAAAGGGAACACTTAAACAACACAATGTAACTCCAAGTCAATCACACTTCTGTGAAATCAAACTGTCCACTTAGGAAGCAACACTGATTGACAATAAATTTCACATGCTGTTGTGCAAATGGAATAGACAACAGGTGGAAATTATAGGCAATTAGCAAGACACCCCCAATAAAGGAGTGGTTCTGCAGGTGGTGACCACAGACCACTTCTCAGTTCCTATGCTTCCTGGCTGATGTTTTGGTCACTTTTGAATGCTGGCGGTGCTTTCACTCTAGTGGTAGCATGAGACGGAGTCTACAACCCACACAAGTGGCTCAGGTAGTGCAGCTCATCCAGGATGGCACATCAATGCGAGCTGTGGCAAGAAGGTTTGCTGTGTCTGTCAGCGTAGTGTCCAGAGCATGGAGGCGCTACCAGGAGACAGGCCAGTACATCAGGAGACGTGGAGGAGGCCGTAGGAGGGCAACAACCCAGCAGCAGGGCCGCTACCTCCGCCTTTGTGCAAGAAGGAGCAGGAGGAGCACTGCCAGAGCCCTGCAAAATGACCTCCAGCAGGCCACAAATGTGCATGTGTCTGCTCAAACGGTCAGAAACAGACTCCATGAGGGTGGTATGAGGGCCCGACGTCCACAGCTGGGGGTTGTGCTTACAGCCCAACACCGTGCAGGACGTTTGGCATTTGCCAGAGAACACCAAGATTGGCAAATTCGCCACTGGCGCCCTGTGCTCTTCACAGATGAAAGCAGGTTCACACTGAGCACATGTGACAGACGTGACAGTCTGGAGAACGTTCTGCTGCCTGCAACATCCTCCAGCATGACCAGTTTGGCGGTGGGTCAGTTATGGTGTGGGGTGGCATTTCTTTGGGGGGCCGCAGAGCCCTCCATGGGCTCGCCAGAGGTAGCCTGACTGCTATTAGGTACCGAGATGAGATCCTCAGACCCATTGTGAGACCATATGCTGGTGCGGTTGGCCCTGGGTTCCTCTTAATGCAAGACAATGCTAGACCTCATGTGGCTGGAGTGTGTCAGCAGTTCCTGCAAGAGGAAGGCATTGATGCTATGGACTGGCCCGCCCGTTCCCCAGACCTGAATCCAATTGAGCACATCTGGGACATCATGTCTCGCTCCATCCACCAACGCCACGTTGCACCACAGACTGTCCAGGAGTTGGCGGATGCTCTAGTCCAGGTCTGGGAGGAGATCCCTCAGGAGACCATCCTCCACCTCATCAGGAGCATGCCCAGGCGTTGTAGGGAGGTCATACAGGCACGTGGAGGCCACACACACTACTGAGCCTCATTTTGACTTGTTTTAAGGACATTACATCAAAGTTGGATCAGCCTGTAGTGTGGTTTTCCACTTTAATTTTGAGTGTGACTCCAAATCCAGACCTCCATGGGTTGATAAATTTGATTTCCATTGATAATTTTTGTGTGATTTTGTTGTCAGCACATTCAACTATGTAAAGAAAAAAGTATTTAATAAGAATAGTTCATTCATTCAGATCTAGGATGTGTTATTTTAGTGTTCCCTTTATCTTTTTGAGCAGTGTATATATTATATTTTTTTGTGTCAGGTGGAATGACGTCGGGCCCGGGAACCGCTACAGGCTTTCGTGCCTCAGCTGGATCGCCAGGCTCCCCTCCCTCAACCGGTCTATCAGGTTCCCATGTCCCAGCCGGCGACAGGTTCCCGCGCATCAGCAGGGGTGACCGGTCCGCTCCTGATACCCGCGATCGTCCCTTGGGTTGGCGTCCTGCGGCTCGAGCCGAACGCGCCGAGGAGGGGGTACCGTCAGGTATGCTCTCTCTCCGGCGCTCTAGGTCGCCATGCTCCTGCATCTCAGCTGGATTGACCGGTTTCCAGCGTCTCTGCAGAGGTGTCCGCTCCATTATTTTGGTCGGCGTCCTGCGTCTGGAGCTGCGCATTGGGGAGGGGGTACTGTCACGTGTGCTCCCTCTCCGGCCTCTAGGTCACCAGGCTGCTCATTATGGTGTACACCTGTCACCATCGTTACGCGCACCTGCGCGTCATCAGACTCACCTGGACTCCATCACTTCCCTGATTACCTTCCCTATATATATGTCACTCCCTTTCGTTCCTTCTCCAGGCGTTATTGTTTCTCTTTCAGTTTCATTTCTGTGTGTTCGTGTTTCTTGTTTTGTATTATGTTGCATTTATTTATTAACACTCACTCCCTGAACTTGCTTGACGACTGACAGCGCACATCGTTACAATTACCTTCATGTATTTATATAATCAGTTTTTTATGGGTAAAAAAG
Source organism: Salvelinus namaycush (assembly GCF_016432855.1). NCBI lineage: Eukaryota > Metazoa > Chordata > Actinopteri > Salmoniformes > Salmonidae > Salvelinus > Salvelinus namaycush. Next base: position 5,074,527 of record NC_052322.1, on the reverse strand, counting down.
CCTGGAGCCTCATGTATTGATAGTGTTATATTGAAAACATAAATCACTTTGTGCCCTTGGACAAATGAATGAGGAGTTCTTCTATTAACTCACATCGCCAGCTAACGGGTTGAATTTTAAAGATAAATCAGAGGTGTGTGTGCGCTTTTGTGTATGCCATGTCTGCTCTGTCTTTCTGATCATGCTAAAAGTGTGTTTGTGTGTTTCAGACTGTGCAGGCTGTGGTAGGGACATTAAGAATGGCCAGGCCCTATTGGCTCTGGAAAGACAGTGGCACCTTGGCTGCTTCAAGTGCAAGGCCTGTGGCAAAGTGCTGAGCGGGGAGTACATCAGCAAGTGAGTAATCATCAACTGCAACACACTCAACCCTCTCTTAATTTCTACACCCTCTCTTTCTTTATTAGGCTGTGTCTGAAAACCTGTGCTTCTAAATAGTAGGCTGATTGAGTATATGAAATTATAACCTTATAATGGGTGAAATTTCAAATATGGGGGCACAAAGAGGGGGTTTCTACTAAGCTATATGGAATTGTTTTAAGGTCACAACAAATATAATTTTGCTATTTGATTTTGAACTTTAAGAAGTATAAAAAAATATACAAATATTATTTGAAACATTTTGTTTTGCCTTACTGCTATTAGCCAATACAAACGCATTGAATAACAGATAGTCCCCCCCCCAAAAAAAAGTAAAAGGGAAGTTTATTCTGAAGTGTCTGTCCTATATCTGAGAGATAGAAGAAAGATCAGGAAACATTTGTTATATTTTTTACGTGCATTTAACCCCTTATGCACTAAACGGTCTCAATATAGAATATACAGTACTTACATTCATTTGTTTTTCATCTGGTACCGGGGTATCTTAAGGCCTGTGGGCATCCGAGACCAAAACAATCAACATGTACATGTTGGTGAAAAGAGTCTCACCTTCTGTGGAAATAGTCTCACATTTCCACAGAGGGGTCATTAGTATGCAACCCAAACTGTTCAGACGCTACATACAGAAGTTGGCAGATGGGATTGTCGTCGAAATTACCACCAGGGACACCTGAAGTCAATCTAAATGAAGCATTGTTTATTAACAGCAAGCTGGAGCGGTCAAGCTCAAACTTAGATGCATTGCGTACCGGTCTGAAGTGAGCTTCACCAGGGCAGTCCCGTTTGTTCTCTAATATACTGCTTACATAGACAAGTTATATTTGCATGATTTCAAATATTCATAATGAATTAATCATTAACGTTTTGTTAATGCATGTGACCGAACAATACCCCACAAGGCTTCTTCTCTCCAAGCTGAGACCTTGAAACTGAGATATCCCTTTCATTCTCAAAACAAGGTTCTGGGCGTACTGCCAAATTGCAGATACCGATAGTGAGGATTCCTCTCAGGCACGTTCAATCAGTCACTTGCATGAACACGGAAATTGTTTTTTAGAAAAGCACAAACAAATGTTCCACCACATTCCCTACTCTTATCACTCACTCTGATAATTATCATAACATTTTATTAATTTAGTTATTACTTAAACTATCAAAGGAGTAAGTAAACAAAATCAATGCATACAACCACAGACACTTTCAAACCCTTCATTCCGGGAATTTCCCTCACACTTCATAAAATGTGGCACTGGTTTTTCTTGCAGACCCTCACTAGAAAGCTTGGCAGGCAGAATCAATCATGCAGTTTGTGACGCCAAATTGTTGTGGAAATTCTACACGAGACGCTCGAAGTCAATCTTTAATGAATAACTCTGATAACAACAAGCTGAAGAGGTCACAGTGAAACTCAGATGCATAAAGTGAGCTTCACCAGGGCAGTCCCATTCGTTCTCTTATATACTGCTTACACACAAGTTATATCTGCATGATTTACAGTTGAAGTCGGAAGTTTACATACACTTAGGTTGGAGTCATTAAAACTCGTTTTTCAACCACTCCACAAATTTCTTGTTCACAAACGATAGTTTTGGCAGGTCGGTTAGGACATCTACTTTGTGCATGACACAAGTAATTTTCCCAACAATTGTTTACACACAGATTATTTCACTTATAATTCACTGTATCACAATTCCAGTGGGTCAGAAGTTTACATACACTAAGTTGACTGTGCCTTTAAACAGCATGGAAAATTCCAGAAAATTATGTCATGGCTTTAGAAGCTTCTGATAGGCTAAATGACATCATTTGAGTCAATTGGAGGTGTACCTGTGGATGTATTTCAAGGCATACCTTCAACCTCAGTGCCTCTTTGCTGGACATCATGTGAAAATCAAAAGAAATCAGCCAAGACCTCAGAAAATAAATTGTAGACCTCCACAAGTCTGGCTCATCCTTGGGAGCAATTTTCAAATGCCTGAAGGTACCACGTTCATCTGTACAAACAATAGTACGCAAGTATAAACACCATGGGACCATGCAGCCGTCATACCGCTCAGGAAGGAGACGCGTTCTGTCTCCTAGAGATGAGCGTACTTTGGTGCGAAAAGTGCAAAACAATCCCATAACAACAGCAAAAGACCTTGTGAAGATGCTGGAGGAAACGGGTTAAAAAGTATCTATATATCCACAGTAAAACGAGTCCTATATCAACATAACCTGAATTAAATGTCAGGAATTGTGAAACTGAGTTTAAATGTATTTGGCTAAGGTGTATGTAAACTTCCGACTTCAACTGTATACTGTATTTTGTACCATCTATTGCATCTTGCCTATGCCGCATCAATATATTTATATGTACATATTCTTATTCCATCCATTTACATTTGTGTGTAGAAGGTAGTCATTGTGAATTTGTTAAATTACTTGTTAGATATTACTGCACTGTAGGAACTAGAAGCACAAGCATTTCGCTACACTCACATTAACATCTGCTAACCATGTGTATGTGACCAATACATTTTTATTTTATCTGGTCCTTCGTGGGCAAATTTTGTCATAAAACTTTGTCATCAAAATCTGGCATTCTCTGGATTTATGGCGCTTTCAAGACAACTGGGAACTCTGAAAAAAACAAGGTCGAATCATGACGTCAGTGATCTTCAGGTTGGAGCGCTAGAAAGAGGCCTGAGTTCCCAACTTGGAATTCCGAGTTGGATGGCCGTTCAAAACGTATTTTCCCGAGTTCGCAGTTGTCTTGAACTCACTGAAGCCTGAGTTCCGAGTTTCCAGTTTTGAACACGGCAGAAGTCATACTGGATTGACAGCATGGCCAATGTTGAACGTGTATAATTTTAAACTTGGAAAAGAGACCCTTAAACCCAGACTTGGACCATACACCCACTCCTCTGAATAGCAGGCTACTGATTGCTTTGCAAGGCTTTCAGTTAGCCACTGATTCCTTCCAAACCACTCATTGTTGAATTTGCCGTTTCAACTTGTTGTGTAATGTCCAATGGCCGATGAGCACCGATACATTTTATATACCATTTCTCTTCATAATTTCTCTCTTCATATGAAGAGGATTGAAAAGTATTTGCCAGTAGATTGTCTATTTGATTCATGATGACTGCTAGCTAAGATTTTAAAAGTATGATGTTGACATGATCAGTCCAATTATGTTAACATACGGTAGATATAGCGTGATTTTATGTAATTTTATCTGTGCCCAATTACCTTGAGCCTTCTTGGATGGGCACTTCTAATGTAACTCTATGGCAGCACACAAGAGGCTTGAATTTTCGAGCTCTAGCCATAGATTTTGCGGTGACTTAGTGTCCCCATGAGTGACAGAACACTGAGCCAATCATGGTGCAACTAGAGAACATTACCAACCCCTACGCTCCATATTTTCCGCTGGCTGCCACCACAGAAAGCACTGAACTAGGCTGAAACACCTGCATTTTGGAGCGGCCTTACTCAAGAAAGCAAAAAGAGACAATGTTTGTATGTGGCTTTAACTAAATTATTATTTTAACATTGTTTGCAAAGTGATATGTGACACGTATTAATGCCAAAATAACATGCAAAACAGAGCCAACCTACCCTGAATGACGGGTCGCCACTGTGCTGTGATTTGTGCTGATATTGGTGTCTTAGACAATGGAGAGAATGAATATCTGGCAAACAGACTACACTCTAGGCCAGTGGTATTGAAATGTTTTCAGTGTGGACCCCATTTTTTTCCCACCAGAATTCCTGGGGACCAATGTTCCCTCTAAGTTGTTTCGTCACTGAGCAAATTTCAGGTCTGCTGAGCGCAAACTTGAACGTTGTGAGAAGTCTGCAACTTCTGGCACATTTACTGTGAACACTGAGGCTGTACCCGCTTTAATTTAGTTAACAGTGGTCAAGTAGGTTATTGTGGCTATTTGATCATAATGTAGACTTACCAGAGTGGCCTGCCATCAAAAACAGTGGAGAAAATGCATCCCGTAACGTTTAACATGGAAATACAGTAGCAGCCAATGTGTGGTGTTCAACGTAGGCTTACTTTCCATGAGACTTTTGAAAAAACTATGCAGGGCTTGGCATGACCTGTTTATCCACTTGTCCCTCAGACAAAGAGGTTACTGAAAATGTTGTTTAATGCAAGAAAACCACTTTGCAAAGTAAAATATCATCCCATACCATTATTACAGAGAATCAGACAAATTATGCTACCCTCTTCCTATTGGCTACTTCGCTTATTCAAGCCTGTCTCAAAATACAACACTGCCCCTCTTTATCTGACTCGCTTTTCAAAGATGTCTAGAAATGCAAACGTTTTGTGCTCTTGTAGGAAGCAATCACTCCCCCATTGCTGACTACAAATGATCTAAAACTGTGCTAATAACTCACCATCTAGCAAAGAATATGAACGAGTGTACACACGTCACTACATGTAGCTCTCGCTTTGATCTCAAAACAAGCAAATTCAAGACTGCTCATGCTGTAAACAACAGTCCAGTTCAAAGGGAATGGCACAGATCCATATATGGCAATGGTCTATTTGCATTTAGGCCTACTGCAGCTCTGATTGGTTATGGCGCACCAGTCTGTGTAGAGTAGGGGCCTGAGTCATCCCTGTCAATGCAATGGAATCCTACAACAAAATCTCTTGCATAGTTAGTTTTGTTTCGGTATGTTACATTGGAAGTGAATCAATGCAGTATTATCCAATCACAGTTCCCACAGTAAAGGGAAACGTTGATAGTGTAAACTAACGAGAGAACTCTAGAAAGTTGAGTGACGTTCCATCTCATGCTTCTCTGCGTGCGCTGATATTTATTATGTGCAGCAGGCCCTGGGAGCTGTGTGCACGAGCACAGCTTAGAGGGAACATTGCTAGGGACACAATTCCCCCCCCCCCCCCAAGAATTCCTCACGACCCCACCCCAAATCTAATGACACAACCTTCAAATATGTAAATTTCCATTTTTAAATCAACAAATAACCTGCAATTCATTGCATTTTCATCTCTTATCAAAATGAAAAGAAACCAATAAATACATTTACACAAATTAAAACATTTGAAATTATCTTTCTCAAACGTTTGTAAGTCCCATACAATAATCTGTACTCTTAGAGCAAGTCTCATCTTTCCATAGAGGGGTCATAATAGTTTTGTCGGCCAAACTGTTCGGACGCTATAAACAATTTTGAGACGCCTCCAATGCAGATATGTGACCGAACGCCTTGATTCAGTCTTATGTAGCAACATTTGAAATTGTGTTTTTTACATTGGATAAAAGTAGAGACACAGAGCTACAGACTGGTATATCATACCCTGCATTTGAGGAACAATGGGAAAGTAATTCTGCTTTGAAAGTTGAGAAACTTGGAACCTCACTTTTGAAAAAAGTGGCCTTTTGAACGTTTTGGTACCTACTGTAGAGCTCTTCTTTGTCTACACCCATTCAGCATCGTTCACACCCTCAAGTTTTAGACCCACCCATCTCTTTAAGGGTTGATCCAAGCGTTCTGTCCTAACAGCAGTCAAGCACCCAAGCTAAGTGGCTAACGTTGGCTAGCTTGCTAGCTACCTCCAGACACAAATGAGAGAACAGCTCACTAACTATTTTACTCGCCCTAGTAGAGCTGGTTAGTCAGTTTTTATGTTACCCAGAGCAATGATGACTGCAACTGCTGCTGGCAACAATTTACACTTTTTTTGCCAACGTTTACTGACACCGGCCATATTCAACAGGTGTTGAGCGTTCGTAAATTCTTCAGTTATTCTGTGCTCTGGCACACTCAGACGAGAGTGCTCTGAAATCGGAGTAGATAGCCAGAGCGAATTTACCAGCTACGTCTATCAACAGTTGTCGCAGTGGCATTCTATTGAAATGGTTACTTGTCTTTTGTTAGGACATGTAGGTATTGAACCATAATCCCAACTCATGACGATACTACCCTGCATGAATCTGCAGTTACATAACCAACCAGGTTCAATGTTAGCTAGCTAACATTAGGCTATAACTAGCAAAGCAAATGGCTCTAAGATACGAATAATAAGATCATACATGTAATGTTAACTAGCGAGATAGCTAGCTAACAGTACACTTTAACTTGAAATAAAAACAACTGTCAAAATTAGAAATGTATAATATCTAAAATTGTAGCTAGCTAGACTATCTTACCTGTATACATCATGGATGGACGCTTGCCCCTGTCATGGATGCCATGGTTGCCCTTAGTATGAAGATGTAATCCGGAGACAGGTGTTTTCTCCATCTCCTGAGCTATTATACTCTAATTCCACTGATTTCAAAACCTTGTCCTCCAGAAAGTGGAGTGCAACATTTATGCAGTTCTACTAGCTATGCGATATATATACAGTGGGGAGAACAAGTATTTGATAACCTGCAAAATCGGCAGTGTTTCCTACTTACAAAGCATGTAGAGGTCTGTAATTTTTATCATAGGTACACTTCAACTGTGAGAGACGGAATCTAAAACAAAAATCCAGAAAATCACATTGTATGATTTTTAAGTAATTCATTTGCATTTTATACACTGCAAAATCGGCAGTGTATCAAATACTTGTTCTCCCCACTGTATATATTATTATAATTTTTTTAAAGCAGTGTTAGACAGGATTACCTACACATGCTGACCAGCTCAATTGGACAGAAGCATGCTATATGGCAGACCAATCCAAACTCATCTCTCGTTATGTCCAGCCCACTCATTATCTCAGCCAATCATGGCTAGCGGGAAGGTTGACTTTTTCTGTGGCTAAACCAACTAGGTTGTAGTTGACTAAAATTGTAGTCATATTTAGATGGCATAAAAGTTTGTTATTAAGGAACATGAAAGTTCATATGTTTGAGAAGGCATTTCTGCCAAAAAATGCATTTTGATTAAAAAAAAAAATAATTTACTCTTTCCTGGTGAAGTAGTGACCCGCGACATAAGCCTAGTTTCCTGAAACAGCTCTCACATATCTCTAGCTTAAATTGACAGCTTTTTATGGAGATGTTTTTATGTTGCTAATTAGCTTTCCGCGGGGTGTGAACTTCGACCTTAGGGGGTTAATGACATTAGTTATTCACAATTTATTTATTTTTTTATCACAATTTTAGAAATTGGTCCTAAAGAAAGATTTTTCCAATAATAATTGACACTCTAATCTAAGTAACATAATAAAAAAATACCCATCAAAATCCGTCAGTTTAAGATAGAGATATCTGTTTTGCATGGACTGCGTCTCAATCTGCCTATGCCGGCCTTCCGCATCTGCGGTGGAAGGTGAACGAGCTACAGCTGTGTTTATCAGACCATGAAATAATAATTTTATATATGTTTTTATACCTAAAGGGGTCCTAAAATTCAAATACCTAAATGATGGTATACCCTGATGAAGACAGCTTGTCTGTCGAAACGTTGGACATAAATATCTTTGCATCTGAGCTCCTAGAGTCTAGAGTTAGAGCTCTATCGTGGTAATTTCCTGTATTACTCAATTATGAGAGAGCAAACCACACACAAGTCAGAGTTATATTATAAAGTCCATCTTTAATTATACATGAGCTTCACTATAGCCCTTTTTGACTCTCAGATCAATTCAGTGTCTATAAATGAATTCTCTGAGAGTCTTTACAACACAATTCTTAGAATCTTTTATAGCCAAAATACACCCCCTCCTAACTTACATGACGAACCATAGATCTTAGTAACAGTTCAAAGAACCTTTTACTAGAAAGAGGAGTATCCCATAGCTAGATAGCATTAGCTATAAATTATCGTTCAGTTTGGTCTCCTAAGATGAGGTTCCAATCTCGTGCTTGGTACCAAAACATTACCTCATCCAATGGCATATATCAATTGTCAATTCTAGATACGCCCATCTCAAATACACCCCCTCCTGGATAAGCTCAGAGAAGACAGTGAACCTCTTAGGTCATATACTAGGTCAAGATAAGGGCAACCTCAAGAGGGGACATACAATAGTTCCCATAAGAAGACAATGTTCCATTCTGTCCTCCTCCCCTTCTGATATTCTGCATAGCATTACATGGTTTAACAGATACATTGACATATGAAGACAAGCCTGATCTCTCCCCTCTCTGGACCCCAAGTGACTAAGCCCTAGCTGAGAAAGGAAAATGCAACTGCCGACAGTATAATTCAAAAAGAGACATTCTAACTGACAAGTATCCCACATAAGCATAATATGAAGATAAATAAAACATCTTATTTATCTATGTTACCTAATTAATTCTGATTCAGCCATGACAGCTCTCCTTTATTTTTTTAAGTGTTCCACTCCGCTAGCCAGCACCTCGCCTAAATAGGTGAGTTTCTTTCACCTCTAGATGATCCATGGTATGACCATCTTAAAACATTTCCATATGTTAGCTTAGTAATCCATGGCTTCTGGTTGGGTATGTATGTACAGTCACTGTGGGGACGACGTAATCGGTTACTTATTGATGAAGCCAATGACTGATGTGGTGTACTCCTCAATGCCATCAGAGGGATCCCTGAACATATTCCAGTCTGCTAACAAAACAGTCCTGTAGCTTAGCATCTGCTTTATCTGACCACTTTTGCATTGACCGAGTCACTGGTGCCTCCTGCTTTCATTTTTGCTTGTAAGCAGGAATCAGGAGGATAGAATTATGGTCGGATTTGACAAATGGAGGGCAAGGGAGAGCTTTGTATGCGTCTCTGTGTGTGGAGTAAAGGTGGTCCAGAGTTTTTTCCCTCTAGTTGAACATTTAACATGCTGATAGAAATTTGGTAAAAACGAATTTAAGTTTCCCGGCTCCTAGGAGCGCCGCCTCTGGGTGAGCGTTCTCTTGTTTGCTTATGGAGGAATCAGCTCATTCAATGCAGTCTTAGTGCCAGCCTCCGTCTGTGGTGGTATGTAAACAGCTACGAAAAATACAGATAAAAACTCTCTAGGTAGATATTGTGGCCTACAGCTTATCATGAGATTCTCTACCTCAGGTGAGCAATAGCTCAAGACTTCCTTAGATATCGTGCACCAGCTGTTATTTACAAAAATACATTGTCCGCCCCCCTTTGTCATACCAGATACCGCTGTTCTATCCTGCCGGTGCAGCGTATAACCAGCCAGCTGTATGTTGATAGTGTCGTCGTTCAGCCACAACTCCGTGAAGCATAAGATATAACAGTTTTGAATGTCCCGTTGGTAGTTTATTTTATTTATTTTATTTTCCAAAGATTGCACATTTGCTAGCAGAGTGGAGGTTTATTCGATCACCTATGAATTCTCAGAAGGCAGCCCGCCCTTTGGCCCCTTTTCTCTGCCTTCTCTTCACACAAATCACGGGGATCTGGGCCTGTTCCCGGGAGAGCAGTATATTATTCATATCGGGCTCGTCAGACTCGTTAAAGGAAAAAAAGGATTCTGTCAGTTCGTGGTGAGTAATCGCAGTCCTGATGTCCAGAAGTTATTTTCGGTCATAAGATACGGTAGCATTATGTACAAAATACGTTTTTAAAAATAAGCAAAGAAACAAACAAAAAAAACACAATTGGTTGGGGACACTTAAAACGTCAGCCTTCTTCTCCGGCGCCGTCTTATATCACAGCCAATATCTAAGTGTTTATTGACTAGAAATGTTCAGATCTTGCCCTCTGTCTGCCTGACTCTTTTGTTCCCCCAATCCTCTTTTCTCTTAGGGATGGCACCCCCTATTGCGAGAAAGACTACCAGATCCACTTTGGGGTCCAGTGTGAGGCCTGCAATCAGTTCATCACAGGGAAGGTTCTGGAGGTAAGAAACATTTCCTTGTCCCTTTGCTCCTCCCGTCTCATGACTTGAAATTATAAATCATTGTTCCTTCAGTCATTGCTGCTCATTGCTTTGAATGAACAGTGTGCGTAGTCAAGTTCTATATTATTGGATTTCTCAATCCATTCATCTGGGGATCTATATGGCATGCTCATTTTTGTTACAGCCCAGCAGTAACGCATCGCGTCATGTCAGATTGGTGATTAATTCAACAAGAGGAAGGAATGATGTTTAAGAGTATTCAAACATGACCATTGTTTTCATCTTAGCCTTTAATCTAAACGTAGCCAAAGACTTGATGACCCCTGTGTAACAATGGATTTGTATTTAACATTGATTTAGCCAGGGAGTCTAGTTTAGACCACAATTAGTTTAGACCACAATCTCTTTTGCAGATGAGCCCTGCATGAACACATCAATTAACAATTACACTATGCATACAGTACCAGTCAAAAGTTTGGACACACCTACTCATTCAATGGTTTTTCTTGATTTTCACTATTTTCTGCACTGTAGAATAACAGTGAAGACATCAAAACTATGAAATAACACATTTGGAATCATGTAGTAACCAAAAAAGTGTTAAACAAATCTAAATATATTTTATATTTATTCATAGCAGCCACCCTTTGCCTTGATGACAGCTTTGCACACTCTTGACATTTTCTCAACCAGCTTCACCTGGAATGCTTTTCCAACAGTCTTGAAGGAGTTCCCACATATACTGAGCACTTGTTATCTGCTTTTCCTTTACTCTGTGGTCCAACTCATCCCAAACCATTTCAATTGGGTTGAGGTCAAAAATTGTGGAGGCCAGGTCATCTGATGCAGCACCCTCACTCTCCTTCTTAGTCAAATAGCCCTTACACAGCCTGGAGGTGTGTTGAGTCATTGTCCTGTTGAAAAACATATGATAGTCCAACTAAAGCGCAAACCAGATGGGATGACGTATCGCTGCAGAATGCTGTGGTAGCCATGCTGGTTAAGTGTGCCTTGAATTCTGAATAAATCACAGACAGTGTCACCAGCAAAGCACCACCACACCATTACACCTACTCCTCCTCTATGCTTCACTGTGGGAACTACACATGCAGAGATCATCCTTTCACCTACTCTTTTTACCAAGAAGGCTGGATCATGTTGTATTGTACTTTTATATATACAGTGCTGTGAAAAAGTATTTGACCCCTTCCTGATTTCTTATTTTTTTGCACATTTGTCACACTTAAATGTTTCAGATCAAACAAATTTTAATATTACTCAAAGATAACCCAAGTAAACACAAAATGCAGTTTAAGTGGTCATTTTATTTATTAAGGGAAACAAGCTATCCGAACGATCATGGCCCTATGCGAGAGTCATTGCCCCCCCCCCCTTGTTAAATCATGAATTTACTGTGATTAATCACATTTTTTGTAGAGCTGAGTTCAATTTCACTAGCCACACCCAGGTCTGATTACTGACAGACCTGTTGAATCAAGAAATCACTTAAATAGAACCTGTCTGACAAAGTGAAGTAGGACAAAAGATCTCAAAAAGCAAGACATCATGCCGCGATCCAAAGAAATTCAGGAACAGATGAGAAACAAAGTAATTGACATCTACCAGTCAGGAAAGGGTTACAAAGCCATTTCTAAAGCTTTAGGACTCCAGCGAACCACGGTGAGAGCCAAATGGAGAAAATTTGGAACAGTGATGAACCTTCCCAGGAGTAGCCGGCCTACCAAAATTACCCCAAGAGCGCAGTGACGTCTCATCCAAGAGGTCACAAAAGAACCCACAACAACATCTAAAGAACTGCAGGCCTCACTTGCCCCAGTTAAGGTCAGTGTTCATGACTCAACCATAAGAAAGAGACTGAGCAAAAATGGCATCTATGGCAGAGTTCCAAGGCGAAAACCACTGCTAACCAAAAAGAACAAAGGCTCATCTCACTTTTGGCTTAAAAACATCTTGATTATCCCCAAGACTTTTGGGAATATATTCTGTGGACTGACGAGACAAAACTTATTTAGGCTTGCCATAAAAAAGGGGTTAAATACTTATTAACTCAGGATATTTCAGCTTTTCATTTTTTATAAATTTGTAAAATTAATTAATCTAAAAACATAATTCCACCACAGGGTCTGTAGTTATGCCTCTAGAACTGAAATGCAGTGCCTTAGACTGCTGCTCCATTTAGGAGCCCTCATTGTTGAGGTTTCAAGCTCCATTTTTTAGACTTTTTGACCGAAATGATCCTATTTACACTTTGTAGTCAATTTTGACACTATAATGAATGTTTCTGACTCATATCAATGCCACATAGGCTGTTTTCAAAGGGATTAGTTGCTTTTTTAGGTGCAGTGGCTCTTTAAAATGTTACTGCAGTGGGCTAAATCAGGGTCACAGAGAATGTTTCTTGATAGTCTTAAACAAATCTAATTTGAAACAATAGTATACACCTCACACACATGGTTTGTGTTTTTAAAAAAACAACACCTGTACCATGTCACAGAGTTCAAATGCATTTTGTTTTGATTTTGTATCCAAATATTACACTTTATGTACATCACAGAAGACTGAAATAACAAAACCGGATTTATGTTTCATGTTTATTAATTAAGAAATTATTTAAAAAATATTAATAACATTCCACCCATGAGGCCACTAGAGGGTGATTTGATCTTTTGACTTTTTCCCCAACATGCTCTACTAGCAGGCAGATTTTGGGGGAATCGTTTTTAATTCTCTGTACATTGAGTGATTGATTGATTCATCTTACAAAGATAAATTACTTTTTTTTAAACTAATCCAATCATTTAGTTAGATTTGTTTTACCCGTCACTGAAATGGTTGTTCCGGTTTAAATGGATTAGGTAGTCTCCACACACAGTTTCAGACCACGGCAGTTATGAATGTATGTTGTGGGTGAATAAAATGTTCAAATGTTGGCTACCCTAATCCTGGCTGGATTCCAATAGAAATTAGACATCACTTTGCTAGGCAGACAAATCTGACTTGCAGGTAGAGTTGCAAAATTCTGGTAAATTTCCTAGGTTTTCTATTCTGGTAAATTTCCTAGGTTTTCTGGAATTCCTTCTATCATGATTTTTTTTCTTTCTGGAAATTCTGCAACCCTACTTCAAAGCCTGATGTGGTCTGTAAACCATTATATTAGATTAAAGCTAGGCCTCAGCAGAAGGTCTCCAAGCTATGTGTTGTCATGAAGAGTTTAATTATAATGATAACATTGCCTATGAACTCACATGGTAAAAGCGACTGGAATGAAAATGAACAAATTCAACAACGAAACCTCTGTCACTAACAAATACAGTCATGGGTTGGTAACTCTACAATTGACTCGAAAAAGCAAGGCACACTGGGAAATGACATTGGAGGTGTGGCTTAGTGGGAGCATTACTCAACCTTTTCAACCTGATACAACCCAAATCTGGACCCCTACAGGGTCACAGTGACTTTATCGGTTTGTGTAATAACTACAATATCCTTTGAATAAGTAACTATACTCAAATCTGTTAAGTGAAAGGGGTTTCCTCAAAAGTTTTGAGTATTGACAGCACATTGCGGTTTACAGTGCATGCTACTGTGTGTGACGTTTGACTCCCTTCTCCAGGCAGGTGACAAGCACTACCATCCCAGTTGTGCAAGGTGCAGCAGATGCAACCACATGTTCACAGAAGGAGAGGAAATGTACCTGCAAGGTGGGTTTCCAGGGCAAGTACATCTAGTTGAATTTCAAGTACTGTAAACATTTGTGCATGTTCTCACAGGGGAGAATACTAACCTCCACTTCAGTGGAATTTTCACTTCACTGAGTCAAGGTTGTTTAGAATGTGGTTGTATGCACTGTGTGGATATGTGCAATGTTGTTTTGCTTTGTAAAAGCATGAATGGTAAAGGAGGAAATCAGGGATGAAAATTCAAGGAAGTCAAGATTTACAGATGTATGCCTTCAGATGTAGCTATGCATCCAGACCTGGGTTCAACTAGTATTTATTTTCTTTATAATACTTTGAGCTCTTGATTGAGCCTGCCTGGAGTGCCTGATTGGCAGAGTTTGCACATTGGTGCAATTGCATCAGGCAAGCACAGCAAAAGTATTTAATCGAAAGCGAATAGTATTTGAACCCCGGTCTGCTACACATTTAGGCTCTTCTGAGCTCTTCTTCTCTCTCCACAGGATCTACAGTATGGCATCCAGACTGTAAGAACAATAGCAGAGCTGAAGAGAAATACAGGGTAAAATTGATCAACTCCGTCGAACACACTGCCAGCTTGAATTCTCTTGTTCACTTATCATGTCGAGACTGTTTGGAATCAAGACAACAGTTTGTTTCATGATAGTGAAGTTGACGTTCGACAAAAGTTCATAAACCCTTTAATTAAAAGGCCTTCATGTTTCACAAATAATTTATAAGCAAATATGCTGGTAAATGTGATCGTAAAAGTCTTATGGTTATTACAATTTAGTTCTCTGTTCATTTGGATGACTTCAACTGTAGTCAGGGAGAATGAAATGGAGAGTGTTATGGGTATGACAGGGAGTTTGCTATGGTTATGACAGAGAACATTATGGGTGTTAGAGTGTTTGCTATGGGCATGACAGACGTATAGAACATCATGGCTGTGCTTCTAGCTCCTAGGCAACCTTGCAGTATTTTGTTTTTATTCTGTGTTATTTCTTACATTATTTGCCCAGAATTCTTTTGTGTTATTACAAACATCCGGGAAGAACTTTTGGATATCAGAGCTGCGGTAACTCCCCAGCATTACCAGCATTACGACCAGGAATACGGCTTTCCCGAATCGGATTTTTGTTTGTACCCCGCAGGGCAATTGAACTGATTCCAGAGGCTGATCCAAAACACCGCCGGCGGAGAAGAGGTATTCAGAGTGGACTTTTAGTCCGACTCAGGAGGCGTGCACACTACCCACCGCTTTCCGAGTATATTACTCGCTAATGTTCAGTCTCTAGATAATAAAGTTGACGAGCTCAGGGCGACGATTTCCTTCCAGAGAGACATCAGAGATTGTAACATACTCTGTTTCACGGAAACATGGCTCACTCAGGATATACTGTCTGAGAGGATGGTGCCGACAGAGAGGGCTGCCTCGCTTCTAGCTCTTAGTAAACTTTGAAGTATTTCATTTTTTTGTTAGCTCAGAAAATCTGTTATTACATACATACATACATACATACACACACACACACACACACACACACACACACACACACACACACACACACACACTCGGGAAGAACTATTGGATATCTGTCACGGCCGTCGGAAGAAGAGGACCAAAGTGCAGCGTGGTGAGCGTACAATTTATTTTCTTTTAGTAAATGTTGCCAACAAAACAAGAAACAAAAAAACAACCGTGAAGCTCACAGGGCTATAGTGCCACTAACAAAGATAACTTCCCACAATGACAAAAGAGGAAAAGGCTGCCTAAGTATGATTCCCAGAGACAACGATAGACAGCTGTCCCTGATTGAGAACCATACCCGGCTAACACATAGAAATACAAAAACATAGAAATCAGAACATAGAATGCCCACCCCAAATCACACCCTGACCAAACCAAAATGGAGACATAAAAAGGCTCTCTAAGGTCAGGGCGTGACAATATCAGAGCGGCGTCAACTTACCAGCACTACGACCAGCACTACGATTTTCACGAAGTGGATCCTTTGTTCGCACCACCCAGGGCATTTTAACTGATTCCAGAGGCAGACCCAAAGCAACGCCGGCGGAGAAGAGCAATTTGGAGCGGTCTTCTAGTCAGACTTAGGAGGCGCGCACACCACCCAATGCTTCCAAGTATATTACTCGCTCATGTTCAGTCCCTAGATAACAAAGTTGACGAGATCAAGGCAAGGGTTTCTTTCCAGAGAGACATCAGGGATAGTAACATACTCTGTTTTTCGGAAATATGGCTCTCTCGGGATATGCTGTTGGAGTCAGTCCAGCCATCTGGATTCTCAGTCCATCGCGCCGACAGGAATAAACATCTCTCCGGGAAGAAGAAGGGTGGGGGTGTATGTTTCATGATTAACAACTCATGGTGTAATTGTAATAATATACAGGATGTAATAATATACAGGAACTCAAGTCCTTTTGTTCACCTGACCTAGAATACCTCACAATCAATTGCAGACCGTATTACTTCCCAAAGAATTCTCTTCGGTTATTGTCACAGGCCGTGTATATCCCCCCTCAAGCCGATACCATGACGGCCGTCAAGGAACTTCACTGGACTTTATGCAAACTGGAAACCATATATCCTGAGGCCACATTTATTGTAGCTGGGGATTTTAACAAAGCAAATTTGAGAAAAGGGCTACCTAAATTTTATCAGCATATCGACTGTAGCACTCACGCTGGAAAAACACTGGACCATTGTTACTCCAACTTCCGGGATGCATACAAGGCCTTCCCCCGCCCTCCTTTCGGCAAATCTGAGCATGACTCCATTTTGCTCTTCCCTTCCTATAGGAAGTACCCATGCTAAGGACTATTCAACGCGGGTCTGACCAATCGGAAAGCATGCTTCAGGAATGTTTTGATCACGCGGACTGGGATATGTTCCGGGTAGCTTCGGAGAATAATACTGACGTGAACACTGAGACGGTTATCAAGCTTATCAAGAAGTGTATAGGAGATGTTGTACCCACTGTGACTATTAAAACCTACCCTAACCAGAAACCGTATATAGATGGCAGCGTTCACGCAAAACTTAAAGCACGAACCACCGCATTTAACCGTGGCAAGGTGATGGGGTATATGGCAGAATACAAACAGTAGTCATTCCCTCCGCAAAGCAATCAAA
The DNA here is from genome assembly GCF_016432855.1 of Salvelinus namaycush. Classification (NCBI taxonomy): domain Eukaryota; kingdom Metazoa; phylum Chordata; class Actinopteri; order Salmoniformes; family Salmonidae; genus Salvelinus; species Salvelinus namaycush. The sequence goes on along the minus strand of NC_052322.1, from coordinate 5,057,510 downwards.
CAGGCAAAACGTCAGCATCGAGACAAAGTGGAGTCGCAAATCAACGGCTCAGATACGAGACATATGTGGCAGGGTCTACAGACAATCACGGATTACAAAAGGAAAACCAGCCACGTCGCGGACCCCGACGTCTTGCTTCAAGACAAGCTAAACACATTCTTTGCCCACTTTGAGGATAACACAGTGCCACCGACGCGGCCCGCTACCAAGGACTGTGAGCTTTCCTTCTCTACGGCCGATGTGAGTAAGACATTTAAAAGTGTTAACTCTCGCTAGGCTGCCGGCACAGACGGCATCCCTACCCACATCCTCAGAGCATGCGTGTGTGTTTACGGACATATTCAATCTCTCCCTATCCCAGTCTGCTGTCCCCACATGCTTCAAGATGGCCACCATTGTTCCTGTACCCAAGATTGCAAAGGTAGCTGAACTAAATGACGCCCCGTTGCACTCACTTCTGTCATCATGAAGTGCTTTGAGAGACTAGTCAAGGATCATATCACCTCCACCTTACCTGTCACACTAGACCCACTTCAATTTGCTTACCACCTCAATTGGTCCACAGATGCAATCGCCATCACACTGCACACTGCCCTATCCCATCTGGACAACAAGAATACATATGTAAGAATGCTGTTCATTGACTATAGCTCAGCATTCAACACCATAGTACACTCCAAGCTCATCATTAAACTTGAGGCCCTGGGTCTCAACCCCGCCCTGTGCAATTGGGTCCTGGACTTCCTGACGGGCTGCCAGGAAACTTCCCTGATCCTCAACACTGGGGCCCCACAAGGGTGGGTGCTCAGCCCCCTCCTGTACTCCCTGTTCACACATTACTGAGTGGCCATGCACACCTCCAACTCAATCGTCAAGTTTGCAGATGATACAACAGTAGTAGGTCTGATTAACAACAATGACGAAACAGCCTACAGGGAGGAGGTGAGGGCCCTGGGAATGTTGTGCCATGAAAACAACCTCTCACTCAACATAAACAAAACAAAGGAGCTGATCGTGGACTTCAGGAAACAGCAGAGGGAGCACCCCCCTATTCACATCAACGGGACCCCAGTGGAAAGGTGGAAAGCTTCAAGTTCCTCTGCGTACATATCGCTGACAAACTGAAATGGTTCACCCACACAGACAGTGTAGTGAAGAAGGCGCAATGACGCCTCTTCAACCTCAGGAGGCTGAAAAATGTTGTCTTGGCACCTAAAACCTTCAAACTTTTACAGATGCACAATTAAGAGCATCCTGTCGGGCTGTATCACCGCCTGGAATGGCAACCGCACCGCCCGCAACCGCAAGGCACTCCAGAGGGTGGTGCAGTCTGCCCAACGCATCACCGGGTGCAAACTACCTTCCCTCCAGGACACAGGAAGGCCAAAAAGATCGTCAAGTACAAAAACCACCCAAGCCACTGCCTGTTCACCCTGCTATCATCCATAAGGTGAGGTCAGTACTGGTGCATCAAATCTGGGAACCCTTGAGACTGAAAAACAGCTTATTTCTCAAGGCCATCAGACTGTTAAATAGCCATCAGTAGCACGTTAGAAGCTGTTGCCCCATATACATGTACATAGACTTGAAATCACTGGCCACTTTAATAAAGGAACACTAGTCACTTTAATAATGTTTACCTGTTTAGCATTTCTCATCTCATATGTATATACTGTATTCCATTTTACTGTATCTTAGTATATGCCGCTCCGACATTGCTCATCCAAGCATTTATATATTCTTAATTCCACCCCTTTACTTTAAAATGTGTGTATTGTGTGTTGTGAAATTGTGCGATATTACTTGTTAGATATTACTGCACTGTTGGAGCTAGAAACAAGAATTTCACTACACCCGCAATAACATCTGCTAAACACGTGTATGGAACCAATACAATTTGATTTGATTTGCAGTGTTACGGCGTCACTACAGCCTGGAGTTCGTGACCGAGAGTCCCATAGGGCGGCGCACAATTGGCCTAGCGTCGTCCGGGTTAGGGGAGGGTTTGGCTGGGGGTGCTTTACTTGGCTCACCGCAGTCTAGCGACTCCTTGTGGCAGGCCGGGCGCTTGCAGGCTGACTTCGGTTTTCAGTTGAACGGTGTTTCCTCTGACACATTGGTGCGTTTGGCTTCCAGGTTAAGCGAGTGTTAAGAAGGGTGGTTTGGCTGGTAAATTCCAAAAAATAAAAAGTGTGTTACGGATAATGCTGAGCGATTAACTGAAATGACGGTTATTTTTAGTTTTTTAAACAACCAATTGACCAACATTGGTCCGATTATTTGAATTCCATTTCGTTCAGTTCATGCATGGGAGTAGTAGTTTCCAACAGGCCACTGCTCTATATAGTTTAGCACAGAAAATGCGATAATTAACTACAATGACCATAATCCATTGCGTGGCTCCTTGTACGGTCTTTTATGCCTGCTATATAAGAGACAGAATAATTGTTATTTATTTCACCTTTATTTTGACAGGTCATACTGAGAGTAAGGCCTATTTTACAGATGAGCCCTGTTTAAATACATCAAACATACAAAACATATTAAGAAAAACAGACACATTTATCAACATAGTCAGTTCAGAGTAATGATCGGAGACCTAAGGGGGACCAGAACATCTCATTTCAGAGAGCCCTGTAAGTTGTTCCACATAAAGGGCACAAAAAAAACAAAAGAAGCTTTACCCAACTGTGTTATCTAAGCCTGAGACCAGGTTTGGTCATGTGTTAGTCTAAATTGAATTATTGATTATAGGTACATAGGTTTCTGCATGAGTGCTTTGTAGATAAACACAAGCAAATGCTGCTCTCTCTTTGCATACAAGGAGGCCCAACAAACTTTTTGATACAAAACACAATGGTGAGTTCTTTGACCATCAGCAGTAATTAACCTAAGGGCACAATGGAAACCCGCATCTAGTGGTTTAAAATGAGCAATCAAGACGGGATAGCTACATAGAGAGAGAGAGCAGTTGCTTCGTTAGGTATGTGTTCAGCAGTCATAAAAGTATCCCTTATTTACTTGGAAGAACTACTAAAATAGTGATTTTGTCAGACAGTATAGGCAGCAGCTCTATAGAGATGAGATGATGACTTGGAATAAAATAAAGCTAAATTAAACAAATATAATATACTGAAATTTAATGATGGTTAATAAGTGATAAGCAGAGTCACTACCATCGTGGAACTTTTATTAATCGTTTTTATTCTGTGTTGTTACAGCATTCAACCCTCATAATGCATAGTGTACTTAATGTTTTTCTTTTAAATCTAAATCAAAAACCGTGATTCTTTTTTAATAATCGAACCAAAACCTCAAAACACAGTAGACACCCAGCACTAGTTACGGATTGTCCTCTCTTTTAGGGTTCTCATCCTAAAACGCCGCAGCGGCCCAGATTAAGGCCATCCCCTCTTGGTATTTTTTTATACCAAACACAGCTGTAAGACTCTAAGCAGGCCAGATGTTTGCAGCTTTTTAGCTCCTACAGTAAATGTGCAGTAGTCTGCTATGCACTGCTTTACACAAAAAGCACGTAGAGGATTTGCAGTGTAATTTGTATTTGCTTGAGTACCCAAGGTAAAAACCTACACCGACAGGTAATGGTTCATTCACAACACAGAAAAAGAAACCTGGAGGACTGACTCACTGTTTTTGCCCTTTAGGGGTGAGAACAGTTCCTGCAAAAGTGTAGTGGTTGAGTTTCTTTTGTATATGGCTGTGTGTTGGACGTCTTAATGCTATCTTCTTAAAAGTGATGATCTTGCATTGACACTGGCTTCTCAGAAGGAAATTACCGCAACAGGTTGTAACGGTAGTGTTTGCTGTTGTTCTTAAAATTCTAATTCAATATTGCACCAAATTTGCATTATCATGGAAAATATTAATGTTGTTTCCAACTACCAATCAACAACTGTGCCGTAAATCCGGCTGCATATTGAACGTTGAGATTTCCAAAAGTCCAGTCTGACAAGCAATTACAAGGAGTGGAATGTTAGCTAATCAGGCTAGACTAACTAATCAAGCTAATCAAACCAATCAAATTCAAAGTGAAAACAAAGGGCCATTTCTGAAAGGTCTGGTTGCACCTGAAAAAGGACCTAATTTTAAAGGCATTTACAAACTGTTAACAGATACTTTTAAGAAGATATCTTTAAGATGTCCTTCTTAAAGGGAAAGAGGGCATTTGAGAAAAGGGAAAGGCTGATGTTTGTTTGTGTTCTGGGCACAAATGTTTGAATGCGCTCCAATTCCTGTCACACTTATTTAAACTAAACAAAAATGAAGCGCAACATGTAAAGTGTTGGTCCCATGTTTCATGAGCTGAAATAAAAGATCCCAGAAATGTTCCATACGCACAAAAGCTTATTTCTCTCAAATTTGGTGCACAAATTTGTTTAAATCCCTGCTAGTGAGCATTTCGCCTTTACCAAGATAATCCACCCACCTAACAGGTGTGGCATATCAAGAAGTTGATTAAACAGCATGATCAATACACAGGTGCACCTTCTGCTGGGGACAATAAAAGGCCTCTCTAAAATGTTTGGTTTTGTCACACAAGACAATGCCACAGATGTCTCAAGTTTTGAGGGAGTGTGCAATTGGCATGCAGACTGCAGGAATATCCACCAGAGCTGTTGCCAGAGAATTGTATGTTAATTCCTCTACCATAAGACGCCTCCAACATCATTTTAGAGAATGTGGCAGTACGACCAACCCACGTCACAACCACATGTAACCAGCCAGCCCAGGAACTTCTGGCTGTAATAAAAATAAAGCCCTTTTTTGGATTAAAACTAATTCTGATTGGCTGGTTGCGCCCCTGCCCAGTCATGTGAAATCCATAGATTGGGGCCGAATATTTTTTTTAAATTGACTGATTTCCTTATTTTTGTTCAGTGCCTTCGAAAAGTATTCAGACCTCTTGACTTTTTCCACATTTTGTTAGGTTACAGCCTTATTCTAAAATGTATTAAATAGTTTTTTGCCCCTCATCAATCTACACACAATACTTCATAATGACAAAGCAAAAAAGGCTTTTTGAACTGAAATATCACATATACACAAGTATTCAGACCCTTTACTCTGTACTTTGTTGAAGCACCTTTGGCAGCGATTACAGCCTCGAGTCTTGGCACACCTGTATTTGGGGAGTTTCTCCCATTCTTTTCTGCAGATCCTCTCAAGCTATTTCAGGTTGGATGAAGAGCGTTGCTGCACAGCTATTTTCAGGTCTCTCCACAGCATGATGCTGCCACCACCATGCTTCACAGTAGGGATGGTGCCAGGCTTCCTCCAGACGTGACGATTGGCATTCAGGCCAAAGACTTCAATCTTGGTTTCATCAGACCAGAGAATCTTGTTTCTCATGGTTTGAGAGTCCTTTAGATACCTTTTGGCAAACTCCATGCGGGCTGTCATGTTCATTTTCCTGAGGAGTGGCTTCTGTCTGGCCACTCTACAATAAAGGCCTGATTGGTGGAGTGCAGAGATGGTTGTCCTTCTGGAAGGTTCTCCCTTCTCCACAGAGGAACTCTAGAGCTCTTTCAGGTGACCATTGGGTTCTTGGTCACCTCCCTGATCAAGGCCCTTCTCCCCCGATTGCTCAGTTTGGCCTGGGCGGCCAGCTCTAGGAAGAGTCTTACGGACAATTCCTTCGACCTCACGGCTTGGTTTTTACTCTAACATGCACTTTAAACCTTATAATAGACCTGTGTGTGCCTTTCCAAATCATGTTCAATCAATTGAATTTACCACAGGTGGACTCCAATCAAGTTGTAGAAACATCTGAAGGATGATCAATGGAAACAAGATGCACCTGAGCTCAATTTCGAGTCGCATAGCAAAGTGTCTGAATACTTATGGAAATAAGGTGTGTATATATATATAAAAATAAATTGTATACATTTGCAAAAACTTCTAAAAACCTGTTTTCGCTTTTTCATTATGGGGTATTGTGGGTAGATTGCTGAGGAAATTGATTTATTTAAACCATTTCAGAATAAGGCTGTAACGTAACAAAATGTGGAAAAAGTCAAGGGGTCTGAATACTTTCTGAAGGCACTGGACATCGTCACAATGGACGCTCCTTCTGTGTGCAAATGTGTCAACTATGTCATTGTGGGGACCGTGCCATTATGGGAAAGTTAGTCGTTAGTGGCTGACAGTCTCTCTTTCGCCCGCAGCCTACCAGGTCCTCGTCTGAGAGTATCTGCTCAAGACCTGGCTCCAGCATCTCAGGGTCCCCTGGTCACACGATCTATGTGAGTACCTACAGCAACTCTGCACACTACTAACTGGAGATGCGACTGAAGGTTACACACTGGGGACTCCAATGAAACAACAGTGTTCTTCTTATACTTTCTTTATTATTGATTGATATCACTCCAAGGTGTTCCCTATTTATTGCGCTGTATCATCTGTGTTTGTTATGTTGGGAGTATTGTCATGTACACTGTCCTGAGTTCTTTATGGTTGTCTTGTCATTGTCCTGTATGTATTTTGTACAATAAACAAATGTAATAACAGCATCACAGTTCTGGCTAAATAGTATTATATCGTTATTAGGTAGTGTAGGGCTTTTGAAGTCTTGGTAGCTCTTTAGTTGTACCCTCAGTCATAAAACAGGCTTAACATTGTCATTGGTATGACATAACACATGATGTGAGTAGTCAAATCATTTAATCCAATGCAACAACACAACTCAATTCAATAATGTGAGCTGACATGGAAAGTATTCAGACCCCTTGACTTTTCCCACATTTTGTTAGGTTACAGCCTTATTCAAATCTATGTTGCTAAGTAAATAAAAATGTAAAACTGAAATATCACATTTACATGAATATTCAGACTTTTTACTCAGTACTTCCTTGAAGCACCTTTGGCAGCGATTACAGCCTTGAGTCTTCTTGGGTACGAGGCTAAAATCTTGGCACACCTGTATTTGGGGAGTTTCTCCCATTCTTCTCTGCAGATCCTCTCGACCTCTGTCAGGTTGGATGGGGAGCGTTGCTGCACAGCTATTTTCAGGTCTCTCCAGAGATGTTCGATCGGTTTCAAGTCCGGGTTCTGGCTGGGCCACTCAAGGACATTCAGAGACTTGTCCTGAAGCGACTCCTGCGTTGTCTTGGCTGTGTGCTTATGGCCGTTGGAATGTGAACCTTCACCACAGTCTGAGGTCCTGAGTGCTCTGAAGCAGGTTTTCATCAAGGATCTCTCTGTACTTTGCTCCGTTCATCTTTCTCTCAATCCTGACAAGTCTCCCAGTCCCTGCCACTGAAAAACATTCCCACAGCATGATGCTGCAACCACCATGCTTCACTGTAGGGATGTTTCCAGGTTTCCTCCAGATGTGACGCTTGGCATTCAGGCCAAAGAGTTCAATCTTGGTTTCATCAGACCAGAGAATCCTGTTTCTCATGGTCTCAGTACTTTCAGTGTCTTTTGGCAAACTCCAAGCGGGCTGTCATGTGCTTTTTATTGAGGATTGGCTTCCGTCTGGCCACTCTACTATAAAGGCCTGATTGGTGGAGCGCTGCAGAGATGGTTGTCCTTCTGGAAGGTTCTCCCATCTCCACAGAGGAACTCTGGAGCTCTGTCACCTCCCTGACCAAGGCCCATCTCCCCCAATTGTTCAGGTTGGCAGGACGGCCAGCTCTAGGAAGAGTCTTGGTGGTTCCAAACTTCTTCAATTGAAGAATGATGGAGTCCACTGTGTTCTTGAGGACTTTCAATGCTGCAGACATTATTTGGTACCCTTCCCCAGATCTGTGCCTTCACACAATCATGCCATTGCTTAGACCTCGTGGCTTGGTTTTTACTCTGACATGCACTTTAAACCTTATAATAGACCTGTGTGTGCCTTTCCAAATCATGTTCAATCAATTGAATTTACCACAGGTGGACTCCAATCAAGTTGTAGAGACATCTGAAGGATGATCAATGGAAACAGGACGGACCTGGGCTCAATTTCGAGTCTCATCGCAAAAGGTCTGAATACTTATGGAAATAAGTTCTGTTTTTTTTATTTATAAATTAGCAAACATTTCTTCAAACCTGTTTTCGGTTTGTCATTATGGGGTATTGTGTGTAGATTGAGGATTTTGTTTTATCCATTTTAGAATAAGGCTGTAACGTAACTCAATGTGGAAAAGGTCCAGGGGTCTGAATACTTTCTGAATGCACTGTATGGAGAGCGTTTGGGCCGATGTGGTATGGAGAGCGTTTGGGCCGATGTGGTATGGAGAGCGTTTGGGCCGATGTGGTATGGAGAGCGTTTGGGCCGATGTGGTATGGAGAGCGTTTGAACATTGGCAAACATCTATTCAACATCCATTAATACAGTTCAAGTCCCTACAAATAGAAATCAACTTGGCAAGAGTCTATTGTCCTGCTAATAGCCCATCAGGGGTGGATGGCTTCGTTTACATTCCAATCGATTGAATTCATGTATTAATTACCGTCCTTTACCATTCTCAGAGTAGAAACATTGTTTGCGGAGTTCACAACCTACCACACTTGTGAAAAACAAGTGTTTGAAAACATGTTTTCAAAATCCCTCCAGCTCACATTGTAAAGTGGTGGGTGACTCGCTGACAGCCTGTAGCTCGCACTTGAGTGGTGAATGGGAGGCGCGCTTCAATTACCAGTTGAGAAATACAATTGTGCAAATTGTTCTATAGACCGACTAGCATGACGGTCAAATGTATTTACAGACAGAAATTGTTTTATTTTTGTATGGTTAAGTATTATGTGGATTATAATAAATTGACATTATTTGTCGTTGCATTTGCCATTGTGTCTGGATGGCCAGACACAAATTCGTGCCGATCACAAATTAGCTATCAGGAGGGTTTCGGCTGGCTATTGTCCAATTCAGCTCATCAATGCGTGAACTGTGACCAATGTCCACCACTACTGTAAACCGAAAAATGTATTCTCAAAATAAAAACAATGCATCTACAGTGGTAGAAATATATATTTTTTACTGATTCAAGATGCATATATTTATTAGGCTACTGTGCAGTGTGACAAAAACCAACAGGACAATGAGATGTATACTGTAGTCAACATATACTGTATGCCTTAGATAAGGGAGAGCAGGCCATGTCCAGACTTTCTCAGCGACCTCAAGTACTCTTTAACTCTGTCTTTAATGCTTTTTCGGGTTGCATCAGTCATGGACAGAAACTTCTGAAACACAGTTTTCATGATGAACACTCGAAGGTTCACTGGTAAGACAAATTTGCCTCGGGGTCCATCCTAGTTGGTATTCTGTGTACACTCATGGTGAGGAATGGAGATGTCAGGGTGAACAGACGACCTGACGAACCCGCCACGATTGTTGCCTCTGCCTGTCGGAGGTGGAGTTCCAGAGCTCATAGGTGTACCTGACATGGATTGTGACTCCATCATCTCGTCCCTCACCCTCGTCAACGCGTCATTCTCCACCTGACTCTCCGTATCGCCCGTAGCTCTGGAATGTGTAGCGCCATAGAAAGAAGCTGGCTTGCTGAAAACTATGTCCATTCCATCTGTTCTCTTTGGTCTCAATGGAAAAATTTGGAGATAAGCTGATACTTTTTTTTAATGGTAACTGTTAAGGGCAGAGTTAAGGGTGGGGTGAAGGAGTACTGGAAAGGTGTGACTCCAGGTTACAATAGGCCGTAAGTATACAGCAGACCTCCCACGTCCTCACTTTGATTATGCTGTAGCACATACTGTAGCTATGATGAGCGATCTCTCTCAAATGCAGACAATGACTCAAAACACACTGCCACCTAGGTTTGCATTGCAAATGAGGGCATAAACTGGGTCAAGACTCCAGCAGAGTAAGTAAACCTACAACAGCACATTACTCAACACTAATGAGACTCACCTCACCTACAGTACATCTAGAAAAAAAAAAATAATCTCTACATGTAGGTCTCCTGATTTAAACCCGATCAAACTTGTTTGGCATCATCTGAAAACATGAATCCATAACTCTGCCAACCGTACAAGCAAAGGTGAACTGTTGCCATCAAGATGTTTAGGCGTGAGAAACTGACGATACAACAATGCAACAAATACATTGATCATCTCAGCAAGGTTTTACCTGTGGTTGTGGAGCTGGGGGGGAAGTGCATCTAAAATGTAGTTGAAATAAACATCTGCATTTTGAACGAGTCTTATTATTTTATAAACGAAAACATAAAGATGTTGATGAACAAATACTGTAAATGAGTCTTTTGGAAATATAAAAATCATTACCTATTATAAGGTTGATTTGATTATTATGTGGATTACAGTAAATTGACATATTTGTAAGTGGTTGATGCATTTTTCTTTAGGGCAAAGCAGGTCTGTGATATTGATAACTTTAGTCTTGTATCAGATTAACTGTTGTGTCCTCACATTTGATCTGATGATTGCCCCATAATCTCAAGTGTTCTTCGATATATATCATTCATTCGTTCAAGCATTTTATTTATATTAAACGAAATAACAAAGGGAGCCTTGAATAATTAAACAATAAATGAACCGCAACGTGAGTCTCGTGTTCATACTGTATTTCACAACCTCTGTGGGCGTTTGGAGTTGCCTATACTGTATGCGATGGAGCAAAATAATAGGCTCTTGTCACGGCCGTTTAAAGGAGTGAACCAAGGAGCAGCGTCTTGAGCGTACATACTTTTTAATTTACCGATGTCGCCCACAAAACAATAAATCGACACGTGACGCCAACGTAGTGCTCACAGGCAACTAAACATGGACAACTACCCACAAAACCCACATGGAAAATGTGTAATAAACAGCTGTCTCTGATTGGGACCCCATTTAGGCCACCATAAACCTACCTAACCCTAGACAACACAAAATCCCCATAGATGACCAAAAAACCCTAGACAATACAAAAAACTAAACAAACCACCCTTGTCACACCCTGACCTAACCAAATAATAAAGAAAGCAAATATAACTAAAGTCAGGGCGTAACAGCTCTCTCATTTATTTAGGCTATATTATTCCATAGCCTAATTGTAGTCTAACCAATATCCTAACGGAGATTCAGTGAAAAGCAAAAAACCTGACATTGACATTAAGGGTGGATGGCTTCTTTTGTATTCCAATTTATTGGCAGGCTGCTAAACCGTTTCCACCTGGCCCACAGCGTTGTAGCGTACTTACAGTACAGAACACTTTCACTCCATGCTCCACCAGATGCTCCACCAGATGCTCCACCAGATGCTCCACCAGATGCTCCACCAGATGCTCCACCAGATTCTTTCTATTGTTGTTATCTATTCAGGAACATTCCACAAGTGTAATGAACACGATGGGTGACAGAGAGCTGGTTTCAAGCACAGGGCACAGCAGGTGTTTATTGCAAATGGTAGCTGGGTCCAGGGGAAGGCAGAAGGTCATACACAGGGGGTCCAAAAAGGGCAACAGTACAGGCAGGGAAAAGGCTAGTAACTTCGTCCGGGAGATCAGGCAATAGGTTGATAACAGGAAATCCGATAGGCTAATGTACAGGCAGGGAATAGGCGTCGTTAGTGAGGCAGGCAAAATCTATCATACACGGGAGGATTAAATTATGAGCTCCGAATAGAAGTGTGTCACAAAACAAACAATACCTCACAATGATGGTGTGCAAAGAACTGAACTGAACTAAATAGTGTGTGGTAATGACATACAGGTGTGTGAACAGGTGATCAGAATTCAGGTGATTGGGATCTAGAGAGTGAGCTGTGTTCAGGGGATCTGTGTGTTTGAGAGTGTGAGTTGGAAGCAGATGTTACAACAAGTAAATGTAATAAATTAAACAAATCAATTAAATAGCTCAGGTCTTGAAAATATGTGAAACCTTTTTTGAGTTGTATTTTATCTGTGCCTAGTAGCTGAGGCCATATGACTGCGCCATCAACTTGTATATTTAGCAGACATCACTTGCTGCTGATATTCAGTCAACATATATTTTAAGAATATCATGGAATATAACTGAACATTTTCATTTCACTTAGAACAAAAACCTTAGTGTAACAACAGTTTTAATAATTAATATGCTACAGTCAAGTTACAGCTTCTTCTGACGAAGTAGAAACAAAAAAAGGGTATTTTTCAGGTGTGCCTGCGGGACAGGAATAGCAATTCTTACACTATTGTTCTAAATTCAATCACCCTCTTCTTCTTCTTCATCCTCCTCATTCAGCTAATTCAAATTCAATTGTGAAGTTGTGCACAATTATCAGTTTCTATTTGGTTTATATCGCCCATTCATTGACAGCATTCATTCAGACATAGTAGCACCTTGGGACCAACACTTTACACTGTACCCAAAAGCATAATCAGTGCTCTAACGCCCCCTTGCGGTGGTCTGGAGCAATGAAGCAGTGACGCAGGGTACCGTTCTAAACCACAAATTACCTCTAAATCCAGCAGCATAATCTCAAAACCTTTAATTGAGGAATTACTGTACGCATGCACACGCCAGTGAGAAAAATGATGTTGAAAAGTCACTTTTATGGACGTTGAAGTCACGTTCATTTTCAGTCTAAGTGAAAGTTGAAAAGAAGTCTTTTACAGATGTTGAAAATGCATATTTTTTGGGTCGTGGTTTCAACGGACAAATTTCAAACGTACATTATTTCACTTCAACATTTTAGGGATTGAAGTATAGTACAGTATATTTATTGAGGAAAATTAAATGTTCGTTTTATTGTCAGTCTGTATAATGGGTTATGTAATGAGATTGTACATTTTTCTACTAGTTGTCTACTGTGAAATGTGTTTTTCCAATGTATGCATTGTATATAGTTCCTTTTTTTGCTATTTTCTGAATATGAGAGAGAGTGATTAATTAGATTGTTGTCATTATGCAGGTCCCAAATTATGCGGTATGGCATGGCTATTTAATCAACTCTCTTCCATTGTGTACTACAGGGTTTCCCAAACTCGGTCCTTGATTTTACTTCACAGTACGTTATTTTAAAAATCTGATATTGACAAGATCAGAGATGTACTATATTTAACAAATCAAAATGTATTAGTCGCGTACACAGTTTAGCAGATGTTACAGCAGGTGCAGCAAATTGCTTGTGTGTCTAGCTCCTACAGGGCAGTAATACAAAATAACAACACAATACCAATAGCAATGCAAATAATCCAGGAAGTCTAAAACAAGAAAGAAATGTATCCCCAGTACAGTACACATTTATCCAGAAGGAAGTGGCTGGGGTATTCTTGTTGGGAGGGGGGGTTAAAACTACTTTACAAAAATTGCATTTGCCTATACAGAACTGTAATACATGCCATTTACTTAGCAGACATTTTTATCCAAAGTGCCAACCATCCACACATTTTGGTATGTGACCCCAGTGGCAATCAAACCCACAACTCTGGTGTTGCTAGTGCCATGCTCTTATGAACTAAGCCATGTACAGGACCACTACAAAACATAAGTACAATACTGTAAACTACAATACACGATTACAATCAGAGAAGAGCAGTATTTCTGTTACATGTATATATTTTGTAATTTGTATTACACTGGGCTGAACTACACTCCAATGTATTTTGTAACAAGATACTTTCGAGAGCTGTAATTTGTATTTTCAAAATACTTTTCTATACCATTTTTTATAGCGGTTCACAATTCTGTGGCCCCTTTTCACCCTGCATTGGTATCAGAAGTCTGATGGCACGTTATGGTGTGATAAGACTATCTGCTAAATGAACAAAATATAATTGTACACTGAATGTACAAAACATTGAAAACATCTTCCTAATATTGAGTTGTATCTTACATTTTTTGCTATTGGATTAAGTGGTTGTTAAAATAACTAAGTTAAGAAGTTATCATTATGTTGTGTTTTGGTGATTAAACCTATGTACTCATTATATTTCACAGAAAACTTTGGATTTTGAATCAGCGATTGTTTGATGAAAGGTGTTAATAAACTAAATGAATGGACAATGAAACGTTTTCAATGTAAGACTGACTGTGTTACAAGTATTAACAGTTTGGAGTTTTGTACTAAGTGTTTAGAAAATTTACCACATACTTGTTAAAATAGTAGTACCAAAAACCAAAACGAAAATGTATATGCACCAAATCTGAACCACTCGTAGACATCTGTTTTCGGGGCAAATCAAGGCCGATTAGGACTGAAAAATCATGGCCAGGGCGGACTGACCAAAGTTCAACAAATGTTCAATGTCCATGGATGACCTGCGACAGTCATTGCTCGCGTGCTCGCATACAAACACACATCTTTCCTTACTGGGCCTATACCCTGTGAAACAGCCATCTTCATCATTATTGGGGATCCTGAGTGGCGCAGCGGTCTAAGGCACTGCATCACAGTGCTAGAGGTGTCACTACAAAACCGGGTTCGATCCCGGGCTGTATCACAACTGCCCGTAATCGGGAATCCCATAGGGCGGCAGAAAATTGGCCCAGCGTCGTCCAGGTTAGGCCGGGGTAAGCCGTCATTGTAAATAAGAATTTGTTCTTAACTGACTTGCCTAGTTCAATAAAGGTTCAATAAAAATGTGCATCACCATCATCATCAGCACCACCACAACCTTCAGTAAAACAAACATGTTTAAAAAAAATAAAAAAAATAAACATATTTAAAAAAAATAATAATCATATGTTGGGCTCATACACATTTGAACTGAATGACTCATTATGGGCTAACCTTTGTGTGCGATGCGCATGCCATGACGTTTGGTCTCTTCTCTAGCGTACTCACAGTTAACACAAGCAATTTAACATAGCTGAATAAAATAGAAAGGATATTTTCTCCAAACGATTTCCAAGGAAGTGCGCACTTGCGGCTATTCTGTGTTGAGCAGATAACAAAGAAGCAGGCTCTCCTATATGCGACACTAGGGGGGCGCCATTTCGACTTTGTAAAAATTCGTTCCCAAATTAAACTGCCTCGTACTCAATTCTTGCTCGTACAATATGCATATTATTATTACTATTGGATAGAAAACACTCTCTAGTTTCTAAAACCGTTTGAATTATTTCTCTGAGTGAAACAGAACTCATTCTGCAGCACATTTCCTGTCAGGGAGTGAGATTTCAGAAATCGAGGTCCCTGTTCTGAGGTCAGTTTATAAGTCCCCATGTAAGCCATCGGGCTACATGCACTGCATACGCCTTCCTCTAGATGTCAGTAAGCGGGGAGAATTTGAATGGAGTGGATTGCGCAATCTGGGGCCCTATATAAGACCGTGGAACGGAGGTACCGTTCTTTTCAACGGGGCGCCTGGCGCAGCAGGGACATCACAATGGCCTCCTGCAAAGCTTTCGTTTTAGCAGTTCTATATCTCCGGTCATGTTTTTATTCGTTATAGTTGTTAAAGACATCATAAGGTAGTTAATTTAAACCGACTTATAGCAGTTTATATCAGTTTATTGCGATTTTCCTGGATTTCTTTGTGATGCGCTTTCACGAGTTGGACACCTCTCCAGTGGGTGGCTATCGTTAGCTGCTATTTCCACATGAGAAGAGGACATCTTTCAACCAAAAGACGATTGTTCTGGAGAAAGGACACCTTGCCCAAGATTCTGATGGAAGCTCGGCAAATAGTAAGCAATCTTTATGTTGTTAATTCGTATTTATGTTGACAAATGTCAAATAATAATTCCGCCATGAATTTCGGTGCGGTCTCGCTTTAGCGCACGCTGTATTGCGCAGTAACGTTCATTTTAAAAATGTAACACAGCGATTGCATTAAGAACTAATTTGTCTTTCATTTGCTGTCCAACTTGTATTTTTTAGTCAAGTTTATGAATAGTTTTCGATTAGAATAGGTGCCTCTCCAAGATGGCGCCGGACAGATTGCTTGAAGTTTTGGCCACTAATCACATTGTATAACCACAATTTGTGCCGCTAAATATGCACATTTTCGAACAAACTCTATATGCATTGTGTAATATGATGTTATAGGACTGTCATCTGAAGAATTCTGAGAAGGTTAGTGAAAAAATTAATATATTTTGGTGGTTTATACGTTATCGCTATTTTTGGCTTGAATCAATGCTGTTGTGATGTTTGCTATTGTGGTAAGCTAATATAACGCTATATTGTGTTTTCGCTGTAAAACACTTAGAAAATCTGAAATATTGGCTGGATTCACAAGATCTGTGTCTTTCATTTGCTGTACGCTGTGTATTTTTAAGAAATGTTTTATGATGAGTAATTAGGTAATACACGATGGTCTCTGTAGTTATTCTAGTCGCTTTGGTGAGAGTTGTGATGGTGGCTGCAATGGTAAACTATGATTTATACCTGAAATATGCACATTTTTCTAACAAAACATATGCTATACAATAAATATGTTATCAGACTGTCATCTGATGAAGTTGTTTCTTGGTTAGTGGCTATTTATATCTTTATTTGGTCGAATTTGTGATAGCTACTGATGCAGTAACAAAATGGTGGAGTAAGAAAAGTGGTGTCTTTTGCTAACGTGGTTAGCTAATAGATTTACATATTGTGTCTTCCCTGTAAAACATTTAAAAAATCAGAAATGATGGCTGGATTCACAAGATGTGTATCTTTCATCTGGTGTCTTGGACTTGTGATTTAATGATATTTAGATGCTAGTATTTACTTGTGACGCTATGCTAGGCTATGCTAGTCAGCTTTTTTACTGATGGGGGTGCTCCCGGATCCGGGTTTGGGAGGAATTAGAGGTTAATTTAGTTATTTATACAACTTTAGTTGTGATAAAACATATAGCCAAACGTTTGTGATGATTAATACATTTTAAGGCTGCATGATGCGACTCTAATGATGGTTTGAAAAAAGTTGCATGAAAAGCATGAGCTCTGATTTGTTTGTTGCGCAGGCTGCACAGACTTCATCAGTCTCTCATTCACAATTTGACAAGCACTTGATAATATTCACACCAGGCCTTTAATTTCCTGGCGGCATCCCCCTTGTGTGGCTGTAATGCCCCCTAAAAAATGCATGCCTTTTGTGGCCATTGTGCCTTTGGGCTGAATATAATAATTATAATTCCCTTCCCTCAGCTGCCGTGCTCCGAAGCACCTCTAACTCACATGGCTCTCTCAGATACATCAATTCTATTGGCCAATGCCGTTACGTGATCGGGTCCTTTTCAGAGGTAAGAAGTAGGCTACAAGTGAAGACCGACACATCGGGGACGCAACCATGTCCATCTTATAAGAATCCAAGGCGCATATTGAAGATATTAGAAGAACTGTCCACATTTAGCCTACTTATCGTCAGCCAACAACATGAGTAGGCCTAACAAAGAGCAACAGCACTAGCCTATGTCAATTTACTATCGCCCATAGTACAAAAATGTACCTATTCTATTGGTCAACTTGTCCTTCTGTGCAACAAATAAATATTCCAAACATACAGTACCAGTCAAGAGTTTGGACACACCTACTCATTCCAGGGTTTTTATCTATTTTTACTAATTTCTACATTGTAGAATAATAGTAAAAACATCAAAACTATGAAATACCACATATGGAATCATGTAGTAACCAAAAAAGTGTTAAATAATTCAAAATAGATTTTATATTTGAGATTCTTCAAAGTAGCCACCCTTTGCCTTGATGAGAGCTTTGCACACTCTTGGCATACTCTCAACCAGCTTCATGAAGTAGTCACCTGGAATGCATTTCAATTAACAGGTGTGCCTTGTTAATTTGTGGAATTTCTTTCCTTCTTAATGCTTTTGAGCCAATCAGTTGTGTTGTGACAAGATAGGGGTGGTATAGAGAAGATAGCCCTATTTGGTAAAAGACCATGTCCATATTATTGCAAGAACAGCTCAAATAAGCAAAGAGAAACAACAGTCAAGTGTGTGTGCAAAGCTGTCATCAAGGCAAAGGGTGGCTACTTTGAAGAATCAAAAATATATCTTGATTTGTTTAACACTTTTTTGGTTACTACATGATTCCATGTGTGTTATTTCATAGAATATAGTAAAAATAAAGAAAAACCCTTGAACGAGTAGGTGTGTCCAAACTTTTGACTGGTACTGTACGCTGGGACTGTTGTGGGACGCGCTAGATCCCAAATTAATACAAACACTCGAATCCAAAAAACTGTTAAAAGCAATGAGGCTGATGCAACAGATCAGAATGTTTAGCTTAAAATGTTGATGAACTATTAAGCTATTTCTTCACATTAAAAGCACGGCAATGCGCACATGGCAGTAGGCTATAAGCGCAAATGGTCTAAAATCAATTAGAGGGAAAACACTGTTCTCAAAAGTGACCGCAAATGTGATTACGCATGTAATGCTTTATTATAAAGGTGCATTATGGTGAAAATGATCTTCCTCAAAATTGAAACTCACGTGTCACCTATTTATACCAGTTAGGCTCTTCACCGGTTGTAAAGCGGATTAGTGTGCTTAATTTTTAGAAGGCATTTGGCCACTTTAGTTGTGATACAAGCCTTATCAAAACATATTGGCCTATGGGCTAGGCTACATGATGTGTGCGACTATGATTTGAAAAACTCTTGCCTTACTGCACACGCTGGGCATCATTCACAAGTGATAATACATCATTCACAAGTGATAGGCTAATATTGTCACCCATCAGACTATTCTTAATTAATTTAATGTTGTCTTTACATATACTAAATAATATATGTGTGAAATTAGTTTGATTTCGTCACAACATATTGGAGCCCCCGTGCGAGGAATCTAAGATAAAACTAGGCCTTACTGTTGACTTCTGTCTTTATGAATTGTGTAGCAAATTACGTTATACACCAATAGTGCTGTAGGCAGGATTATTGTTGAGAGTGGGGTGTGTGGATCCTTTTCATCCAGATACTAGGGAGAGATTGAATCTGGTGTTGTATATCTGACGAAGGGTCAGTGTGTAGGGTGAATTACTGAATGCCTATGAGCCAGGACATATGGGCCGGCCGATTTAGGAATTCTGAGAAATATACCTGTTGTGCCAAAGCAAAGTATTATTTCTGTCTCTCGTGCTTAACGAGCGAGCAGACTCGGTTAGTATGAGGACATATGGGCCGGCCAATTAAATACATTTGAGAAGATATGTTCGTTTGATCGAAGTGAAGTTAGAATCTCTCGCGTTTCAGTAGCGTGAGTAGATCATGGCGAGTATTTCTTTATGTTACCGCGAGTTGCAGAAAATTGCAAGATTATGTTATAATACTTTTATTGCATCAAATGGTTGTTTTATGCAACAGAATAGAAGATTCTTATAACTATTGTGTGTATGTTCTACTGAGGATGGGCCTCTGGGAGCTAACACTGACAGAGGAGATTTATGATGTCTTTTGGGTGATAAAACCTAAAGAGCATTCCAGAGCATGAGTTAATGTTTCTTTTATTTTACCTTTATTTAACCAGGCAGGCAAGTTGAGAAAAAGTTCTCATTTACAACTGCGACCTGGCCAAGATAAAGCAAAGCAGTGCAACACAAACAACAACACAGAGTTACACATGGAATAAACAAACATACAGTCAATAATAAAATAGAAAAAGACCAGTGAGCTGAGATAAGGTGGGGCTTTACCTAGCAAAGACTTATAGATGACCTGGAGCCAGTGGGTTTGGCAACGAATATGAAGCGAGGGCCAGCCAACGAGAGTGGTGGGTAGTATATGGGGATTTGGTGACAAAACGGATGGCACTGTGATAGACTGCATCCAATTTGCGGAGTAGAGTTTGCTCGCCAAAGTCGAGCATCGGTAGGATAGTCAGTTTTACGAGGATATGTTTGGCAGCATGAGTGAAGGATGCTTTGTTGCTAAATAGGAAGTCGATTCAAGATGTAATTTTGGGGTGTAGCGGGCATGTTGTTGCGCGGCCAGACCTCACTAGTCGCAGGATGTCATCTGGAGAGAGAGGGGAGAAAGAGGTCAAGGCATAGGGTAGTTCTGTGTGAGTGAGACCAGTGGACTCAATAGGCTGAGTGAATGACTAGCGGATGTCGTCAACCTTCTTTTCAAAGTGGTTGACAAAGTCGTCCGCAGAGAGGGAGGAGGAAAAGGGAAAGGATGGAGGATTAAGGAGGGAGGAGAAAACTTTCCGAGGGTTAGAGGCAAAAGCTTGGAATTTATAGTGGTAGAACATGGATTTAGAAGCGGATACAGAGGAAGAGAAGATAGAAAGGACAGAGTGAAAGGATGATAGGTCCTCAGGAAGTTTAGTTTCTCTCCATTTTCTCTCAGCTGCCCGCAGCCCTGTTCTGTAACACCACAATTAGTCACTCAGCCACGGAGAAGCAAGGGAGGAAAGGGCACAGTGCGAGTCATACTGTAGGACATGAAAAGGGAGGATAGTAGGGTCAAAAGAGGCAGAATCAGGAGACAGGAGGGAGAAGGATTTAGAAGGGAGAGATGATAGGATAGAAAAGGAGAGAGTCGTGGGAGAGAGAGAGAGCAAAGATTGCGACGGAGCATGGCCATCTGTCTACTTGTCAGGGACCAGTGGTGTAAATCGATCCTGGTAAGAGAGAGACTCTGTAGCCCCGACATTGAACTGCTGTCTGTATCACTGCGACCCTACTAGAGTGAGTTCCCCCAATTGTTTGTTACCGTTGTGTACATTCAACCGAAAGCTAATATAACAAAGGCATCAGAGACTATTTATAATCTGTCACAGAAACTGGAATCTATCTCCCCCGACGCACCCAAATGTATTTTAGGGGATTCTAACAACTGTACTTCGCACAAAGTCCTGCGCGCATACCCACCAGTATGTGAAATGTCACACTAGGAAAAACAAGACTCTTGGTTTGTGCTATGGGACAATACCAAATGCGTTCTCTGCCACCACCAGACCTCCCCTGGGGACATCAGACCACAATGTTGTCTACCTCCGGCCAACCTACTGTCGCCTCCTGGAGAGGGAGAAACCCTGTAACTTGTTTGTTTCATGGGATTGTTCTTGCTGGCTTGTGATGTCTGGTGCCTGTATTGTTATGTACGCTCCTCACTGCTTGCCTAGATTAGACTTGCAGATTGACTCGCCACCACACTGTTTGGAGCGGGAAAAGACCAAATGAGCACATTTATGGCAGAGTGCCTCCTACAATGGTTGTGTACTCTTCCTAACCTGCTGATTATTATCGAGTGCTTAAACCTCTGATTGTGTTTATGCTTCACACAAATCCCACCATCCTGCTCTCTGCCGTCCTCCGCAGTTTTGAGCTTTCTCCATTGATAATGAATGAAGAACGACTGCTTATTTCATCTGAGGCACCGCATGCACCGCGTTTTCCAGACAGAAATGCAATATATAGATCTGTACTCAATTCTCTATTCTACACGGCAAAGGATCTTGGCTGTTGTAGGTGATGTATTTCTATGTGAATTGCCATGTTGGATGGCCAGTAGATACTCTGCTGCTTAATTCATCTACAGGAGAGCAACCACCCCACACGACCCGACCCAGCCTACCACGCTTCTCCCGCTGTCACAGAGGGTCTTTCTCATGGCTACCCATGTATTTCCATGGAAATATAACGTTAATTCTGAAAGTAATAAATATATAGATATTTTTAAAAGCATCCATGATTTGCATAAATGTAATATACTAACTATTACTCTTGTTAAAAATATGAAAAATATTACATTTGGTGAAGAGCACATTATGACTTGTTTAGGACTCGAAACTCAAAGTTTAGGACTTGAGACTTGACTTGATACTTGACGGTCTTGACTTGGGACTTGAGTGCTAAGACTTGAGACTTACTTGTGACTTGTAAAACAATGACTTGGTCACAACTCTGCCATTCTTAATCTCCTCAACAAGGTCTACAGACATCTAGAGGGTGCCAAATCCCATGTCAGGGTATTGTTTGTTGACTTTTCTTCTGCCTTCAACACAATCCAGCCTTACATTCTGGCACAGACTCATTCGGGACTTCTCCTTAGATGGGGGGCTGGTTTTGTGGCTGTTGGACTTCCTGAGCCAACGGTCACAGCGGGTCAAAGTAGGTCCCCACGTGTCGGACATACGCAACACCAACACAGCCTCTCCTGTAAGTCCTGTAGGTCTCCAGGCTCTCTCAGAGATGTGTTTTGTCCACACTCCTGTATATCTTGTACACTAATAGTTGTACTAGTTCCCATCCTGACAGACACCTCGTTAAGTTCGCTGATGACACTGCCTTGATCAGCCTGTTGCATGATGACGAGGAACACCAAGGCCCGGTCCTAAATAACTTTGTAGAGTGGTGTGACGAATCACACTTGGTCCTTAAGACCAAAGAGATGTGCATAGACTTCAAGAAGCATGCAACACTTACCTCTGCAACATCTATCAGAGGTCAGAATATAGAGATTGTAGAGGAATACAACTACCTGCGTGTCCTCTTGGACAATAAGCTTCAGTGGAGTAAATGTACAGACCTGATCTACAAAAAGAGTCAACAGAGACTGTACTTTCTCAAAAAGCTTGGATCTTTTAATGTTACGTGTACTATACTTACTCTGTTTTACAAATCTTTCATTGAGAGTATTTATATTTTTTATATTGTTTGTTGGTTTGGCAATGCCACTGTCAGCCAGAGAAATATGCTGAGAAGGATTATCACCACAGCAAGCAAGGTACTTGGAGTCAAACAGACAGGCCTGGATGAGATCTTTAAGGCCAGGGCCCTCCGTAAGGCTCACAGAATAATTTTAGACCCAAGCCATTCCCTGTACCCGGACATTGAACTACTCCCCTCTGGGTACAGGGATAGGGCATCCATCAGCAGGAAAAACAGAACTAGACAATAATTTGTGCCAAGTGTGATATCCCTCCTAAACAGCTCGGCCTCATGTTCCTATAGACTCAGTAAGACCAGCAGGCTAATGTTCCGACTAATGTTCCTACCGACCCAGTAAGGCCAGCAGTCTAATGTTCCTATCCACCCAGTAAGGCCAGCAGTCTAATGTTCCTATAGACCCAGTAAGACCAGCAGTCTAATGTTCCTATAGACCCAGTAAGGCCAGCAGGCTAATGTTCCTATCCACCCAGTAAGGCCAGCAGGCTAATGTTCCTATCCACCCAGTAAGGCCAGCAGGCTAATGTTCCTATAGACCCAGTAAGACCAGCAGTCTAATGTTCCTATAGACCCAGTAAGACCAGCAGGCTAATGTTCCTATCCACCCAGTAAGGCCAGCAGGCTAATTTTCTTATCCACCCAGTAAGGCCAGCAGGCTAATTTTCCTATCCACCCAGTAAGGCCAGCAGGCTAATGTTCCTATAGACCCAGTAAGACCAGCAGTCTAATGTTCCTATAGACCCAGTAAGACCAGCAGGCTAATGTTCCTATCCACCCAGTAAGGCCAGCAGGCTAATGTTCCTATCCACTCAGTAAGACCAGCAGTCTAATGTTCCTATCCACCCAGTAAGACCAGCAGTCTAATGTTCCTATAGACCCAGTAAGACCAGCAGTCTAATGTTCCTATCCACCCAGTAAGGCCAGCAGGCTAATGTTCCTATAGACTCAGTAAGACCAGCAGGCTAATGTTCCTATCCACCCAGTAAGGCCAGCAGGCTAATGTTCCTATCCACTCAGTAAGGCCAGCAGGCTAATTTTCCTATAGACTCAGTAAGGACAGCAGGCTAATGTTCCTATAGACTCAGTAAGGCCAGCAGGCTAATGTTCCTATAGACTCAGTAAGGCCAGCAGTCTAATGTTCCTATCCACCCAGTAAGGCCAGCAGTCTAATGTTCCTATCCACCCAGTAAGGCCAGCAGTCTAATGTTCCTATCCACCCAGTAAGGCCAGCAGGCTAATGTTCCTATCCACTCAGTAAGACCAGCAGGCTAATGTTCCTATCCACTCAGTAAGGCCAGCAGGCTAATGTTCCTATAGACTCAGTAAGGCCAGCAGGCTAATGTTCCTATCCACTCAGTAAGGCCAGCAGGCTAATGTTCCTATCCACTCAGTAAGACCAGCAGGCTAATGTTCCTATCCACCCAGTAAGACCAGCAGGCTAATGTTCCTATCCACCCAGTAAGGCCAGCAGGCTAATGTTCCTATCCACCCAGTAAGGCCAGCAGTCTAATGTTCCTATCCACCCAGTAAGGCCAGCAGGCTAATGTTCCTATCCACCCAGTAAGGCCAGCAGGCTAATGTTCCTATAGACTCAGTAAGGCCAGCAGGCTAATGTTCCTATAGACTCAGTAAGGCCAGCAGGCTAATGTTCCTATCCACCCAGTAAGGCCAGCAGGCTAATGTTCCTATCCACCCAGTAAGGCCAGCAGTCTAATGTTCCTATCCACCCAGTAAGGCCAGCAGGCTAATGTTCCTATCCACTCAGTAAGGCCAGCAGGCTAATGTTCCTATAGACTCAGTAAGGACAGCAGGCTAATGTTCCTATAGACTCAGTAAGGCCAGCAGGCTAATGTTCCTATAGACCCAGTAAGACCAGCAGTCTAATGTTCCTATCCACTCAGTAAGGCCAGCAGGCTAATGTTCCTATCCACTCAGTAAGACCAGCAGGCTAATGTTCCTATCCACCCAGTAAGGCCAGCAGGCTAATGTTCCTATCCACCCAGTAAGGCCAGCAGGCTAATGTTCCTATAGACTCAGTAAGGCCAGCAGGCTAATGTTCCTATAGACCCAGTAAGGCCAGCAGGCTAATGTTCCTATCCACCCAGTAAGGCCAGCAGGCTAATGTTCCTATCCACTCAGTAAGGCCAGCAGGCTAATGTTCCTATAGACCCAGTAAGGCCAGCAGGCTAATGTTCCTATAGACCCAGTAAGACCAGCAGGCTAATGTTCCTATCCACCCAGTAAGGCCAGCAGGCTAATGTTCCTATCCACCCAGTAAGACCAGCAGGCTAATGTTCCTATCCACCCAGTAAGGCCAGCAGGCTAATGTTCCTATAGACCCAGTAAGGCCAGCAGGCTAATGTTCCTATAGACCCAGTAAGGCCAGCAGGCTAATGTTCCTATAGACCCAGTAAGACCAGCAGGCTAATGTTCCTATCGACCCAGTAAGGCCAGCAGTCTCGTCTTTTTTTATCGGTATGTAACTGTTATGAAAGTTGTATTGTCAATTTGTTTTGTTATTTAAACGCCACTTTAAACGTGTACATGACACTGCAACAACATTTCCCCAAGGGGACAATAAAGTCAGTAAAGTAAAGTAGATGACAATAACGTTAATCTTAAGAGGAGAAGTGACAGTGACGGCATGGAATTCAAATGAGGAGATGGACAGGTGAGAGAGGGAGAAAGAGAAGATCTCCAGTTAGGAGAATGAGTAGACATGTGCCACCTCCGCGACGACCAGATGCTCTCAGACTATGAGAGAAAACGTAGTTAGATGAAGAGTAGCAGTGTTCCCTGGGTTGATCCATGTCTCCATCAGGGCCAACAGTCAAGGGACTGAAGGGCAGCAGAGTCTGAGATGATCTAGGCGTTCTTGATAGATCTTATCTATTAACATTTATTCTAATTACATCATTTCTTTCTTTCTTTCGGGACATGAATACCGAGCATGTCCACTTCACCATCATTGGTAAACTACACAGTAATGCAAAATATATTATTTTGTGATCCAATACGTAATATACTTATACTTATTTCACCATTTACCATAGTGAGATACAAGTTTCAATTATATTTACCACAATGTGTTTGTAGACTTACCATTAAAAAGTACCGTGATGAGTGGGTGTCCATATAGCTGTACCATGTTATTTGTTCTGCTACTGAGTAAACCTTCAATTGTTCTCCCCTATTCCACCTGCCAAAACCTCCCCCCATCCCACGTTGGGTTGTCTTCCCAGTGACTGGCAGACCACCACTGTCCACCTGTATCCTAGGGCCTATGAGAGATTGGGACCCATCCTTTAAAAAGAGCACACAGTGCCATCTACACAACAGAAGCATATCAACTGCCAAAGAATTTCCAACGTTGATTGTATTGTATACAGTCATTTTAAAAAAAACTATTTTTGGTGTTGTTGCATATATTCATTTATTTACACAATTAACAAATAATATACTTAATGTTGGCAGTTCATGCAAAGGAATGTTACATATAACCAGGATTGGCATTACAAAAATTACACTTTTGGCAAGCAATTATTATTTTTGCAAACAATTATTGTGGTTCATCCTGTATTGTCCCTAACATCATTACCCCAAAGCAACAGATGTGGGATACACACACACACACACACACACACACACACACACACACACACACACACACACACACACACACACACACACACACACACACACACACACACACACACACACACACACACACACACACACACACTCCCCACAAACAACCATCAGCTCAGATGTTCAACAGTTGTTCCATCCCTGAGCCCAACTCAAGAGAAGACTTAATGTGCAAATGCATACAGTTGTAGCTGTTTGAGAAGGCATGCAAAATTGAGCAAGAATGGGAAGATTTCATTAACCAATGTCAAGTCCTAGCTGATGGCGCTTAGATACACCCCCCTACCCGGAGACACAGACACACTGGTCCCCCGTTGTGACCATTTTCCCAAGCATCTCTGTGCAGTCAGACCTTTTGATTATTTTGTGCCACCAGGGCCACAATGATTGTCCGAGTGTGACCCACTTTCCAGCACCGCCACTCCCTGGGTGGGGGCACCCCACCGGAATCCCCACCGGCTAGGTACAAGGTCATCAGCGAGCTAGGACGAACGTAGTCAATATAACTATTTATTCAGCACTTTAGAAATGTACAGCGACAGAATTCAGAACATGGGCTGTTCTTACAGTATTCTCCCGGTACACCAAGTCAGAACTGTAGGATAAGTTAAGGGGGCATATAAGCAGACAATGAAACCTCTTACAATATTCAATGATTACATGTCTCTAAAACAGGCTATAGGCTACATGTGCACCACCAAGTCAGAACAGTAGGCTAAGTTAAGAGGGGAAAAGGGACCAAATTATTAGGGTGAGGCACATGGGCTACTAATAGCTTACCACACAACATACACTTAGTATTATTTTCTTAGCTACAGTATACATATCTCCCTGGCATATTACATCATTATGCAGCAGCATACAATACATTTTTGGACTCACCTTGTTGTTCTGTGCTCACTTGAACAGAAAGGTGGTGTGGTGGTCCATCTTGTGGGCAAATTTTGTCATCAAACTTTGAACAAAGTCTGGCATTTTATGGATTTATGATGCCTTCAAGCATGACTTCTGACGCCTTCAAAACAACTGCAAACTCGCAACTGGGAAATCTCAGACAACTGGGAAAATAAGTTTTCAATGGTCATCCAACTCGGAATTCCATGTCGGGAACTCTGGCATTTTTCTAGAGCTCCGAGCTGAAGATCACTGACGTCATGATTCAACCTTGTTTTTTTCCGAGTTCCCAGTTGTCTGAGATTTCCCAGTTGTTGTCTGAGATTGTTGTCTGAGATTTCCCAGAAGTCATGCCTGATTGACATCATGGCCAATGTATTCAACCTTTTCTGGCCCATGGTGTTGTATGTGAATGTTTATCCTTTTAAGCTTGGAAAAGAGACCCTTAAACCCAGACTTGGACCACATACCCACTCCACTGAATAGCAGGTTATTGATTGCTTTGCAACACTTGCAGTTAGCCACTGATTCCTTCCAAACCACTCATTGTTGAATTTGCGATTTCCAATTTGTTGTGTAATGTCTAATGACTGCTTGTCTAGCTTGCTAGCTAAGATTTTGAAAGTATGATGTTGACATGATTAGTCCAATCAAAGCTACAGTAGATATAAAGTGATTTGACGTCATTTTATCTGTGGCCAATGACCTTGAGCCTTCTTGGATGGGCACTTCTAATTTAAATCTATGGCAGCACCCAAGGGGCTTGAATTGTAGATTTTGTAGATGATGTAGATTCTGTAGATTTTGCAGTGATGTAGTGTCCCGATGAGTGACAGAACACTGAGCCAATCACAGCACATACCAACCCTTATGCTCCATATTTTCCACTGGCTGCCCCATCACCACTAAAAGCACTGAGCTAAGGTGAGCGGCCTTACTCAAGAAAGCAAAAAAAGAGACCATGTTTGTATGCTTTTTTAAATTTTTTACATTGTCTGCAAACTGATATGTGACATCTAACTTTGCTGTTTTAAGTATAGACACCTGAGTTGCCTCACCCGTTCACGCGATTGGTTAATTCGAGGTTCCTAGGGTCTCCACCGAGCTATGTGAATCTGGTTTTAGCTTTATTGCGTACCGTTGGAACAAAATGTACAATTCATTTCATCTTGATGTTCTGGTGCCGTTCGGGCAATTTAAAGTATTGATTGGGAATTTATTTGTGGAGGAATGATTTGTGATGTTTTATTTGTGCTTTATTTGTTTTTGTATTTTAATATACAGTATGTAGTGTTTAATGTGTATTTTATATTGTATTATACAGGGCTAAAAGAGACCTCGGTCTCTATGTCTTCCCTGTCAAAATAAAGGTTCAATAGGCTGTACCCCTTTTAAAGCCTTTAAAATGTAACATTTGTTCTTTAATTGTTAAGATACTAATTTGTTAAACAGATCAATATGCTTCAAATAAGTGTCTGTGAAACGTTTCAAGGGTGTCAGTAACTAGAACTGCTTTCTTAAAGTGCAGAGTACTTCTATTTTGTGACACCCTTTCAACAAATAATTTGTTTGGATGATTTGGCTGGTTCAACAAAATGTGGAACTCACTGTGCAGTGGGATGCCCAGGGGAACTCCCCTCCGGTTGCCTAAAATCAGAATATTAACCTCCAATACTGCGTAAAGTATGAGAACCTGCAGTGTGGTTCCTTTATCTGCAATTTATTGAATTGGGGCCTAAGTGTTACCAGACACCAATCAAAATTATCCAAGGAAGGGTGCATTTTAAAAAGGGGAGAAGACTGTTCTACAGTCAGTACCAGTCAAAAGTTTGGACACACCTACTCATTCAAGGGTTTTTCTTAATTTGACTATTTTCCACATTGTAGAATAATAGTGAAGACATGAAAACTATGAAATAACACATATGGAATCATGTAGTATCCAAAAAAGTGTTAAACAAATCCACCCTTTGCCTTGATGGCAGCTTTGCACACTCTTGACATTCTCTCAACCAGCTTCATAAGGTAGTCACCTGGAATGCATTTCAATTAACAGGTGTGCCTTGTTAAAAAGTTAATTTGTGGAAATTATTTTCTTCGTAGTGCGTTTGAGCCAATCAGTTCTGTTGTGAGAAGGTAGGGGTGGTATACAGAAGATGGTATTTTACCAAATATGGATAAGTCTATATTATGGCAAGAACAGCTCAAATAAGCTAAAATAAACAACAGTCCATCATTACTTTAAGACATGAGGGTCAGTCAATCTGGAAAATTTCAAGAACTTTGAAAGTTTCTTCAAGTGCAGTCACAATTAACATCATGCACTATGATGAAACTGGCTCTCATAAGGACCGCCACAGGACCGTAAGGACCGCTCTCATAAGGACCGTCTCATAAGGACCGGTGTTTAGTGACACCGGCCCTATTCAATGGGTGCTGAGCCTTAGTAAATTCGTCAGTTATTTTGCGCTCTGGCACACAGACGAGAATGCTCTGAAATCGGAGTAGATAGCCAGAGTGAATTTACAACACACCCCATGTGTGTGCTGAGAGAATACATAATCCCAAGGGCCTTGTTAGTCATTGATGCCAGCAAAGGAAAGGACAACACACACAAAAGGCTGATAAAATATGGTTTTATTACTTTGTCCTTGTTACATTGCATAATAAAAGAAACCAGTTTGTAAAAAGCGCTGCCCTTGGAAAGTATAAAAACACACATGCCGGCCAGACAGCACTGGGGGTCTGAGGTGAAGCTGGGAAAGAGAAATCAGAATCCCCATTTACACCTGATACTAACATGCGTCCTTTGTCCTGATCTTGTCCACATTCCGATTGTGCCCAAAATGTTTTCAGGTGTAGCCGATTAAAAGACGCATTGTGATCCGATTGTGATCAGATATTCCTGACCACCTCTGGAGGTAGGCCTCATAAAAGGCATTATGAGTGCTGGTAACACTAACGCTGAAGGTAACACTAACGCTAAGCCCTCACTTTAGATTAGGTACAAACTAATGATTACTAAATGGTTTATAAGGACCTATATTAAACATCTTATTAATTATCTTATGAATCATTAATACATCAGTTAAAATATAAAAAGTTTATAAATGTGTGAATAACTTGGTTACTAACATTTACAAATGTGGGCGTAATGACTAAGTGTGAGGAAACTGTTTGTAAATGCCTTATGACAAAACCAACAGGGCAAAATTGGTTGAAATTTTATTTAATTGTAACCAGTTTTGCCAGCGCTGAAGTATTATTTAAGTAAGCAAGTTGGCTGGCACAAATCCAAGCCAGTCAGCAGACACAGTGCTGTGGTGGACATAAGTCTATGAAAGGTTTTCTAGAGGTGTTACGGAGTGCTTATGAATGTATTATGTAAACCTTATTTAGAGCCCACTTGTTTTCCCCCATCCATAAACACACAGTGAAGAGGAAGACGATACATGCACTTTGGTGCTGACATCTTGTAAAATAAAGACAGGGAATACTTGTGCAGAGAAAACCATGCACTCCCTCATGTGACATATAATAGTGACCCAATTCCATTTCGACCCCAAGTCTAGTTACCCTAATGCCCACCTAACAAAACGCTTCCCCTATATCTTTACTGGGAAGAGTTAATGCAATTAAAATGGTATTTCTCCCTCAACTGTTATACAGTACATATTTATTTATGACGAAGTCCTTTAATAATCAACTGGACTCGATTATAAACCCATTTATTTGGGAATTCAAAGCACACAGGATAAGTAAAAACCTTTTAAAATCTAAATTGGAAGAAGGATGACGCTGCTGTATTGTCCTGCTGGATTGATATGGAGTGCGAGGACTGCTACCCCTACCCAATTTGTGCAGTGATTATGTTCCCTATACGCCTTGAGACATCGGTTTATAGACCCGATCCCATTGTATATAGAACACAATCCGTATCTGGAAGCAAGTTAAGGTACATTTTGACCTCAGACTAATGTAATTTCTACTCCCAATAGTGGGAAATCCTTCCTTTGCACCCTCCAACGTAGACAAGAATTTTATCGCTGGGCAGAGGTTGGGATCCATAACATAGGGAATTTATACTTAGATGGGGTCTCTGCCATAGGCCCAGCCAATCAGAATGAGTTTATATCTACAAAAAGGGCTTTATTACAGGCAGAAATACTCCTCAGTTTCATCAACTTTCTGGGTGGCTGGTATCAGACGATCCCGCAGGTGAAGAAGCCGTATGTGGTCCTGGGCTGATATGGTTACATGTGGTCTGGGGTTGTGAGGCCGGTTGGATGTATTGCCAAATTCTGAAAAATGATGTTGGAGGCGGCTTATGGTAGAAAAATTAATGCTCTGGCAACCATTCCTGCAGGCAGCATGCCAATTGTATGTTCCCTCAATCTGTGGCATGGCGTTGTGTTACAAACTGCACATTTTAGAGTGGCCTTTTCTTGTCCCCCAGCACAAGGTGCACCTACGTAATGATCATGCGGTTTAATCAGCCACACCTGTCAGGTGGATGGATTTTCTTGGCAAAGGAGAAATGCTCATTAACAGAGATGTAAACAAATTTGTGCACAACATTTGAGAGAAATAAGCTTTTTCTGCATATGGAACATTTCTGGGATCTTTTATTTCAACACTTTACATGTTGCGTATATATATATTTATATATATGTTTGTTCAGTATAAGAAAACATCTACCTGCATTTGAGAATGTCAAACCTTCCATGTTTGATGGGTGCATTAAACTGTGCTCAGGATCAGACAAACTGATATCTCGTTTATATGACACATTTCAGTCCGTCTACCCACCCTCCACAGATCCTACTAAAGCAAAGTGGGAGGAAGAGCTGGACACCGAAATACCTGTGGCAGACTGGGAGGTTACCTTAAAATACATCAATACCCATTCAATTTGAGGGCTCCTGAGTGGCGCAGCGGTCTAAGGCACTGCATCTCAGTGCTAGAGGCGTCACTACAGACCCTGGTTAGATTCCAGGCTGTATCACAACCGGCCGTGATTGGGAGTCCCATAGGGCGGGCGCACAAATGGCCCATCATCGTCCGGGTTAGGGTTTGGCCAGGGTAGGCTGTCATTGTAAATAAGAATTTGTTCTTAACTGACTTGCCTAGTTAAATAAAGGTTAAATAAATCAAAAATATATAATAATTTACTCCAGGCATTGTTTGATACAATTTAAGGACTTTAAACTTTTTATTTATTTATTTTACCAGGTAAGTTGACTGAACACATTCTCATTTACAGCAACGAATTGGGGAATAGTTACAGGGGAGAGGAGGGAGATGAATGCGCCAATTGTACAGTACACTTATCTAAGACAAAGTTACATAGGATTTACCCCGAAGGGGACGGAAGCAAGTAGGGTGGGTGGGCTTATCCTTTTTGGGGGTATCCAAACTTCTTTGTTTGTTAATTGAATTAAGTCCGGGTTTGACCTTTTCTTCCCCTTTCCATACTATTTATGATATCTACTTTGTTTAAACATGTCAATCTGATAAATTATTTGTTACTGTTATCATATGTGTTCAAAAGGAGCTATCAAAAGGATTTGTACATTTGTAAACTTGAATCTTCATTTAAATATGAAACATATTTGAAACACAAAGCCCCAACGAGAGGGAAGGGCTAGAGGCTTGTTAAGTTAGAAGGCATGAGCCAGCGTCACGGTAACCGAGCCCTTCCTGGGTGTAGAGCCTATCTGGAGAGGTTGCGTGAAGGAGGCGGCTTTCATCATACAAGCCCCACCTCCTGCCAGACAGCAGTAAACCCAAACACTCAGGGTGAGGGAGGGGCTGGCCTCTGTCGCCTTGAGAACCGTTGGAAGTATGGCAGGGATGGAGAGGGGCTGGGAAAGATTTGGGATGTCCCCGGTCACCACCTGGTTCTCTACCAACCAATCGTTACCTGTACAACACAGGAAATAGTTAGGCAATATCCTATTTAATGGCACACATACAGTCAACTCATCATAGAATAATATAATATATAAAATAATGGATAACAAGCACACATTTCACTCTACCAAGACATAATATCTTAACACAACATAAATGGTAGTAGTATCTGTCGACAGACTGGGAAGCAACGACAATTTTTCGTCCCTAATAATTTGGACAAATCACGAATCACCAGTCATGCTTCTAAAATGCGCCACCATGTTTAAACAAATTCACCCTCAATCTGCATGTTAGTGTCAAAAGACTGTCGTTGACTCACTGTTTGTGATGGCTTATCAATCAAATTGAACGACTGCATTTAAAAAGCCCTACCATCCACTGATATTCCCTCAGAGAGCGAGAAACAAAGAGAGAGACAGAGATAAAGAGAGCTGCCTGACTTGCTGGCTGGCTCTGCTGAGTAATATACAGGAAATGTGGTGGGCTGTTACTCTATAGGGCTGAGTCACAGGCAGAACTAAACCTCCATACTTTCTTGGGCATGTGAACGCTCACTGACTATGTTCGCGTCCCAAATGACATTACTTTTGACCAGGGCCCATAGGGCTTTGGTCAAAAGTAGTGCTACAGTATACAGTGCATTTGCAAAGTACTCAGACCCCTTCCCCTTTTCTCCATTGTTACTTGACAGCCTTATTCATCAATCTACACACAATACTGCATAATGACATTGCGAACAAACAGTTAAAAAAAAAAAATGTTTGCAAAGTATTGAGGCTTTACTATGAGACTCAAAATTGAGCTCAGGTGCATTCTGTTTCCATTGATCATCCTTGAGAGGTTTCTACAATTTGATTGGAGTCCACCTGTGGTAAATTCAATTGATTGGACATGATTTGGAAAGGCACACACCTGTCTATATAAGGTCCTACAGTTGACAGTGCATGTCAAAGCAAAAACCAAGCCATGAGGTCAAAGGAATTGTCCGTAGAGCTCCGAGACAGGATTGTGTCGAGGCACAGATCTGGGAAGGGTACCAAAACATTTCTGCAGCATTGAAGGTCCCCAAGAACGTAGTGGCCTCCATCATTCTTAAATGGAAGAAGTTTGGAACCACCAAGACTCTCCCTAGAGATAGCCGCCCGGCCAAACTGAGCAATGGGGGAGAAGGACCTTGGTCAGGGAGGTGACCAACAACCCCATGGTCATATTGACAGAGCTCTAGAGTTCCTCTGTGGAGATGGGAGAACCTTCCAGAAGGACAACATCAATGCAGCACTCCACCAATCAGACCTTTATGGTAGAGTGGCCAGAGGGAAGCCACTCCTCAATAAAAGGAACATGACAGCCCGCTTGGAGTTTGCCAAAAGGCACCTAAAGGACTCTTAGACCATGAGAAACAAGATTCTCTGGTCTGATGAAACCAAGATTAAACTCCTTGGCCTGAATGCCAAGCACATTTATGGCCTGAATGCCAAGCTTCACGTCTGGAGGAAACCTAGCACCATCCCTACGGTGAAGTATGGTGGTGGCAGCATCATGCTGTGTGGATGTTTTTCAGTGGCAGGGACTGGGATCGAGGGAAAGATGAACGGACCAAAGTACAGAGAGATCCTTGATGAAAACCTGCTCCAGAGTGCTCAGGACCTCAGACTGGGGCGAACGTTCACCTTCCAACAGGACAATGACCCTAAGCACAGAGCCAAGACAACGCAGAAGTGGCTTCAGGATAAGTCTCTGAATGTCCTTGAGTGGCCCAGCCAGAACCCGGACTTAAAACCGATCGAACATCTCTGGAGAGACCTGAAAATAGCTGTGCAGCAACGCTCCCCATCCAACCTGACAGAGATTGAGAGGATCTGCAGAGAAGAATGGGAGAAACTCCCCAAATACAGGTGTGCCAAGCATGTAGCGTCATACCCTAGAATACCCGAGGCTGTAATCACTGCCAAAGGTGCTTCAACAAAGTACCGAGTAAAACAAAATACATTTGCAAAAATGTCTAAAAAACGGTTCTCTTTGTATTGTGTGTAGATTGATGAGGAAAGAAATCAATGTAATCCATTTTAGAATAAGGCTGTAACGTGGAAAAGGGGTCTGAATACTTTCCAAATGCACTTTATGTAGGGAATAGGGTGCTATTTGGGACGCTCCCATAGTCCCTGGGGACTCAAGCAGAATCTCTGGTGGTAGCATTCTACCCACAGGTTCCTGCAGCAGCTAACAAATTATAGGTGCTGTGTTCTTTCATTTGTCATTTCAAGTTAACCACTGTTCATACAGGTTGTGCTTTTAAATGTCCTCAGGCTCCCAGTGGAGACATTTAGAGGGAAATGGGATCTAAAATACTTGTTTTGACGCTGTGCATGGCTAACTTGACCGACTGTGATTCCTGTTCCATCATTGATCCAATAAATAGTTTTTTTTTTTAACCTAGATCGTATATCTCATAGACAGCAAGGCTTCTCCTCTTATCAAAATGAGCCTTGATGTCATTGTTGAATTCAATTTAATTATGTGGTCCCTTGTATTCTTGTGGTCGTGAATGAAGTAAATGTATGCATTTAAATCATTAGAACCTGAGGTGGCATTTGCAATCAATTGAGGGCCACAGAACCTCAATTACTTTATTACTTTTGATCAAAGCACAAATTATTGAACTTCACAAATAGTGGAAATAATTGATCAAGTAATTGACAAAGGAAAATGAGGTGTCCCGTCAATCCAACAGGATGGAATATCATTGACACAAAACCCCACTAACGCTGGTAGAACATCACTTTAACTCAGAGAACTGACGATGGGAGTAAATAAGGCCATTCACCGATGCAGTGAACGCTTCAAGGCATAGCCACGTTAGGCTATTTTGCCCAGCGGCACATTCCAAATATAAAAGATTGGAGTTTAGGCATCATTCATTGTAAGGGACGGGGCCATTGAACATAAGCTAAACAAATGCCTGGTTAGAGACAGCAGGAGCGGTAGAGATACTCTCAATGATCGGCTATGAAAAGCCAACTGACATATACTCCTGAGGTGCTGACCTGTTGCACCCTCGACAACTACTGTGATTATTATTATTGGCCATATTGGCCATATTCTGTTACAATCTCCACCCGGCACAGCCAGAAGAGGACTGGCCACCCCTCATAGCCTGGTTCCGCTCTAGGTTTCTTCCTAGGTTTTGGCCTTCCTAGGGAGTTTTTACCTAGCCACCGTGCTTCTACACCTGCATTGCTTGCTGTTTGGGGTTGTAGGCTGGGTTTCTGTACAGCACTTTGAGATATCAGCTGATCTAAGAAGGGCTTTATAAATACATTTGATTTAGAGAGAGACTGAGAACAGGAGTGCTTGAAGCTAAGGGTATGTCTGGAAAGAGGGAACAAAGCGAGAGAAAAGATGCAACTACATCAGTCAGCATGTCAATTTGTATTTCAACATATGGTGTGAGAGAGTGTGTGTGTGTCTGCTGCCTGGGACAATCTGGCACCATTTCTAAAATATCCTTCACTCCTATCCCAAGGGCTAGGCTGTTGTTTAACCATTTTAAAAAGATGGGTGTCGCCTGCCAGTGGGTTAGGTGGAGCTATTGAGAAGGCACGGCAAAAAGGGCCTAGGGATTGGGATGCCCCTACGACCTCCGATGTAAGGTTTATTTCATATCCAGGTTTGCTTTGACCTTGAATGGGGGAGTGGAAACTATAATGCCCCTCAAACCACAGCAATTTAACCAGAACATTCACTGGAGCCCATTACAGAACATTCAGATGAAAGGGAATGTTTTAATAATACTCTCTAACTTTTTCCAGCTTGAGGCATGAATGGGAACAGCTTCACAGTCACGTGAACAAGGTTATGTTTCAAAATGTTGACAACATTGTGCTCTACTGAACGTTACACTGGTGTAATTTTCATTACCTTCTGCTGACAGGGTCCAAAAGCTGGGTGCGTCTTCAGTGAGCTTGGTGCCCTCTGGTAGCGATAGCACCAGCTCCAAGTTGACAGTCTGTCCTGGTGACACTGCCAGTGGTGGCATCTTCACCCTTGAAGCAGATTTGGGGAGCTTGGGGACTTTACAAGGTCCAGAGGACTTAGTTGGTGCAGAGTCTACCGCGTCCTCCACTGAAATGGGGAACTACAAGAGAGGGAGAGAAGAGAAACACGTTTCTTTGGTGTTTCTAAAAGAGAAGCTGTATTAAAGAGTCAAAGGAAAAGCAAGCCCCATAACATCTATGGCTTTCCACTTGTTCTCTCTTAAAAAAAGTTTTCGAGCAGAGGTCCGGTAATTTCAAACCAAAATGTTTTCGGGCAAACGGTACTTTTTTTAATATGAAGGCTTCTGAAACAGATAGATAAATGCTTATTCACACACACAATAATGCTCTTTCTGTCACACACACCCCTCACCAGTGACACGGTCTTGGTGTCCAGGTCCAAGACTTTGAGGTGGTGGTTGTTGGTGTCAGCTACATACAGCACCCTGCCCCCCTCCCCGACACACAGGCCACCAGGCTCATTGAAGCTGGACTCAGTCAAGCTTGGCCCTAACACGTCACCAGCTTCCCCTGTCCCAGCCACAACCAGACACTGCCTGGTTTTTGGGTCCACCACTTTGATCTGAAACAAACAAACACAGCAAGGCTAAGAGGGATTTGATTTGTGAGTACTCTATACAACCAGTCCAAACATACATACACTCTGCCCTGGAGGCCTACTGTCTTCTCAAGAAGCAATCTCCAATCTCACAGCAGAGAATATGAAGGCTTTACATATGAATTGTCTATTGGCTGTTTCAGCGAAAACATCCAATGACACCCCACAAGCTCTTCCTCTTGATGCCTTTGTCACCGGATACTGATGTGAAACCACATGTCCATAAAATACAGTGTAAACATTACGTCTGAAAAACGGACCTTGTGGTTGTAGGAATCCGCCACATAGAGGAGGCCTTGGTCAGGAGCCCAGGCCACACCGAGAGGGTGCTGGAGCTTTGCGTCCACTCCTTTCCCGTCCACGTCCCCAAACGCAAACAGGTTCTGTCCCCAAAAAACACCACATGAACACCATGAGTCACGTTACATGTTTCAATTCATTTCAATGCCACTAGTCATCCATCCATCTAGGGCAGGGGTGTCAAACATACGGCCCAATTGGAGGGGTTCCAATCCGGGCCACAGATTTTTGGGGATATTTTGTTTTTGGGGGGAGGGGGACGACTCAATATACTTTCAAATAACTAAACCAAAATTTAAACTGTGTAGGAAGAATAATAGACCTACATTCATACAGTTTCTTGACTGTCCAGCTCGCTTAATAAATTACTCAAATGAAAGCATTGAAAAGTCACCAAACTATGGATAGAGGAAATGTTGCCAATTTTCAGTTTGAACCTCGTTGAAGAGTGAATGCGGCCCCTGGGGAAAAATTTGTTTGGCACCCCTGAACTAGGGCCAATTTCGATTCAGCAGCCTTGCCATTTCTCAGAGTATTAGGAATCTGAACTGAGTCAACTATTTGTTAAATGAAGCCTTCTGATTGGCCAGAGTATAAAGATTGACTTGATGATGAAGCAGTGCAGTCCTCGACGAATCATCTGAAGTTTCTAAAGACAGATTACTCTCATATGTATAAAACTGAAGAAAAAAAACATTGAAAACAATGCTCTGCTTGAGGGAGGTTAGTGTAGGTGTGTATTCATTGTGCACACCATGTAAAACATTTTGCAACAGTTTGCTAATGAAAACGAGTGTTTCTTAAAAAGGTCCAATGCAGATGTTTTTATATCAATATCAAATCCTTTCTGGGCAACAATTAAGTACCTTACTGTGATTGTTTTCAATTAAAATTGTCAAAAAGAAATAAAAATAGCTTTTTGGCAAAGGGCAATTTCTCTAGCAAGAATTTGGCTAGGATTGTCTGGGAGTGGGGAGGCGAAAACTGAAAATTAGCTGTTATTGGCAGAGAGGTGGAATTCTTTCTTATTGGTCTATTAACTAATTTACCACATGGTGATGTCACCATGGAATGCCAAAAGTCCATCCCACCAAAACAGGTTGAAATTTCAGGCAGTCTTTTCAGAAATATCCTACAAAATGTTATGCTGTTTTCAAATGAAACACAATACCTTGCTCTTGTTAAAGGGAGACCCAACCCGTTGCTGGCAGCAGTGCGATAAGGGACAGAGTGAGAAATGATTGCAGTTAATATGCAGCCATTGTCAATGGTAGAGGATGTCGGCTTCAATACCCTAATGGCATATCTAGAACCAGAATACAAGATGCCATGTTGAAAAACCGTGACGGCCATGATGGAGAAATTGTACAATGATTGTTCTGCATGTACAAAGCGCGAGCCATCAACAAAAGATTGTTGGACGTCTATGAACATCACTGCAACGAGCTTGGAAAATTCCAGAAAATGATGTCATGGCTTCTGATAGGCTAATTTTTATTTAATTTTTTTATTTTACCTTTATTTAACTAG
Organism: Salvelinus namaycush; assembly: GCF_016432855.1. Classification (NCBI taxonomy): domain Eukaryota; kingdom Metazoa; phylum Chordata; class Actinopteri; order Salmoniformes; family Salmonidae; genus Salvelinus; species Salvelinus namaycush. The sequence goes on along the minus strand of NC_052322.1, from coordinate 5,018,048 downwards.
GCAAGTCAGTTAAGAACAAATTCTTATTTTCAATGACGGCCTAGGAACAGTGGGTTAACTGCCTTGTTCAGGGGCAGAACGACAGATTTTTACCTTGTCAGCTCGGGGATTCGATCTTGCAACCTTTCGGTTACAAGTCCCACGCTCTAACCACTAGGTTACGCTGCCGCCCCTGGCATCATTTGAGTCAATCATTTGAGTCAACTGTGGATGTATTTCAAGGCCTACCTTCAAACTCGGTGCCTCTTTGCCTGACATCATGGGAAAATCAAAAGAAATCAGCAAAGACCTCAGAAAATAAATTGTAGACCTCCACAAGTCTGGTTCATCCTTGGGAGCAATTTCCAAATGCCTGAAGGTACCACGTTCATCTGTACAAAAAAATAGTACGCAAGTATAAACACCATGGGACCACACAGCCGTCATACCGCTTAGGAAGGAGATGAACGTACTTGGTGCGAAAAGTGCAAATCAATCCCAGAACAACAGCAAAGGACCTTGTGAAGATGCTGGAGGAAACAGGTACAAAAGTATCTATATAACCACAGTAAAATGAGTCCTATATCAACATAAGCTGAAAGGCCGCTCAGCAAGGAAGAAGCCACTGCTCCAAAACCGCCATAAAAAAGCCAGACTACGGTTTGCAACTGCACATGGGGACAAAGATCGTACTTTTTGGAGAAATGTCCTCTAGTCTGATGAAACAAAAATAGAACTGTTTGGCCATAATGACCATCATTATGTTTGGAGGAAAAAAGGGGAGGCTTGCAAGCCAAAGAACACCATCCCAACCGTGAAGCACGGGGGTGGAAGCATCATGGCATCATGTCACAAAATAGATGGCATCATGAGGGAGGAAAATGATGTGGATATATTGAAGCAACATCTCAAGAAAGTTAGATAAAGTTAGTCAGGAAGTTAAAGCTTGGTCGCAAATAGGTCTTCCAAATGGACAATGACCCCAAGCATACTTCCAAAGTTGTGGCAAAATGGCTTAAAGACAACAAAGTCAAGGTATTGGAGTGGCCATCACAAAGTCCTGACCTCAATCCCATAGAAAATTTGTGGGCAGAACTGAAAAAGCTTGTGCGAGCAATGAGGACTACAAACCTGACTCAGTTACACCAGCTCTGTCAGGAGGAATGGGCCAAAATTCACCCAACTTATTGTGGGAAGCTTGTGGAAGGCTACCCAAAACGTTTCACCCAAGTTAAACAATTTAAAGGCAATGCTACCAAATACTAATTGAGCGTATGTAAACTTCTGACCCACTGGGAATGTGATGAAAGAAATAAAAGCTGAAATAAATCATTCTCTCTACTATCATTCTGATGTTTCACATTCTTAAAATGAAGTGGTGATCCTAACTGACCTAAGACAGGGAACTTTTACTAGGATTAAATGTCAGGAATTGTGAAAAACTGAGTTTAAATGTAGTTGGCTAAGGTGTATGTAAACTTCCGTCTTCAACCGCAGTCCGCATTGTGTACATCTGTCATGTTTCCGAGGGGATCCATTTTAAAGAGCTATCATTGATAGCGTCGATGTGGATGGCGAGGTGCTCTCTCTGTCGTTTCCTGAAGTCCACTCCACTCCTTTGTCGACATTGAGTGAGAGGTTATTTTCCTGGCACCACACTCCCAGGGTCCTCACCTCTCGGCCTCATCATTGTTGGTAATCAGACCTACTACTGTTTAGTTGTCTGCCAACTTGATGATTGAGTTGGAGGCGTGCGTAGCCACACAGTCATGGGTGAACAGGGAATACAGGAGGGGGCTGAGCACTCACCCTTGTGAGGCCCCTGTGTTGAGGATCAACAAAGTGGTTGGTGTTGTTTTCTACCTTCACCACCTGGGGGCGGCACATCAGGAAGTCCAGGACCCAGTTGCACACGGTGGGGTTCAGTCCCAGGGCCCCGAGCTTAAAGATGAGCTTGGAGGGTACTATGGTGTTGAATGCTGAGCTATAGTCAATGAACAGGATTCTTACATAGGTAGCCCTCTTGTCCAGATGGGATAGGTCAGTGTGCAGTGCAATGGCCATTGCATCGTCTGTGGACCTATTGGGGCGGCAAGCCCCTAAGTGGGTCTAGGGTGTCAGGTAAGGTAGAGTTGATTTGATCCTTAACTAGCCTCTCAAAGCACTTCATGATGACGTAAGTGAGTGCTACGGGGCGATGGTCATTTAGTTCAGCTACCTTTGCTTTCTTGGGTACAGGAACAATGGTGGACATCTTGAAGCAAGTGGGGACAGCAGACTCGGATAGGGAGAGATTGAATATGTCCATAAACACTCCAGCCAGCTGGTCTGCACATGCTCTGAGAACGCGGCTAGGGATGCAGTCTGGGCCGGAAGCCTTGCGAGGGTTAACACGCTTAAATGTCTTACTCACGTCGGCCACGGAGAAGGAGAGCCCACAAGCGGGCCGCGATGGTGGCACTGTTATCCTCAAAGCGGGCATTTAGCTTGTCCGGAAGCAAGACCTCAGTGTCCCCGACGTGGCTGGTTTTCCTTTTGTGGTCCGTGATCGTCTGTAGACCCTGCCACATACGTCTCGTGTCTGGGCCGAAGAATTGCGACTCTACTTTGTCTCTATACTGACTTTTTGCCTGTTTGATTGCCTTACGGAAGGAATAGCGACACTGTTTGTATTCTGCCATATTCCCAGTCACCTTGCCATGGTTAAATGCGGTGGTTCGCACTTTCAGATTTGCACGAATGCTGCCATCTATCCACGGTTTTTGGTTAGGGTAGGTTAATAGTCACAGTGGGTACAACATCTCCTATACACTTCCTGATAAACTCAGTCAGTGTATCCATGTATTCGTTGATGTTATTATCAGAGGCTACCCGGAACATATCCCAGTACGCATGATCAAAATAATCTTAAAGCGTGGATTCCGATTGATCAGACCAGCGTTGAATCGTTCTGAGCACGGGTACTTCCTGTTTGAGTTTCTGCCTATAGGAAGGGAGAAGCAAAAGGGAGCCGTGATCAGATTTGCCGAAGGGAGGGTGGGGGAGGGCCTTGTAGGCATCCCAGAAGTTGGAGTAGCAGTGGTCGAGTGTTTTAGCAGCGCAAATACTACAGTCAATGTGTTGATAGAACTTCGGTAGCGTTTTCCTTAAATTTGCTTTGTTAAAAACCCCAGCTACAATAAATGTCGCCTCAGGATATGTGGTTTCCAGTTTGCATAAAGTCCAGTGAAGTATACACGGCTGTGACTATAACCGAAGAGAAATCGCTTGGGAGGTAATACGGTCGGCATTTGATTGTGACGTATTCTAGGTCGGATGAACAAAAGGACTTGACCATGAGTGGCTAATCGTGAAACATACACCCCTGCTTTTCTTCTTCACGGAGAGTTCTTTATTCTTGTCTGCGCGATATACTGAGAACCCAGCTGGCTGTATAGATAAAGACAGTATATACCCAGAGAGCCATGTTCTCATGAAATAAAGTATGTTACAATCCCTGGAAGGAGATTCTCGCCCTGAGCTTGTCTACATTTGTATCCAGAGACTGAACATTAACTAGTAATATACTCGGAAGCAGTGGATGGTGTGCGCGTCTCGTTATTCGGACTAGAAGTCCACTCTGAATACCTCTTCTCCCCCGGCGGTAATTTGGAATCAGTTCGTATTCCCGGTCGTAATGCTGGTGAGTTACCACCGCTCTGATATTCAAAATGTCTTTCCGGCAGTATGTAATAACAGAAACAATTCCCTGGACTAATAATGTAAGAAATAACACACACAAAAACGAAATACTGCAAAGCTACTTAGGAGCTAGAAGCAGAGCTGCCCTATCTGTCAGCGCCATCTTTATATTTAAATGTTTATTTAACTAGGCAAGTCAGTTAAGATCAAGTTCTTCTTTACAATGACGGCTTAACCCGGACGACGATGGGCCAATTGTGCGCCGCTCTATGGGACTCCCAATCACGGCCGGTTGTGATACAGGGTCTGTAGTGTCGCCTCTAGCACTGAGATGCAGTGCCTTAGACCGCTGCGCCACTCGGGAGCCCCATCTTGCTTTATTAACCATAAAGAATCACTGCTGTCATCGCTGCCAAAGGTCCTTTTACAGAGTACTGACTCAGGGGTGTGAATACTTACAGTACCAGTCAAACGTTTGTCTGCACCTACTCATTCAAGGGTTTTTTATTTATTTTTACTATTTTCTACATTGTAGAATAATAGTGAAGACATCACAACTATGAAATAACATATGGAATCATAACCAAAAAGGTGTTAAACTAATCCAAATATATTTTAGATTTTTCGAAGTAGCCACCCTTTGCCTTGATGACAGCTTTGCACACTCTTGGCATTCTCTCAACCAGCTTCACCTGGAAAGCTTTTCCAACAGTCTTGAAGGAATTCCCACATATGCTGAGCACTTTTTGGCTGCTTTTCCTTCACTCTGTGGTCCAACTCATCCCAAACCATCTCAATTATCAGATACTCTTCCTTGGGTCCAGCAGAATTAAGGCAGTTATACAATTTTAAAAACAAACATTAAAAACAAAAACAACTTTAGAGTGTTTTCTATCCAAATCTACCAATTATATGCATATCCTAGCTTCTGGGCCCGAGTAACAGGCAGTTTACTTTGGGCACACTTCTCATCCAGACATCGAGATACTGCCCCCAAGCCATAAGAAGTTAATTATTAATTAATAAATCCTCTACAGGATCGGTGGGTCCCCCATGGGACAGTTGAGCTAACGTAGGCTAATGCGATTAGCATGAGGTTGTAAGTAACATAGACATATCTGATATTGGCAGAAAGCTTAAATTCTTGTTAATCTAACTGCACTGTCCAATTTACAGTAGCTATTACAGTGAAAGAATACAATGCTATTGTTTGAGAAGAGTGCACAGTTATGAACTTGAAGTTATTAATAAACCAATTAGGCACATTTGAGCAGTCTTAATACAACATTTTGAACAGAAATGCAAAGGTTCACTGGATCAGTCTAAAACTTTGCACATACACTGCTGCCATCTAGTGGACAAAATCTAAATTGCGCCTTGGCTGGAATAATACATTATGGCCGTTCTCTTGCATTTCAAAGATGGTAAACGCATGGTTTTTGCTTTGTATTATCTTGTACAAGATCTAATGTGTTATATTCTCCTACATTCATTTCACATTTCCACAAACTTCAAAGTGTTTCCATTCAAATGGTATCAAGAATATGCATATCCTTGCTTCAGATCCTGAGCTTTGGGTAGATTTGGGTATGTCATTTTATGCAAAAATTTATTTTCATCTCCTGCTTCAGAAAACAAGAGTGACGCAACAAAGAAATCATATTGGTTTGACTGTAGTGGAATTTGGGGAATTTAAATAAATAGCCATATCTCCTTGTGAGCATGCTCAATAAATCAAAATTATTGGATAACACTCCCATTATAAAAATATTAAACATTTCAAAAGATTTGGAAACTTTCCACGACTGTCAACTAAACTTACAACAAATGTTACATGGCGCTAGTAATGCTTTTCAAATCTTGTCACGACAGATGCTGTAATAATTCAGTCACTGCTCCAATTAAATCGTAAAAAAACTCCCTAGTTGCTTGTTTTTTGTAGCCCCTACGGCACAATGATATGGTTTGTCCTTCCTTTATAAAGAACCAGATCTGTGGGGAGGAAGACAAAGTGCTGAGAGAGAACACTGCCTCACAGAGCACTGAGCGCTGAGCCTGTAATCAAGTTCTCCCTCCACCAGCCCCCTGCACCCTCGCCCTATTTAGAGAGAACAAGGCCCATAGGTGCCATTTGGGATGCGCCCCTACTGTATAGTGTTTGTCGGGCTCAGGAGAGAACAGCCTAACATCAAGGATCAGCTTAAAAGTATAAATCTTCATCTTTAGGTGAAAGGGGGTCAAAACTGCTCTGACCCTGGATCAGTGTCTAGGGGTGGCGTCATTCTACTAAGTGTGGGGAACTGGAACTGCAACTGCAACACTTGAACCATTGAGAGTCCCCAGTTGACATTGATACTAATATATTGATGATAAATTGAGATACAAATGTACAGCGGATTCCTTTGGGGTTGCAACTAGATTGTGCCCAGAAACATTGGTTTGGATTTAATTTTGGATTCATGAGCAAAAAACAAAACATACAACCCAGTGTCCCAATCCTTGACACTCAGAAATACCTCTAAGAATAAGTAGATGCTACCCCATAGATATAGATGACTATTGTTCTTGCTATATTGTCTATGGGTTACCCCTAACCATTGATACGGGCTCAGATATTTTTTCCTCCTCCTAAGGGTTAAGGTTAAGATTGGGGTTATGGTATTGTGGTGTGGTTAGGGGAATCTTTTACCTTGAACCCCCCCCCCCTAACCGTTCTATCACAGGACTGACTCACCAGGGGGTCTCTCTCGCCCCCCACCAGCAGTTTGACGGCGCCGTCCTTCAGCGCCAGGGAGCGCACAGTGCTGCTCTCACTGTCGGCCACGTACAGACACCCCCAGGGCTCCTCTGGAGCTGGGGCCAGGCCCGAGGGCTGGGCAAAGCCGGCCTTGTGGGGGTAGGCGTTGTTGCGGTTCTCCTCGTTGCCACTGCCGGCGAAGCGCACACACGTCCCCGCTTTGGACTCGCTGGAGGGAGTTGTCATGTTGTTAATATTGTCATCTGTGTGTATGTAGCCTATGTGATCCAGTGGTTAGTTCCGCGGAACCTGGCACATATGTATACCAGTCGGCATGGGTTCGAATCCGACCCGCCCGGCCTTTCTGACTCATAACATCGCCTAACTTTCCTGTCCCCTCTTCACCGTCCTCTCTCAATGAATACATAAAACCCTCCAAAATAAAATGATCATCCATCACAGCATTGGATGCAAATTGATAGGCACTAAAGCTTACAGTCAAATCTATGGAATGGTGAAATATCACAACATTGGTCTGTAAACCAATCCTAGCCTCAGGAGCCCCATCGTTTGATCCTAAGGAACTGGATTGGTGTACTTAAGCAATATGGTGCAAGCTCCCCTGACAGTGGATCTGTCACATTATTGGGTTCTCGTTCAGATTTGAAAACACCAAAAGGGTAGATAGAAGCTAATATCCTACTTGATTCTAGACTGAATATATGGAACAACAACATTATCTGGCCCTGAAACAGTTGCCAGTGCACAAAGCAATTATGTGCCAGTCGCTCACCTTCTTTTAGGCAGCTTCCCATTTTCCAGGAACAGAGCCCAGATCTGGTGTGTCCCTGCCATGGCCACCCACAGCATGTTATCCTCCTCACCACCTGGAAAGTAACACAGAAATAACACAGAAATACCCCTTTCACAGCTATACTGTACTGCTCTGGCCTGATCACACATCCACCTTTCTTTACCAGATCCATTGACTTGATCTGAGATTACCTCAAATAACCAGGAAGGATGGATGGATTTAAAAAAGTTTCAGGGCATATACCAGGACCATACACTTGAATATTTTAGATCTGCAATGAAACATTGAGTACACAGGACCCAAATATTTCAGAGCTTGTACAGATGCTATTAGTCATTGGATACAGTCCAAAATAAATCCTTTATATTCAAGCAAAACATCTCCCCTATACTGACATGCTACCCATATCAGCTTAAACAGAGTAATATTTTGCTAGCAAATCTCTATGGGGTCAATTTCACACCTTAAGTATTGAATTCAAAATACAGCCTGGATTCAAACCAGGGTGTCTGTATTGACACCTCTAGCACTGAGATGCAGTGCCTTAGACCGCTGCGCCACTAGGGAGCCCTTTATTAATCAAACCAGTTCTTTAAAGATGCTAAATGTGTTTTGTTTCATTCTCTTGATACATTTTTGTTGGCTAAATGGTAGAGGCACTAGCAGTTTCTTGATAATTGCTGCAATATAGCCTGTTCAAAACTTTGTGAAGGTTTAAAACCAGTTCAAGTGTTGTGTTTCATTCTGTTGAGCCATTTTCTTTGGCCAAATGAAGTCCAACTGTAATGTTGTATTTGTCACAATATACTATCCAGTTTATATTTTTCCTATCAGATTGAAAATGAATGAATTAGCCTCCTTTTGTAGCCTACGCCTATATCTGTTTAGCAATAAGTTTAAATAAAGTTTAGCCTATCTGACAAGGATAAAAACTGCATGTCGGTGTCGTAGCATGCCGCCGGCATATCTCTTGCTCTCTGGGGCCTAAGCTTCTCTTCCTTTTATATTTATTTTTTAAACATTAATATCATATAGTGCACGCCTAAGTCTATGCATGCAATGCCCTGATGCATTTAGTGCTCAAATCTCCGACAGCTGAACCAGGACATGGACAATTATTGTTTTAGGAAAGTAAAAACCAACAAAACAATAGTCTATAAAGTTTAACATATGCTACACATTGAAACAAAAAAGTATTTTTGTAATTTGTTATAGGCCATTAAGGACAAGAAAATGGGGCTCATTTGGCCAATATCCCTTGTTTATTGACGGCGCTGGCTGTGTGGGTGGATCCCCTAATGGGTTATGCACCCAATGCATAATAAAAATAAACTCATTTCCATTTTTTAGGAACACAAGCTGACAAGCTCTATTTAACTTCAAGTTACTTCTAGGGATGATTATTTTTCCGTAATTATTTTTTTTAAGGACAACTGAGTTCTGAACTCATGTGCTTTTTTTGTTGATAGAATAGTTATAAGGAAGAACGACAACGTAGGAGGACATACGGGTAATACGCTAAATAAGGACAGGGACAGCTGGCCGAACCAAGACCAGACTCCGACACCTAGGGATGCTTCTAACATGCATTGTAAAATGAACTATGCTGCATTCGAAAAGGGATATGCAGACTAATTCAGGCCATCAGTGGAAATGGTACAAGTAGTTCTGTCCCAGAAGCCTTTGTTTGATTCCACTCAGGTAAGGCTAGCAAGCGACCAACGTCACCATTAACATAATGGCCATTGACAACCAACAATAGACCATTTTCTACTAAACAAAGCGCCAAATTGTCTAGTGTCTATCATAAGTGTGTAAATCAAAACCCACATGAAAACATATTTAACAAGATGAAGGATCTAAGAACTTCAAAAGAAAAGGGAGATACAAACTTCATATTGATAACCTAGATATGGTGAACTTGATGCAAATTATAAAAAAGAAAAAGGAACTTAACTTGCCTCAAGGAGAATAATGAAAGCAAAGTATTATGCGAGGTATACCATTTTTTGAGGCTACTTAAACAAATTTAAGGAAGGGAGTGACTAAATTAGAAGTTGTAGCTTTACTTTGTTACACAGTCCATAACAATTGACTATGTGCCAAATCCCCACTAAACTTGAACTACACCCACATCTCACATTTACGTCCTTCATCTACAATGGCACTGTTGGAGTCATGGCCTGTTCACCCCGCTACCATCTAGAAGGCGGAGACTGTACAGGTGTGTCAAATCTGGGACGGGGAGACTGATAAACAGCTTCTATCTCCAGGCCATCAAACTGCTTGTTAAACAGTCATCACTAGTCGGCCTCCGCCCAGTACCCTGCCGTGAACCTTAGTCAACTGTTACTAGCTGGCTACCCAGCACCAGGACTGCTACCCTATGTACTGTACATAGTGTCATTGAACACTGGTCAATTTAATAATATTTACATACTGTTTTACCCACTTTATAGACACTACCGGTCAAAAGTTTTAGAATACCTACTCATTCAAGGGTTATTATTTTTACTGTTTTCTACATTGAGAATAATGGTGAAGACACCAAAACTATGAAATAACACATATGGATTCATGTAGTAACCAAAAAAAGTGTCAAACAAATCAAAATAGATTATGCAAATAATAATAATGAGCAAACAAAGTAGCCACACTTTGCCTTGATGACAGATTTGCACACTCTTGGCATTCTTTCAACCAGCTTCATGAGGTAGTCACCTGGAATGCATTTCAATTAAGAGGTGTGCCTTGTTAAAAGTTAATTTGTGGAATTTATTTCCTTCTTAATGCGTTCGAGCCATTCAGTGGTGTTGTAATAAGGTAGGGGGTGGTATACAGAAGATAACCCTATTTGGTAAAAGACAAAGTCCATATTATGGCAAGAACAGCTCAAATAAGCAAAGAGAAACGACAGTCCATCATTACTTTAAGACATGAAGATCAGTCAATCTGGAAAACCATCAAGTGCTATGATGAAACTGGCTCTCATGAGGACCGCCACAGGAATGGAAGACCCAGAGTTACCTCTGCTGCAGAGGATAAGTTCATTAGAGTTACCAGCCACAGAAATTGCAGCCCAAATAAATACTTCACAGAGTTTAAGTAACAGACACCTCTCAACATCAACTGTTCAGAGGAGACCGTGTGAATCAGGCATTCATGCTCGAATTGCTGCAAAGAAACCTCTACTAAAGGACACCAATAAGAAGAAGAGATTTGCTCGGGTCAAGAAACACTAGCAATGGACATTAGACCGGTAGAAATTTGTCCTTTGGTCTGATGAGTCCAAATTTGAGATTTTTGGTTCCAACCGCCGTGTCTGTGAGACGTGGTTTGGGTGAACGGATGATCGCATGTATATTTCAAATTGTAAAGCATGGAGGAGGCGTGATGGTGCAGGGGAGCTTTTCTGGTGACACTGTGATTTGTTTAGAATTCAAGTCACACTTAACCAGCATGGCTACAACAGCATTCTGCAGCGATACGCCCTCCCGTCTGGTTCAACAGGACAATGACCAAACACACTTCCAGGCTGTGTAAGGGCTATTTTACCAAAAAGGAGAGTGATGAAGTGCTGCATCAGATGACTTAACCTCCACAATCCCCCAACCTCAACCAAATTGAGATGGTTTGGGATGAGTTGGACCACAGAGTGAAGGAAAAGCAGCCAACAAGTGCTCAGCATATGTTGAAACTCATTCAAGACGGTTGGAAAAGCATTCCAGTGAAGCTGGTTGAGAAAATGCCAAGAGTGCGCAAAGCTGTCATTAAGGCAAACGGTGGCTATTTAAAGAATCCCAAATAAACACTTTTTTGGTTACTACATGATTCCATATGTGTTATTTCATAGTTTCGCTGTTTCACTATTATTCTAATGAAGAAAATAGTGAAAATAAAGAAAAAACCTTGAACGAGTACAGTGGTTCCTCCTTTAAACATTTTGAGATTATGCCAAGGGGCTAAGAGGTAATTTGTGGTTTAATACGGTGACCTGCGTGACCACTTCATTGCTCCAGACCAGCGGAAGGGGAAGTTAGAGCACTGATTATGCTTTTGGGTCCTACTGTGTCTCTAACTGACAATGAATGGGCGACATAAACCTAAACAGGAACTGATAATTGTGCACGACTTCAGTATTACTTACTAAAACTGTTGTTACACTAAGGTTTTTATTATTTTATTAGGATTATTTTGCTCTTACTGAAGTACTGTAGGCCACTCCCGACCGGTTACGTTGTACAGCGCCTGAGTGGCACAATGCATTGCAGTGCAAGCTGTGTTGCTACAGATGATGGTTCAATACCCGTGCCGGCCTCGACTGGGAGACCCATGAGATGACTGTAGGTTTTTAGTTAAAAATTGAAATAAATCATTCAAAATAACAAACGGGCTTTATTTACAAATGAGTAACATTGTCTCACAACATGTTCAAGAATGGCTCATTTTACGTTATCTGAAAATGAAATCTCCAAAATATGTAAGGGGCATTGCACTAATAATGGCGCTGTTCTTAGTGCCAGTCTGCACCTTCAAACTAAAACAATGTAACTAATAATGGCATCTTTATGCATTCATTAATAAAATAATGATAAAAATCCTCTTTCAAAATGCCAATGTTTATTTAGTTATGGATCCATAACGAATTACCATGGGAATAAATATCACTGAATTACAGAAATATCCTCCAATCCTCCAATATTGGCAGGGAGTCAGGTCATATTTTTCGATATATTGTAGACCTACCGTAGGTGACATGAGTCTCACTAGTGTTGAGTAATGTGCTGTTAAAAGTGGTGTAGGTCTTATTTATTTAAAGAGCATATTGAAGTTAGAAGCAATTGGATTTGAAGCAATAGCCTACAACTATTTTAGCACCGTTTCGCGCTGCTCTGAGACAAGCATGGGGACTGGTCTTTTATAAATCAATGAGATTTTTATTTTCACTTAATCTCCGTTTGGGTATTGGTTAGACTAGAATTGGAAAATTAGGGTGTACAAATGTTATGCTCTTAGTGTACCTTCATTTAACTAGTCAAATTCTTATTTACAAGGACAGCCTACTCCTTCCTCTCCGTCAGGGAACTGAGCCCCGGTCTCCAGCAGGACACTGGATTCTTTAGCTAAATAGCCCAGTACTGTACTCCCGACTATCACGTTGTATTTAACTAGGCAAATCAGTTAAGAACAAATTCTCATTTACAAGGACAGCCTACTCCTTCCGCTCCGTCGGGGAATTGAACCCCAGTCTCCCGCGTGCCCGCATTCTCTAGGACAGCCATTATTGAAGGTACTTGAGGTCACCGAGAAAGTCTGGACATGGCCTTCTCTCCCTTATGTAAGGAATTAGGCACTTTCCCATGTTAACTGCAGTAAATATGTTTACTTGTCAGACTGCACAGTAGCCTAATAAACAAATGCAGGTGGCTTATATCTTCAAAATGCTTTATTATCCAAATGTAAAGCATCTTTATGCTTTCATTGATAAAAATACTCTTTCAAAATGCAGATGTTGATTTAGTTATGGATTCATAACGATTTACTATGGGAATAAATATCACTGAATTACAGAAATATTGGAACAAAGTTGGCAAACAAATTGTTGCTTACTGGAAAATACTCTTTCAAAACACACATGGTCACGTTGTACAGCGTCATTATGGCTATTAGCAGGGCTATATTTTGGACTTCAGAAATATTATTTTGGCCTTTATTCAGATAACAATCGACAAGTCGTTTTAAAAAAAACGAAATAATCTCTAAAATATCGTTATATATAGCCTTCCCGCTGTGAATGTCTATTTCAGCACCATTTCGCGCTGCTCTGAGACAAGCATGGATAAACAAAAAATGTTCAACTATATTCCATTTATATATTCCATCTTGTCAAATAGCTGTCATATACGGCCATTATAAATCGCTGCCAGGTGGCATACCGCTACACCGGTTGACTGAGAAACAGTGGGTTTGAGGCCCCCCTTGCTTCAAGCTTTTTTATTAAAGGGGAAAAACTGTTCACTGCTAGTCGTGGATGCGCGATTCAAATAACACAATGTGACAAAGTGGATGATTATAATAAAGTACATGAAACGTAGTACATGTAAGTATAACAGATATAACACCACTAAGTGGTGTTTTTGTTCTAACAGTAACGTTATACTATGCTATTGTATTCGGTATGTTAGGCCTATGTAGAATACTAATTAATCATCAAGTGATATTGCTAGACATTGATTCAGTTTTGATCTAAACTTTATTAAACAAGCACCATTCTAAGAAGTGGTGGAGTGTCGCTCCGGTACCACTAACGTTAACCTGTAGCAATAGCCTGTGTCGGCTCCTCATGAAATATATTTGTAATCTCCATTTACAAGGTTTGGCTGCACTTCCTTTCGCAACACACTATCACAATAAATATAATTGTACATTTCACTGGAAAAAAACAATATCTCACCTGGGCCGCAAACGGCGAAAAGTACCTGGAGCCAGGCTGTGAGCTATTGGTTCAGTTGAAATTTGGCGCGTTTTAGTAACTTTGAATAGCATATCGTGCCGTTTGACTTCTGTTAAGGCCATTTTCATTAAAAGGTATTTGATCACGTCCACATTTGTAATTAAATGATGCAGAATGTGTTACCAGACATAATCACTGCCATCTGGTCAGGTTAGCATAAGGCTAAATGAGCCAGGTTATGTAATGGGAACAGCTAACATGTAGCATTTTATCATTTGCAAATACGTCCAAAGACGTATGACGTATGACGTATGACGTAAAGGTAACGTAAGGGTAATGGCGGACTGAAGGGATTTATGTAGAGCACCTCAAGATAAAACATAATATTCGAAATATCTGCTAAATTAGACTAAAATATTAGCACTACTTAATCTGGTGAGTGATAACCTTCAATCTGGACAATAACACAAAACAAATCCTAAAACTAGAGACATTTATCGACAAATATTACGAAAACAGGCAACAACCAAACATGACGGAGAGTAAGACAGGGGAACCGATTACAAAACGAAAACGTGACTCTTCTACAGACACTGATGATTTAATATTCTCACCACCGGGAATGGTAAAGGTCGAAACCGATCTGTTAAAATCAATAAATGACAAACTGGGTATACTTGAATTAGTTAGTAAGGATATAAAAGAGTTGAAGGCAAGCCTAGAGATGAGTGATGAAAAAGCTGCGACATTGGAGAAGCAAACACACGCGCTAAAAGGGACAGTCAATAAGATTGAAACCGAAATGAATGGAATTAAAAAGGAGAACACCGTTCTGAAGGAAACCTTACTGGACATACAAACTAGATCCATGAGAGAGAATTTGGTACTTACAGGTATCCAAGAAAAAGAAGGATAAGTTCCTGAATCTATAGTTAGAGAGTTCCTCCTTACAGCGCTTCAGATTCCACGCGAAGTTATCGACAAAATCCAACTTGAACGCGTTCACCGCTTCGGACAGAGAGGGCAGAGGTACGAACGCCCAATCGTTGCCAAATTTGCTTCATTTAAAGATAAAATAATGGTTAAAAGCCTGGGTAAAAGACTTGCTGGGACCAAAATTGGCATGAATGATCAGTTTCCGAAAGAAATTGCAGAACGGCGCAAAGTTCTGTATCCAATTTTCAAAGAAAATAGATTAAAAGCGAAACGAGTAGCTCTCGTCGTTGATAAACTATATATTGATAACCAGTTGTTCAGAGACACAAAGACTACTCCATGGTTATTTTAAAAATTACAAAGTTCTCATAGATGAGGAAAATAAACACAATTCAAGCCCGGTTATTGATTGTAACAATACAATACAAAATATAGCTTTTCTATAAATCTTCATATATAACTAATTGAACACAAGCACTATTTCTACATAGTGAAGATAAAAACTAAGTAAACAGAAGGCACAGTATGTGTGGATGGTGTGGTGTGTGTTTATTTTTATTTGTTATGTTTGGAAAGTTGAGTGCGGTCCATGGCCCTATACCCTAGACACCCACATGAATGGCCCAGATACTAAGGAGAAGTCCCTAACTGTTTTATGTGCATGCTGTAAGCGGTCTGTATGCAGCCAAAATGAGGTCAGGGACCAAGAGCAGCACTGCCCCCTCAAGATTCTGAGCCTGCTTGGCAGGGTTGGTCCTGCAAAGCCAAAGCCCCCTAAAGGGAGAGCATAATAAACAAGGAAATTCTCAAAGCTGCTAATGAGAACCTTGACGACCTTGTACCTAGCCGGTGGGGATTCCGGTGGGGTGCCCCCACCCAGGCAGTGGCAGTGCTGGCAACACTAGCTGCAGTAACCCATGGGGAGGGGGTCACACTCGGACATTCAGAGAGGGGGTATATTATTGTGGCCCTGGTGGCACGAAATCAAGTCGGACTGCATGGAGATGCTTGGGAACATGGTCAAAATGGATGACCGTATTGTGGGTGTTTCAGGAAGAAGGTGTACATTTGACCTCCATCATTTAGGATGTGACAATGGTAAATAAATCTCTACATTTATGCTCATTTTTTGCGCGGTCTTGCAGGCCTTCTCATGCAGCTGCAACTGCAAGTACATTTGTAAATCATGATCCATCTTGAGTTGGGCTCTGGGATGGTGCAATTGTTGAGAGGGTGAGCTTATGGTTGTGTGGGGGTAAGGGCTGAATGTGTGTGGGTGTATGTGTGTATCCCACAACTGTTGCGAAGGAAGAAGTAAAAGATGTTAGGGACTATAGAGGATGATTCACAGCAATATGTAATAAAAATAGAGGTGAGGGCGATGGAAATGCATTTGGCAATGGATCTGCTTCGGTTCGGTGGATGGCGCTGTGTGCACTTTTCGAAGGATGGATCCCAGTCGGTCCGGGGCTGTGCGATGCGGGGGGTCGGGGGTGGTCTGCCGGTCATTGGGATGACAACCCAACTCGAGATGGGGGCTTTTGGCGGGTGGAATAGTGGGGACCAATTGGAGGTTTGCTTAGTGGAGATGCAAATGTCATGGTACAACTATATAGACACTCAATCATTATGTTACTTTTTAATAGGACGTTTACAAACATATATTTTGATAAAAATAATTGAAAGGTGTGTCTCATTATGGTAAGTGGTGAAATAAGTATAGCCAGTTACAATTGTAATGGCTTAGCAGATAATAAGAAAAGACGATCAGTATTTACCTGGCTAAAAGAGAAGGATTATAATATCTACTGTTTACAGGAAACCCATTCGACAGTTTTAGATGAAGTTTTGTGGAAAAAGAACTGGGGGGGGCGAAATATATTTCTCCCATGGGCAAAGAAATTCAAAAGGGGTGATGGTTTTAATTAATAATAACTTTGATCCAAATGTGCAACTTGTCCAAACAGATCCTCAAGGTAGATGGATTATTTTAAATATGTTATTGGACAATAAACATATATGGCTTATTAACCTATACGGTCCGAATAATGATGATCCAAGCTTCTTTGACAATATATATAAGAATGTATCAACTCTACAAGCAACACTAGACTCTATTATTATAGTGGGAGATTTTAATACGGTCTTAAATACCTCTATGGACCGGAAAGGAAATCACACTACAAACTATCACCCTCAGGCACTTAAGGAAATCAGGAATGTCATGGATATATTGGAATTAGTGGATATATGGAGACTTAAATACCCTGACCTAGTGAGATATACATGGCGGAGGCTTAATCAAGCTAGTCGCCTTGACTACTTTCTTATATCATTCTCTCTGGCACCAAAAGTTAAAAAGTGTTTGATAGGGGACAGAATGCGGTCGGACCATCACATAATTGGCATATATATTACTCTTACAGAATTTCCACGTGGGCGAGGATATTGGAAATTTAATCAAAGCCTACTAGATGATAAATTGTTTAGAACTAGGACAGAAGAATTTATAACTGACTTTTTTAGACATAACATAGGTACAGCAGATCCCCATATTGTATGGGACACTTTTAAGTGTGGCTTTAGAGGCCATGCAATTCAGTACTCATCTATAAAACAAAAGCAATTTCGATCAAAAGAGTCCATATTAACAAAGGAAATTGAAGGACTAACAGTACAGTTAGATAACAATAAAAACGGTACCATAGAGGCACAGAATAAGTTAGAGGAAAAACAAAAAGAAATGGAGGAACTTATTCAAGAAAGATCCAGTGTAATATATTACAAAAATAAAGCGAACTGGATGGAATATGGGGAAAAATGCACCAATTTTTTTTTCAATCTTCAATATAGAAATGCTACCAAAAAAAACGTATTAAAACTTGTTACAAATGATGGAGTCACGCATGATTCACCAAATGATATTTTGAAAGAGGAAGTAAAGTACTTTAAGAATATGTTTTCGTTTCAGGCTCCTCCATCTCCACTAACTGAAACTAATTGTATGGATTTTTTCCCTAATAATAATGTAAAATTAACATCTGTACAGAAAGACTCATGTGAAGGCCTAATTACAGAGGAGGAACTACTTGATGCAATTGGGGCCTTTAAGGATGGGAAAACTCCAGGACTGGATGGCATACCAGTGGAAGTATACAAACATTTTTTTGATATACTCAAAGGACCATTATTAGCTTGTTTTAACCACTCCTATATAAATGATAGATTATCAGACACGCAACAAGAAGGTGTGATATCATTATTACTGAAACAGGACCCAAGTGGTATATATAAAGATCCAGTCCATTTAAAAAATTGGAGACCTCTTACACTTCAGTGTTGTGATGCAAAAATCCTAGCAAAATGCTTGGCACAGAATAAAAAAAGTTTTGTCATATTATTCATCCTAATCAGACAGGTTTTTTACATGGACGATACATTGGAGATAATATAAGGCAAGTACTGGAAACAATAGAACACTATGAAATATCGGGGACACCAGGCCTGGTTTTCATAGCTGATTTTGAAAAGGCTTTTGATAAAGTACGACTGGAGTTTATATATAAATGCCTAGAATATTTCAATTTTGGGGAATCTCTTATAAAATGGGTAAAAATTATGTATAGTAACCCTAGGTGTAAAATAGTAAATAATGGCTACATCTCAGAAAGTTTTAAACTATCTAGAGGAGTAAAACAAGGTTGTCCACTATCGGCATATCTATTTATTATTGCCATCGAAATGTTAGCTGTTAAAATTAGATCAAACATTAATATTAAGGGATTAGAAATCCAGGGCCTAAAAACTAAGGTGTCATTGTACGCTGATGATTCATGTTTTCTTTTAAAACCACAACTAGAATCTCTCCACGGCCTCTTAGAGGATCTAGATATATTTGCTATCCTCTCTGGATTAAAACCAAATTATGATAAATGTACCATATTACGTATTGGATCACTAAAAAATACACATTTTACATTGCCATGTAGTTTACCAATTAAATGGTCTGACGGTGATGTGGACATACTCGGTATACAAATCCCAAAAGAAAGAAATGATCTCACTCCAATAAATTTTTATAGAAAGTTAGCAAAAATAGATAAGATCTTGCTACCATGGAAAGGAAAATACCTGTCTATTTGTGGGAAAATCACCCTGATTAACTCTTTAATCATATCACAGTTTACCTATTTGCTTATGGTTTTGCCTACACCTAGTGACCTGCTTTTTAAATTATATGAACAAAAAATATTCAATTTTATTTGGAACGGCAAGCCAGATAAAATTAAAAGGGCCTATTTATATAACGAATATGAATTCGGAGGGCAGAAATTATTAAATATTAAAGCATTAGACCTCTCACTAAAGGCATCAGTCATACAAAAGTTATACTTAAATCCAAACTGGTTCTCTAGTAGATTGGTACGAATGTCTCATCCTATGTTCAAGAAGGGCCTTTTTCCCTTTATTCAGATTACACCTGCTCACTTTCGGTTGCTTGAAAAGGAAATAATCTCCAAATTATCTTTATTTTTTAAGCAAGCCTTAGAAAGTTGGTTGCAATTTCAGTTTAATCCACCTGAAAGGACGGAACAAATAGTACAACAAATCTTGTGGTTAAATTCAAATATAGTAATTGATAAAAAAACTGTATTTATCGAAGAAATGTTTAAAAAAGGTATAATTTTTGTGAATGATATCATAAATAGGACTGGTGGAGTAATGTCACACATGCAGCTAACGCAGACATATGGAAATGTCTGCTCTACCCAAAATTACAACCAATTAATTGCAGCATTACCACAAAAATGGAAGAGGCAGGTGGAAGGGGATAAAAGTAAGGAACTTGTATGTCGGCCTTATATTAAAGAACATAAATGGTTAAAGAAAAGTGTGATAAATAAAAACATATACCAATTTCATTTAAGGACCAAAAAACTTACAGCTGTGCCATATAAATTGCAAAATAGTTGGGAAGAGATTTTCGATGTACCCATTCCATGGCACATGGTGTATGAATTGATACGCAAAACAACGCCGGATTCAAAACTTCGAATTTTTCAATTTAAATTATTGTACAAAATTCTTGCAACTAATAGAATGTTATATATATGGGGGATACAATCTTCCCAGCTCTGTAGATTCTGCTGTGAGGAGGCAGAGTCATTAGACCATTTATTTTGGTATTGTCCGCATGTAGCTCGTTTTTGGTCACAGGTCCAGGAATGGTTGAAGAATTGCAACATTTGCGTAGAACTAACGCTACAGATAGCAATACTGGGGGATTTGAAAAGCCATAGTCAATCAATCAATAATATAATAATTATTTTAGCAAAAATGTTTATTTTTAATTTACAATCCGTGGAAGCTATGAGAATAGGAAGATTCAAATCTTTTGTGAAGCATCACAGCACAGTTGAAAAATATATGGCAAATAAAAATCCGAAATGGATGATGTTGGAAGATAGATGGGAAAGGTTGAGTGGAGCTGAAGGGTGGGACTAATAACAAGATAAACAATGTAGGGCATACGGGATCTGTGAAATGTGTATAGGTGCGGAGCTATTGTGAAATAGCACAGTTACAAGTGGAAATCAAACTGGATGGACAACAGAAATAGAGGAAGGACTAAGAACAAACAAGAGAGAACTATTATAAAGTAGACTGTGTCTGTAAAATGTGTATAAGATGTATAAATTGAAGGTAAAAACAGAAATGTTTATCAGTTTACTCCAATTGGGGGATCGGTGGTAGGGTTTGCGGGGAATAATAATAAAGGTATACTCTTTAAAAAAGTATGTATGTCTATGTAGGTATGTGTATGTATATATGTGTATATGTATGCATACGTGAATGGATATATATATTTACCCAAAAAAATATGGGGGATTGGAAATGATGCAGACAATTACATTGGAAGCAACATTCTTTCCGCAATATTAAGCTGATCCACCCCCCAAAAATAAAAAAAAAAATAAAAAAAAATAATAATAAATAAAAAAAATAATAAAAAAAAAATAAAAATAAAAAAAATACGTCCAATGATTGTGATTGGTTGATGCGCATTTTGAGATGAAAAAAAAAAAAAAACGAATGTTCACAAGTATAGACCCACTGGTTCTGATTATGTTGTATTTAATTTGGTACTTAGTCACCCCAAGTTGGATCAATTTAAATCCATTCTAAGTGGAGACCTACCAGTAAGTTGGCTCTAGACTTACCTGCAGTCCCAAGGGCCAAGTCCCAGGGTGAGCTGATAGGCTGCTGGGGTCCCATGGCCCCTCCCTCCATGTCTGTGCCTTGATATCCCACTCCTGCCAGGGTGCTGACCTGTCCCTTCAACAAGTCAATCTGAGAGCGAGAGATTGGACAGTAATAAAGATTAAAGAGTCTGAAGAGGTTCTATTTGGAAGTACTTAGGATCCATTTACACAGGCAGCCCAACTGCGATTTTTTTGGCCATTTATTGGTCTTTTGACCAATCAGATCAGATCTTTAGCCAATAAAAAGGCAAAAGACCATAATTGGGCAGCCTCTTTCTTACCTTTCTGATCAGATGGTTTTCAGTGTCGGCCACAAAGACAGTATCTCCTTTGATGACAATCCCCTGTGGGGAGCAGAAGGTTGCTTCGTCGAGATTACCGTCTTTCCTACCACTCTCAGGCCCTGTGACGTCACAGGATGACAGGTATGGAAGACTTCATTTGGGGTGCATGTCAATAGTCTAAAAGAGGCCTTTTAAGTTAGTATTTCCTTCATTTGCATTGACATGTCAATATGTCAAAGACCTGGGCAGGTTGGACAGACCCTTGCCTCCTAGCTAACAGACTATACATACGATTACATTTCTATACAAACACAGCATCTGGAATTCTGGATAAACGTGCGTTGCCATCACATCTTTCATTAGGTAGCAGTCTAGTAAAACACAAGGTTAACAAAATTGAATATTACCAATAAATAGACAAATGGCACTTACACGTAAATGTAAGTAAATGACCCATGAGGACCAACATATAATATCAGATTGGGTGTCAAAATGAAAACCAAGAGTCTATATTTTGGGGAAATTAAGGCATATATACATTTTCCAACCATTTTCCATTTTAGAAAATAGGAATAAGTAAAGGCTTTGATCTAAGACAACATATACCAGACATTCTAAAAATGTATTAGAAATGCATATTAAAACACAATAACATTGAAGTATTGACCCGTGCAAAACAATATCAACACTCAATCAACACTCAATCGTTAGTTTTGGAGAAATGATTTGCCTTCTGTAAGTTTAAGAAACTTTGCCTTGTGTCTTGTCATTTCATTACCAAAACCCCACATATATCTTTAAAGCCCCCATGAGATCTTTTTTTATTGCAATTTTAACTCATGTCTAATCAATCACTGAGTGTGTTTATTTATTGAATAACTCCAAAATATATATATTTCTTGACTCCTTTTTTTCTCCCCAATTTCGTGATATCCAATTGGTAGTTACAGTCTTGTCCCATCGCTGCAACTCCGATATGGACACGGGAGGCGCAAAGGTCGAGAACCATGCGTGCTCCGAAACACAACCCTGCCAAGCCGCACTGCTTCTTGACACACTGCTCGCTTAACCCGGAAGCCAGCCACACCAATGTGTCGGAGGAAACACCGTCCAACTGGCGTCAGTGTGCATGCACCCGGCCCGCCACAGGAGTCGCTAGAGTGCGATGGGACAAGGACATCCCGGCCGGCCAAACCCTCCCCTAACCCAGACGACACTGGGCCAATTGTGCACTACCTCATGGGTCTCCCGGTCGCGGCCGGCTGCAACACAGCCTGGGATCGATCCCAGGTCTGTAGTGCCTTAGACTGCTGCGCCACTCGGGAGGCCCAAAATATAATCCGGGGTGAAACAGTTTAATGAAAAAAGTAGAGCGAAGGGAAAAATAAAATAAGCAAAGCAGCAACAAACTGCACAGCAGCATGGAAACAAGTCCCTGTTCACTACTTTGTTTCCTTTTCTGTCTCCCTTTCCTCCAACCCTAACCACTCAGCCCCTACCCAGATAGTCATGTGCTTTCGCAATCTTCGCTCTCTCTCTCCCGCTACTCTCTCCTCTATCCTATCATCTCTCCCTTCCGCTAAATCCTTCTCCCCAGTCTCCTGATTCTGCCTCCGCGACCCTACTCTCCACCCTTTCCACATCCTATGACTTACACTGTCCCCTTTTCTCCCGGCTCGGCCCTCCCCTCTTGCCACATGGCTGAGTAACTCACTGCGACAGAACAGGGCTGCGGGCAGCTGAGGAAAGAAATGGAGGAAAACTAAACTTCTGGAGGCCCTACAATATCATTATTTCACTCCCTCTACCTTCTCTTCCTCTGTGACCGCTGCTAAAGCCATTTTTAACCACTCTAAATGTCAAGCTTCTGCCTCTAACCCAAGTAAACTCTTTTCCACCTTCTCATCCATCCTTAAACCTCCTCCCTCCCTGCGGACAACTTTGTCAAACACTTTAAAAAAGTGTTCAGTCCACTGGTCTCACTCACACAGAACTACCCTATGCCTTGACCTCTTTTTCCGCTCTTTCTTCAGATGAAATCTTGCGACTAGTAAGTTCTAGCTGCCCGACAACCTGCCCCATCTTCTCCTCCCTTCTCCAGACCATCTATACGGACCTGCCATTCCTCATCAGCTCATCCCTGACCCCTGGCTGCGTCCACTCTGACGACTTCAACATGGCCTGAGTCGCTCCCCTCCTCTAGAAATCAACACTGACATCAAAAACTATAGACCTGTATCCCTTTCTTTTCATTCAAACACTTGAGAGCTCTGGCTCTGAATTTTCTTGTTATCTCTCTCAGAACCCTAACCAGTCAGGCTTCAAGACGGGTCACTCAACCGAGATCGCTCTTCTCTGTCAGGGAGGCTCTCTGCACTGCCAAAGCTAACTCTCTCTCTTCTGTTCTCATCCTCCTAGATCTATCCGCTGCCTTCAACACCATAAACCATCAGGTCCTCCTCTCAGGGCTGGGCGTCTTAGACTCTGCACAGGTGACGTGGAGAGGATCTGTGTCTGCACCACTTACTCTCACTACTGGTGTCCCCCAGGGCTCGGTTCTAGGCCTTTTCTCTACACACCAAGTCACTCAGCTCTGTCATATTGGTCTTTGAGTGGGTCTGTGGACTTTTCCATGTGAATATTAGTCACCAAAATGTTTTATATTATCTGCCATCACTACAGGGTCTGTTGTCCTGAGTCTGCACAACACTGCCAGGACCTAGGATCAAGGGAGACACTCAAGTGTTTTAGTACTATATCTCTTGACACATTCATGAAAATAGTCATGGCCTCTAAACCGTCAAGCTGCATCCTGGACCCTATTTCAACTAAATTACTGAAATAGCTGCTTCCTGTGCTTGGCCCTCCTATGTTGAACATAAGAAGAGAAGGACACCAAATTCAAAACGAGCAACAATGTGTCTGTCGGCGTAATTAAACACTTGAGGCAAGAGGGGCGCAACAAAGCTGACCACTATTGAAAGGATACATATGGTATGTAAATGTTAGCAATCTAGCTAAATCCCTCTAATGTACCCTGACAATATAAATCGGTAGCTACAGTTGAAGTCAGAAGTTTAAATACACCTTAGCCAAATACATTTATACTCAGTTTTTCACAATTCCTGACATTTAAACCATGTAAAAATTCCTTGTCTTAGGTCAGTTAGGATCACCACTTTATTTTAAGAATGTGAAATGTCAGAATAATAGTAGAGAGAATGATTTATTTCAGCTTTTATTTCTTTCATCACATTCCCAGTGGGTCAGAAGTTTACATACACTCAAATAGCATTTGGTAGCATTGCCTTTAAATTGTTTAACTTGGGTCAAACATTTTGGGTAGCCTTCCACAAGCTTCCCACAATAAGTTGGGTGAATTTTGGCCCATTCCTCCTGACAGAGCTGGTGTAACTGAGTCAGGTTTGTAGGCCTCATTGCTCGCACACGCTTTTTCAGTTCTGCCCACAAATTCTCTATGAGATTGAGGTCAGGGCTTTGTGATGGCCACTCCAATACCTTGACTTTGTTGTCCTTAAGCCAGTTTGCCACAACTTTGGAAGTATGCTTGAGGTCATTGTCCATTTGGAAGACCTATTTGTGACCAAGCTTTAACTTCCTGACTGATGTCTTGAGATGTTGCTTCAATATATCCACATAATTTTCCTGCCTCATGATGCCATCTATTTTGTGAACTGCACCAGTCTCTCCTGCAGCAAAGCACCCCCACAACATGATGCTGCCACCCCTGTGCTTCACGGTTGGGATGGTGTTCTTCGGCTTGCAAGCATCCCCATTTTTCCTCCAAACATAACGATGGTCATTACGGCCAAACAGTTCTATTTTTGTTTCATCAAACCAGAGGACATTTCTTCAAAAGTACGATCTTTGTCCCCATGTGTAGTTGCAAATCGTAGTCTGGCTTTTTTATGGCAGGTTTGGAGCAATGGCTTCTTCCTTGCTGAGCGGCCTTTCAGATACTGTGGATATTTATACTTTTGTACCCGTTTCCTCCAGCACCTTCACAAGGTCCTTTGCTGTTGTTCTGGGATTGATTTTTTACTTTTCGCACCAAAGTACGTTCATCTCTAGGAGACAGAACGCATCTCTTTCCTGAGCGGTATGACGGCTACGTGGTCCCATGGTGTTTATACTTGTGTACTATTGTTTGTACAGATGAACGTGGTACCTTCAGGCGTTTGGAAATTGCTCCCAAGGATGAACCAGACTTGTGGAGGACTACAACATTTTTTCTGAGGTCTTGGCTGATTTCTTTTGATTTTCTCATGATGTCAAGCAAAGAGGCACTGAGTTTGAAGGTAGGCCTTGAAATACATCCACAGGTACACCTCCAATTGACTCAAATGATGTCAATTAGCCTATCAGAAGCTTCTAAAGCCATGACATAATTTTCTGGAATTTTCCAAGCTGTGTATGTAAACTTCTGACCCACTGGAATTGTGATACAGTGAATTATAAGTGAATTAATCTGTCTGTAAACAACTGTTGGAAAAATGACTTGTGTCATGCACAAAGTAGATGTTCTAACCGACTTGCCAAAACTACAGTTTGTTAACAAGAGATTTGTGGAGTGGTTGAAAAAACGAGTTTTAATAACTCCAATGCAAGTGTATGTAAACTTCCGACTTCAATTGTATATCGGCCTAACTATTAGCTAACGTTATTTTGTCTTATATATTTGAGGTACACATAAAGACCCGATGGGAGTGAACACCCTCGCAACACTGCAGCCAAAGATCTGTAAAATAGCTGGCAGATGTTCATTTTTATTCCACCTTTTTTTAACTAGGCAAGTCAGTTAATTAAGAACAAATCTTATTTACAATGACTGCCTACCACGGACAAACCCTCCCCTAACCCGGACGACGCTGAGCCAATTGTGCGCCGCCCTATGAGACTCCCGATCACGGCCGATTGTGATACAGCCCGGGATCGAATCAGGGTCTGTAGTGACACGTAGATGCAGTGCTTTAGACCGCTGCGCCACTTGGGAGCACAAACCACTGCCTCCGAACCACCATTATCCAGAAACAGTTGGATGCTTGACTAGAGGCAGGACAAATACTGTATGTCCGAGTACACAGAGAACCTTCCAGAAGGACAATCATCTCAGCAGCACTTCACCAATTAGGCCTTTATGGTAGGACTGGCCAGACGGAAGCCACTCCTTTGTAAAAAGGCACATGACAGCCCGCTTGGAGCTTGCAAAAAGGCACCTAAAGGACTCTCAGACCATGAGAAACAAGATTCTCTGGTCTGATGAAACCAAAATTGAACTATTTGGCCTGAATGACAAGCATCACGTTTGGAGGAAACCTGGCACCATCCCTACGGTGAAGCATGGTGGTGGCAGCATCAAGCTGTGGCGATGCTTTTCAGTGGCAGAGATTGCGAGAAAGATGGACAGAGCAAAGTACAGAGAGATCCTTGATGAAAACCTGCTCTAGGCGCCCAGGGCCTCAGACTGGGGCAAAGGTACACCTTCCAACCAGATAACGACCCTCAGCACACAACCGAGACAACGCAGGAGTGGCTTCGGGACAAGTCTCTGAATGTCCTTGAGTGGGCCAGCCAGAGCCCGGACTTGAACATTTCTGGAGAAACCTGAAAATAGCTCTGCAGCAACGCTCCCCATCCAACCTGACAGAGCTTGAGAGAATTTGCAGAGCAGAATGGGAAAAACTCCCCAAATACAGGTGTACCAAGCTTGTAGCGTCATACTCAAGAAGACTTGAGGCTGTTATCACAGCCAAAGGTGCTTCAACAAAGTACTGAGTAAAGCATCTGAATACTTGTGTAAATAAGGTATCTGTATTTTTTATATATTTGCAAAAAAAATTATAATAATCATGTTTTGCTTTGTCATTATGGGTTTTTGTGTGTAGATTGATGACAAACAATTTAATGAATTTTAAAATAAGGCTGTAAAAAAAATGTGGAAAAAGTTAAGGGGTCTGAATACTTCCCGAATGCACTGTAAATCATAACTGTAACTCGGCCACTCAGGAACATTCAGTGTCGTCTTGGTAAGCAACTCCAGCGTAGATTTGGCCTTGTGTTTTAGGATATTTGAAAGTTAAATTAATCTCTCAGTGTCTGGTGGAAAGCAGACTGAACCAGATTTTCCTCTAGGATTTAGCATGTGCTTAGTTCCAGTCTGTTTCTTTTCTATCCTGAAAAAATCCCCAGTCCTTAATGATTACAAGTATACCCATAACATGATGCATCCACCACTATGCTTGAAAATATGGAGAGTGGTACTCAATAATGGGTTGTATTGGATTTGCCGGAAACATAACACTTTGTATTCAGGACAAAAAGTGAATTGCTTTGCCAATTTGTTTGCAGTATTGCTTTTGTGTTTTGTTGCAAACAGGATGCATGTTTTGAAATATTTTTATTCTTTACAGGCTTCCTTCTTTTCACTGAGAGATAAGGTAGTCATTCAAAACTCCTGTTAAACACTTATTACACACAGAGGGTGTCCATGCAACTTATGATGTGACTTGTTAAACAATTATATACACCTCACATGCGTCCCATAATAAGACTATGCAATTACCGTATCAAAATGTTTCTGACAAAGATTATTTAGCAATATGCAAGAGACTATAGCTGAGATGTTCAGATTTAGGGAGAGGCAGACCGTCTCGATTCTACTTGCAGCAGAGGGTAGATTTGGAGCTTTCTCCTAAAACTTAGGATGTTGATTATTTTATGATGACGTGTTAATAATTTCTTCCTTTACAAATCAGTACTTTCTACACTGAACAAAAATATAAACGCAACATATAATGTGTTGGTCCCATGTTTCATGAGCTGAAATTAAAAATCTCAGATTTTCCATATGCACAAAGAGCTGATTTCTCTCAAATGTTGTGCACGAATTTGTTTACATCCCTGTTAGTGAGCATTTCTTTGCTAATATAACCCATCCACCTGACAGGTGTGGCATATCAAAAAGCTGATTAAACAGCTTGATCATTACACAGGTGCACCTTGTGCTGGGGACATAAAAAGCCACTTTAAAATGTGCATTTTTGTCACAACACAATGCCACAGATGTTTCAAGTTGAGGGAGCATGCAATTGGCAGAAGGAATGTCCACCAGAGCTGTTGCCAGAACATTTAAATGTTAATTTCTCGAACCCTAAACTGCCTCCAATGTTGTTGGCAGTGCGTTCAACGAACCTCTCAACCGCAGACCATATGTAACCACGCTAGCTAAGGACCTCCACATAGTAGGTGGGCCTAACTGCCAAGTGTGTGGGCCTATGCCCTCCCAGGCCCACCCATGGCTAATGAATTTATTTAAATTGACCGATTTTCTTAAATGAACTGTAACTCAGTAAAATCTTTGAAATGCATGTAGCGTTTATATTTTTGTTCAGTATATCACAGGAGGTTAGTGCCACCTTAATTGGGGAGAACGGGTTTGTGTTAATGACTGGAGAGGAATATGTGGAACGGTATCAAATACATCAAACATGGTTTCCAGTCGTTTAATTCCATTCAATTTGCGCTGTTCCGGCCATTTTTATGAGCCGTTCTTCACTCATTTGCCCCCTGTGCAGTATATATCCATTTGTGATGGCTACATAGGTTACTTTTGTGAATGTGCTTTATTGGATGTATACAGACTGCTAGACAAAATGTAATGGCTCCTGTTAAGAGACAAAGCAGTTTGTTTTCCCATGTGTAGTGCATATGGCCATCTAAATGTATAGATGTGTGTGTACTATGAGTAAAGTAATTGCCTTGTTTTCCACAAAATGGGCTTTCACCATTGGTATGTTAAAGTATTGTAAACTGAGATGATAACACACATACTTTTCTAATTGCTTGTGAAACCAGTTGCTTGAAAGTTGTGTTTATTTGACTTCGAGAATTGTTCTTGATTTTTTTTAAATTATGGTTATTTTGTTTATTTTCAAGGCAAATTTATTTTCTCACCAATGGAAGAGAGCTTTATTTTCAAATATACTGTCTTTTATGATGCAGTGATCGTTGATATAAACGCAACATGCAACAAGGAAATCAGTCAATTTAAATAAATTGATTAGGCCCAAATCTATGGATTTCACATGACTGGGAATACAGATATGCATCTGTTGGTCACAGATACATTACCTTAAAAAGGACATGAATCAGAAAACTAGTCAGTATCTGGTGTGTACACAATTGCCTCATGCAGCGAGACAGAATTGATCAGGCTGTTGATTGTGGCCTGTGAAATGTTGTCCCACTCCTCTTCAATGGCTGTGCGAAGTTGCTGGATATTGGCGTGAACTGGTACACGCTGTCGTACACATTTATCCAGAGCATCCCAAACATGCTCAATGGGTGACATGTCTGGTGAGTATGCAGGCCATTGAAGAAATGGAACATTTTCAGCTTCCAGGAATTGTGTACATTATCATGCTGAAATATGAGGTTATGGCAGTGGATGAATGGCACGACAATGGGCTTCAGGATCTCTTCACGGTATCTCTGTGCATTCAAATTGCCATCAAATAAAATGCAATTGTGTTCGCTGTCCATAGCTATGCCTGCCATACCTTAAAAGTACACAGAGAGCTAACATTAATGATATGCATGTCAATCTCTCATGGCTCATAGTGGAAGAGAGATTGACTTCATCATTACTTGTTTTTGTAAGAGAAGTTGACAAGCTGAAGGTACCGAGCTATCTGTTTAAATACTAGCACACAGCTCAGACGCCCATGCAAATCCCACAAGACATGCCACCAGAGGTCTCTTCACAGTCCCCAACTCCAGAACAGACTATGGGAGACACACAGTACTACGTAAAGCCATGACTACAAGGAACTCTATTGCACATCAGGTAACTGATGCAAGCAGTAGAATCAGATTTAAAAAGCAGGTAAATATACACCTTATGGAACATCGGGGACTGTGAAGACACACGCATACATTGTGATATTGTTGTATGTTGGTATTGAACATTTTGTGTTGTGGATATGTGGTGGTGTGGGGATGTTATATGATGTACCGTTTTACCTTTAGCTCATTCAGTACAAACATAGTTCACCGTTTTATATGTAATGTGGATTCTTTGGTGTGTTTCGACCCCAGGAAGAGTAGCATTTGCTTTGGCAGCAGCTAATGGGGATCCATAATAAATACAAATACCATGACCCCACTGCCACATGGGGCACTCTGTCCACAACGTTGACATCAACAAACCGCTCGCCCACATGACGCCATACACAAGGTCCACGGTTGTGAGGCCGGTTGGACATACTGCTAAATTCACTAAAATGACATTGAAGGCGGGTTATGGTAGAGAAATTAACATTCAATTCTCTGGCAACAGCTCTAGTGGACATTCCTGCAGTCAGCATGCCAATTGCACACTCCCTCAAAACTTGAGACATTTGTAGCATTGTGTTGTGTGACAAAACATTTTAGAGGGGGCTTTTATTGTCTGCAGCACAAGATGCACCTGTGTAATGATCATGCTGTTTAATCAGCTTCTTGATATGCCACACTTGTCCACTTGTGGGAGTCGTGGAGCAATTTTTTGTGAGGTCTCATTGTCTTATTAACACCGCTGTAGCTGAATCTTTTACCGCGGAAGTGCAACATCGGCAGATGCGGTGAATTGAACCGCATCCAATGCAAAAAAAACAACATATCTATAGCTTAAATTGATGGATTTTGATTTTTTATGTTACGTAGATTGACACACCAGTGCGTCATTCGACTCTAGGGGGTTAACAATTCTTTAACACTGCTCCATTTCTTATTCCTGATTTCAAAGCAGGGGTTAAGGTGTTGTTGGACATAAAAATCCCCTAATAGGTTGGCTACATAAATATGTCTAAGATTCTTCTGACACCCCACCCTTCAACTGGGTCAGAAAATACAGTTCTATTCCCCACTGGTATATTTGGATTTCTCACAACAAGCTCTGTCAAGCTTCGAGGCGATCATAAAATTAGGATGTGTAAAACAGGCATCCCCATTCATCTGATTTATTTTGAGGCGATGCTCATCCAGCCCTTACCTCCTATAGAGTAAAGCACCAGCCCAATGCTGGACACCACCAGTACCCGATGATGGCCCGTATCTGCTATAGCCAGTCTCTTCCTACTGGAATCCACTGCTACCTTCCCAGGAAAGGAAAGAAGCGATGGGGGCAGAGAGTCCCTGTAAAGCTTGGTCCCCACGAGGTGGCCACTGAGCAGGACCTGGTCCCTGTAGTGTCGAAGGGAGGTGTTGGTGAAGAGCGCTAGGCGCTCACGGTGGCCCTCTCCCACCAGCGAGAAGAGCAGGTTGCCCCTGGGCCCAACGAGCACCAGGGTGGGCCAACAGGTCACCTCCAGCTCATGCCACAGCCGAGCGTCTCCATCATTCACCACCGGGTGGGTGATGTTGTAGCGGAGCACAGCGCTCCGCACGTTCTGCAGCACCTTGAACAGGAGGTCAAATCCATTCCACTTAGTAAAACATTTTATGGTTAATGGTATAGTTGACTTGATATTACTTGCCGTTTCCACACACACAGACTTTGGATTTGTTTACCTACTTAGCTACTACCTCCAACAACTAACATTTCAATGTTATGAAATTAAGATTTTCCTACCATTCACTTTTATTGTTTTTGTTCAGTGCCAATGTTAGCAAATAGTACTTGTGACTATGCATACACACCCAGAGTGTGGATTGCAATCTGGCTTGGTCCTGTTCCAGAGTAGTTTCGAGGCAAGGAATTTTTAAAGTACCATGACTTAAATATGTGTGTAAACTATCCCTTTAATAATGGAGAAGCTGTGTTGCAATATTAATGAAGAATGTAATTATTTAGATCACATTTCAAATAAAACATGACAACGGCTTACCTTTTCGTTGGGGAACTTGGCAGAGTGGACACCCACGATAACAAGCCCATCTTAAAAGAGAGAAACAGATGGAGGGGGGGGAAAGAGAGAATGAGAAACAGAGGGAAAATAAAATCATATCAGGATTGGTCATGAACAGTTATATGCCTTTTATACTGAAACAAAATCCCGCAATCTTTATCATAGCGTCTTCCTTACAACGCCTTTTCTTTATATCTGAAAGGTGTAGCCGGGAACCAACGCGGTACATTAAATTCCGCAAACGGCTCTGAAAACCGAGCCTTAAAAACATTTCTAGGCTTTGGGACGACGCTCAATTGTGAGCCAATCACAAAGCTTCACAGAAATGCTTTTAATGCATTTAATCTCTCCTTTTAAATGTAAACTCATCAAAAAAAGAAACGTCCTCTCACTGTCAACTGCGTTTATTTTCAGCAAACTTAACATGTGTAAATATTTGTATGAACATAGCTAGATTCCACAACTGAAACATAAACTGAACAAGTTCCACAGACATGTGACTAACAGAAATTGAATAATGTGTCCCTGAAAAAAGGGGGGATCAAAATCTAAAGTAACAGTCAGTATCTGGTGTGGCCCCCAGCTGCATTAAGTACACACCAGATACTGACTGTTAAACTTGTTCAGTTTATGTCTCAGTTGTTGAACCTTGTTATGTTCATACAAATATTTACACATGTTAAGTTTGCTGAAAATAAACGCAGTTAACAGTGAGGACGTTTCTTTTTTTGCTGAGTTTATTTATCTTTTTTTTCTTTGTATATATTTTTAATCTCATTTTCCATCTACGGACTGCACATACTCTCTTGCAACCCGCCTCACCCGATGTGGTATCTGGGATCTGCTATTTTTAACACTTTAGAACCGGAACCCAGTTCAGACGCTAGCCAGCTAACTAGCTCGTAGTCAGTTAGCCACTGCTAGCGGTCATCACCGTTAACTCGGACATCTGCCAGCCAGGTCAACTCTTGCCAGCCTGCACAGCGCGATATCAACCAAGAGCATATCGGACTGCTTTTTCTCTACCACATCTCCGGATTCCTACCACAAGCTCTGTACCTTTACTCCGGATCATCGCAGCTAGCTAGCTGCTATCCGAGTGGCTACTCCTGGCTAACGTCTCTGTCCCGAAGCAAGCACCAGTTAGCCTGGAGCTAGCCTCGAACTAGGCCTATCTCCCGGCTAGCCGAAGAGATCCATCAAGCAATTCCTGGGCTTCAATTACCTCTTTTGCCAATTGGCCTGGTCCCTTTTCTGCCTACACGGAGCCCCGCCGATCCATCACGACTGGTCTGCCGACGTAACCGTCTAAGGGGGTTTCAACAGGCTCTCCCATTGCGACGTCCCCCTGAGGGCCATCTGCTAGCCTGCTGCTAGCCCTGGCCTGCTAGCTGTGACCTTATGATCACTCACCTACACATGCCTCTCCCTAATGTCAATATGCCTTGTCTATTGCTGTTTTGGTTAGTATTTTTGTCTTATTTCACTGTAGAGCCTCCAGCCCTGCTCAATATACCTTATGTTCCACCCCCCACACATTCGGTGACCGCACCTGGCTTAAATGGTGCCTCTAGAGACAAAACCTCTCTCATCGTCACTCAATGCCTAGGATTACCTCCACTGTACTCACATCCTACCATACCCTTGTCTGTACATTATGCCTTGAAGCTATTCTTCCGCGCCCAGAAACCTGCTCCTTTAACTCTCTGTTCCGAATGCACTAGACAACCAGTTCTTATAGCCTTTAGCCGTACTCTTATCCTACTCCTCCTTTGTTCCTCTGGTGATGTAGAGGTTAACCCAGGCCCTGCAGCCCCCAGCATCACTCCCATTCCCCAGGTGCTCTCATTTGTTGACTTCTGTAACCGTAAAAGCATTGGTTTCATGCATGTTAACATTAGAAGCCTCCTCCCTAAGTTTGTTTTACTCACCGCTTTAGCACACTCTGCCAACCTGGATATCCTAGCCGTGTCTGAATCCTGGCTTAGGAAAGCCAACAAAAATCCTGACATTTCCATCCCTAACTATATCATTTCCCGACAAGATAGAACTGCGAAAGGGGGCGGAGTTGCAATCTACTGCAGAGATTGACAGAACTCTGCAGGCTTACTATCCAGGTCTGTGCCCAAACAATTTGAGCTTCTACTTTTAAAAATCCACCTTTCCAGAAACAAGTCTCTCACCGTTGCCGCTTGTTATAGACCCCCGTCAGCCCCCAGCTGTGCCCTGGACACCATATGTGAATTGATCGCCCCCCATCTATCTTCAGAGTTCATACTGTTAGGTGACCTAAACTGGGACATGCTTAACACCCCGGCCATCCTACAATCTAAGCAAGGTGCTCTCAATCTCACACAAATTATCAAGGAACCTAACAGGTACAACCCTAAATCCGTAACCTTGGGCCCTCTTAGATATTATCCTGACCAACTTGCCCTCTAAATACACCTCTGCTGTCTTCAACCAGGATCTCAGCGATCACTGCCTCATTGCCTGCGTGCGTAATGGGTCCGCGGTCAAACGACCACCACTCATCACTGTCAAACGCTCCCTAAAACACTTCAGCGAGCAGGCCTTTCTAATCGACATGGCCTGGATATCTTGGAAGGACATTGACCTCATCCCGTCAGTAGAGGATGCCTGGTTGCTCTTCAAAAGTGCTTTCCTCTCCATCTTAAATAAGCATGCCCCATTCAATAAATGTAGAGCCAGGAACAGATATAGCCCCTGGTTCCCCCCAGACTTGACTGCTCTTGACCAGCACAAAAACATCCTGTGGCGTTCTGCAATAGCATCGAATAGCCCCCGCGATATGAAACTTTTCAGGGAAGTCAGGAACCAATATACTCAGTCAGTTAGGAAAGCTAAGGCTAACTTTTTCCAAACAGAAATTTGCTTCCTGTAGCACTAATTCCAAAACGTTTTGGGACACTGTAAAGTCCATGGAGAATAAGAGCACCTCCTCCCAGCTGCCCACTGCACTGAGAATAGGAAACACTATCACCACCGATAAATCTACGATAATCGATACTTTTTTTATTTGACCCCTTTTTTCTCCCCAATTTCGTGGTATTGGTAGTAGTTACAGTCTTGTCTCATCGCTGCAACTCCCGTACGAACTCGGGAGAGGCGAAGGTCGAGAGCCATGCATCCTCCGAAACAATACCCAACCTAGCCGCACTGCTTCTTGACACAATGCACATCCAACCCGGAAGCCAGCCGCACCAATGTGTCGGAGGAAACCCCGTACACCTGGCAACCTGGCCAGCGTGCACTGCGCCCCGGCCCGCCACAGGAGTCGCTAGTGCGCGATGAGACAAGGATATCGCTGCCGGCCAAACCCTCCCTAACCCGGACGACGCTCGGCCAATTGTGCGTCGCCCCTTGGACCTCCCGGTCGTGGCCGGCTGCGACAGAGCCTGGGCTCGAACCCAGAATCTCTGGTGGCACAGCTAGCACTGCGATGCAGTGCCTTAGTCCACTGCGCCACCTGGGAGGCCTGATAATCGATCATTTCAATAAGCATTTTTCCACAGCTGACCAAGCTTTCCACCTGGCTACCCCTACCCTGGCCAACATCTCAGCACCCCCTGCAGCAACGTGTCCAAATACCCCCACTTCTCCTTCACCCAAATCCAGACAGCTGATGTTCTGAAAGAACTGCAAAATCTGGATCACTACAGATCACCGACCATTTCGAATCCCACCGTACCTTCTCCACTATATGCAATCTGGTTTCCGAGCTGGTCATGGATGCACCGCAGCCACGCTCGAGCTCCTAAACGATATCATAACCTCTATCGATAAAAGACAGTACTGTGCAGCCGTCTTCGTCGACCTGGCCCAGGCTTTCGACTCTATCAATCACCGCATTCTTATCGGCAGACTCAATAGCATTGACATCTCAAATGACTGTCTCGCCTGGTTCACCAACTACTTCTCAGATCGAGTTTACTGTGTCAAATCGGAGGGCCTGTTGTCCGGACGTCTGGCAGTCTCTATGGGGGTGCCACAGGGTTATCCTGTTTAGGATTGGTGTTCCGCTAGCGGAACTCCTCCCACATTCCACTGAAAAGGCAAAAAATATTTTTGAGAAATATTTAACTTTCACACATTAACAAGTCCAATACAGCAAATGAAAGATACACATCTTGTGAATTCAGTCAACATGTCCGATTTTTTAAATGTATTACAGCAAAAACACCACGTATATTTATGTTAGCTCACCACCAAATACAAAAGAGGACAGACATTTTTCACAGCACCGGTAGCATGCAGGTAGCATGCACAAAGCCAACCTAACTAACCTAGAACCAACCTAACTAACCTAGAAACAACTCCCTCAGATGACAGTCCTATAACATGTTACACAATAAATCTATGTTTTGTTCAAAAAATGTGCATATTTGAGCTATAAATCAGTTTTACATTACTGCTACCATCATAGCTACAGTCAGAAATAGCACGGGAGTAGCCAGAGTAAATACAGACACCAACGTCAACTACCTAATTACACATCATAAAACATTTCAGAAAAATATATGGTGGATAGCAAATGAAAGACAAAGATCTTGTGAATATAGCCAATATTTCCGATTTTTTAAATGTTTTACAGCGAAAACACCACGTATATTTATGTTAGCTCACCACCAAATACAAAAGACAGACAGACATTTTTCACAGCACCGGTAGCATGCAGGTAGCATGTACAAAGCCAACCTAACTAACCTAGAACCAACCTAACTAACCTAGAAACAACTCCCTCAGATGACAGTCCTATAACATGTTACACAATAAATCTATGTTTTGTTCAAAAAATGTGCATATTTGAGCTATAAATCAGTTTTACATTACTGCTACCATCATAGCTACCATCATAGCTACAGTCAGAAATAGCACGGGAGTAGCCAGAGTAAATACAGACACCAACGTCAACTACCTAATTACACATCATAAAACATTTCAGAAAAATATATGGTGGATAGCAAATGAAAGACAAAGATCTTGTGAATATAGCCAATATTTCCGATTTTTGAAGTGTTTTACAGCGAAAACACAATATATCGTTATATTAGCTTACTACAATAGCTATCACAAAATAGCATTGATTCAAGGCAAACGTAGCGATAGCACAGTTCGACAGATATATGAAATAGCATCCCAAATTGGGTCCTTATCTTTGTTGATCTTCCATCAGAATGTTGTACAAGGGGTCCTTTGTTCAGAACCGTCTTTGTTTGGATCCAGAACGAACTATTTCCCTCTTGAAATAGCATGCGCACTGGCCATGCGGCGCTAACCTCTCCTTCTTGAACAAATTCCTCCAACGCATCACGTCTAAAGTCCCGAATAAATTTCAATAATATAATTAAACTATATTGAAAAAACATACTTTAGGATGATATTGTGACATGTATCAAAAAAAATCGAAGCCGGAGATCATATTCACCTATAACGACGGTTTTCCAGGAGGCGATTCCAGGTCCAACTTTGCGCCTTCCAAAAAAAAATAATGGCGGACCTCTCACTCCAAGAGGTTGTATTCAATCCCAGAACGAGATAATCAAGTCATTTCTGCTCTCACTTCCGCATGACACCCAGGGGAAGGTGTATGACGTGTTTCTACAGTCATAAGTGACATGCCCTTTTATAGACAAGCTCTTGAAGAGAGACCTCGCTTTTGGAAATCTCACTTCCGGATAGGAAATGGGCTGTAAAAAGAGTTCTGTTTCACTTAGAGAAATAATTAGAACGGTTTCAGAAACTAGAGAGTGTTTTCTATCCAATATTAATAATAATATGCATATTGTACGAGCAAGAATTGAGTACGAGGCCGTTTAAATTTTGAACGATTTTCCCCAAAAGTGTAAACAGCACCCCCTGTCCTTAATTAAGAAACTTTGGTATGGCAATTTTTTGCCTTAGCTATTGCAGGCCTGTGAAGGCAGTGAAACCAGCGCTCCAACTGTCTCCGACAGTTGAACTTGAAGAATGATGTTTTAGGCCTACCAGAGCTACTCCTTTAATCTAACAATATAATGCTGATTGAAAATGTATGAATTAGCCTCCTTCTGTACACCTATATCTGTATAGCAATAGTAGTCTGACAACGATAAAGAAATGTATGTCAGTGTCAGGAACATGGCGCCGGCATTCTTTCTCTCGGTCTCTCTAGGCCGGGCTAGGCCTAAGCTTCCATTCCGTTATAGACATTTTTTGGATATTAATATCATACAATGGACGTCTACAGGCCTATATGCATGCAATGCCTCAATGCATTTGTGTTCAAATCTCCGACAGCTGAACCGTGAGGTGGGCAATTTGTTTTAAGAAAGTAAAAACCAATCAAACAATAGGCTATGAAGTTTTGAATATGCAACACATCGAAACAAAACAAATTGTTTTTTGGGTAATTTGTTAAAGGCAGTTTAAGGACACGTAATTGTGGATAATTTGGCCAATATCGTTTGTGTATTGATGGCGCTTACAGCGCCCAGTAGGAGGTCTCTTTCTACTCTCGGATCCGAACCGGTACGGGCCTGTTTTTCCACTGGCCTTTTTGAAAAGGGTCTGACTGTCCTCGGGTCCATTTGGAACGTGTCCCCGTTTTGTGAAAATGTATTTATGCATCCAGGTTTGAAAGCCACGGATCCATTTTGGACCGCTGCCCTTCAAATACGTCACTCATTGCTTTAAGCTATAGGTCTTCACGGGTCCAAAAATTGAAGACCTCTAGCTTGAAGCAATGAGTGACGTATTTGAAGGGCAGCGGTGCATTTG
This sequence comes from Salvelinus namaycush, assembly GCF_016432855.1. Lineage (NCBI taxonomy): Eukaryota > Metazoa > Chordata > Actinopteri > Salmoniformes > Salmonidae > Salvelinus > Salvelinus namaycush. The sequence goes on along the minus strand of NC_052322.1, from coordinate 4,979,213 downwards.
GAACCCACGACCCAACCCCTCCCCACTACCCAACTGGTTGTTCATAACCGTTTGTTTAATTACTTCTTTTATTTTCTAACTGAACGCATCTCTGGTGACTTTCTTACTCCAACATTTATTTAAATAAAATGGTGAAACCATTCAAATATTATTTACCCCTGCAAAAATAAACGTAACAATAAACTGGTTCATATCAGGCTGGTGTTTTATTTATTTTTATTCAGGCAGGTTGCCTCTGACTGGGGAGAGAAACAGGCTTGCTTGAGCCTACTGCCTGAGGTTCAGACAAACAGCCCTTCTCTAATTCTGTAGCCTACTACAAACCAGTTGTTTCAAAGTTTATAATATTACCAAAGTTGTCTTTGAAATTACAAAATTTAGCCCAATTTAACCGTTACCAATTATCACTAATTTGTCACATTCGTCACTTCGCAATAGAAACCCTCTCCATTTGAAAAATACTATTTTTCTATATCATTCTTATTCGTGAATTTACGATGTTAAATGTGACTGTACTTCTTCATTGCTTACAAGTTAGCACACAAAATGAAGGGTTTTGTTCAGAAGAGAGAGAAAGAGAGGAGATATTGCTCTGTTCTCCTTATAAGACCTGTGCAACTTTTTCCCCTTTACAAACCACAGCCTCTTGAGGTCCAGGACAAACCAAGCATAACTGGCGGCGGGGGGATCCAATCATAAAATGTGGAATTGTGTAGTGTAAAGCCACCGAAAGCCAGTAGCTACGGTGGGAAAATAATTTCCAATCTATCATGGTTTATTATTGTTTAGAAATGTATCACATTATAGCACAAGGGAGTAAGCACAACGTGCTTTGGAACTTGGTCCCAAAAAATACATATAGCCTGTTTAAAAATTCAGTGCAATTAGGAGTTAGTAGCAGTGACATTGCCTAAAAAGCTTGTAATAGCATACCGTGCCAATAGGATAATATTCTAAACTCAATATATGGGGTCATTATTGTGCATTGTAAAAAGAGGGGGCAAGAACCAGTGTGTGTGTGTGTGTCCACCAGCAGCAGACATGAGTGCTGCAGCTCTGTGCCAAAACATGGCAATCTACTAACATAACTTCAGCACACCTGGTGTAAGTACTGTCGTTAATGCAGTAAAGGTCTGACGATGTTTTGGACACATTCGGTACAGATGTGTTTTGTATCCTTAAGTGTCCAAGAACTTTGACATGTTTTAATCCTTCTTGATGTAACAGGATTTGTGGATTCAAATAGTGTGTGTGTATATGTGTGCATATACCTTTGACAGAGTGCTTTTTCTCCAGCTGATGCAGGTCAGGTAGGATATGGATGCAGTTTATGCAGCAGTAAGTAAAGAAGTCCAACACCACCACTTTACCAGCAAGCTCTCTGGTGAAAGAAAGGGGACCTTCTGTGTTCAGCCATTCGAGACCTGCAGAAAAATATGCATTACCAAACAGTATCATTACCATTTCACAACCAATGGTATAATGACATTGAGCTGTTAAATATTAAATCAAGAAAGATCCTGTAGTCGCAGTGTTTGCATACTAGACGACAGTGAGAGAATGAAAATACAGCAAACATCGTCTGAGGCCACATTCTATTTTAGGCTACAATGTTGCAAGAAGAGCAAAACCTATGCATATTGCTTCATGTCAAAATATGCAGACCATTCAACACTGATTACAAAATGTGCAGCAACTGCCTGCCCATATACAGTTGAAGTCGGAAGTTTACATAGACTTAGGTTGGAGTCATTAAAACTTGTTTTCAATGACTCCACAAATTTCTTGTTAACAAACTATAGCTTTGGCAAGTCGGTTAGGACATCTACTTTGTTCATGACACAAGTAAATTTTCAGTTTACAGACAGATTATTTCACTGTATCACAATTCGAGTGGGTCAGAAGTTTACATACACTAAGTTGACTGTGCCTTTAAACAGCTTGGAAAATTGCAGAAAATTATGTCATGGCTTTAGAAGCTTCTGATAGGCTAAATGACATCATTTGAGTCAATTGGAGGTGTACCTGTGGATGTATTTTGAGTGTATGTAAACTTTTGACCCACTGGGAATGTGATGAAAGAAATAAAAGCTTAAATAAATCATTCTCTCTACTATTTTGACATTTCACATTCTTAAAATTAAGTGGTGATCCTAACTGACCTAAGACAGGGAATTTTTTCTAGGATTAAATGTCAGGAATTTTTAAAAACGGAGTTTAAATGTATTTGGCTAAGGTGTATGTAAACTTCCCGACTTCAACTGTACATACAGAACTAGTCAAAAATTGGACACACCTACTCATTCAAGGGTTTTTCTACGGTTTTCTACATTGTAGAATAATAGTGAAGACAAAAAAAACTATAATATAACACATCATGTAGTAACCAAATCAAAATATATTATATATTTTAGATTCTTCAAAGTAGCCAGCCTTTGCCTTGATGACAGCTTCACACTCTTGGCATTCTCTCAACCAGCTTCATGAGGTAGTCATCTGGAATGCAATTCAATTAACAGGTGTGCCTTGTTAAAAGATAATTTTTTGAATTTATTTACTTCTTGATATGTTTGAGCCAATCAGTTGTGTTGTGACAAGGTAGGGGTGGTATACAGAAGGTGGCCCTTGTTTGGTAAAAGACCAAGTCCATATTATGGCAAGAACAGCTCAAATAAGCAAAGAGAAATGACAGTCTATCATTACTTTAAGACATGGTAAGTCAATCTGGATCATTTCAAGAACTTTGAATGTTACTTCAAGTGCAGTCACAAAAACCATGAAGTGCTATGATGAAACTGGCTTTCATGAGGACTACCACAGGAAAGGAAGACCCAGAGTTACCTTTGCTGCAGAGGATAAGTTCACTTTTTTTGTTACTACATGATGCCATATGTGTTATTTCATAGTTTTGACGTATTCACAATTACTCTACAATGTAGAAAAGTCCAACTGAAGAAAAACCCTTGAGTGAGTAGGTGTGTCAACTTTTGACTTGTAATCTCCAAATACACAACAATATATATCTTCAGACTGCGCAAATGCTGCGCCAGCCGACGCTCGACAATTCTAATTTGAAATAACACCCAGCTTGCTGTCATTAATGTACATTTTCCTAACCTTCGTCAAAATCGGGAATCCTTAAGTCATCGTTGTCGTCTAGTTTTCTCAAGTACTGGTAGACAAGGTTTTCTTTCTCTTGTTGGTTCGTAGCGTTGTCCAGGGCGTTGTCCAACTGGCTCTGGATTGGAAATAAAGCAGAAAGGTTGCACTTGGACGCCATCTTTCCAACCACAATTTCATTGAGTAAAGCCAATGCTACATTCTGCACCAGTATTTTTCAACCGTGACAAAATTTGCAATATTTAGTATATGGAATTAATTCATTCAAAAATGGTGCTCTCATTAATATAGGATATCTTGGATACATATTTATTTTAAAAGTGCATTTATATAAAAAAAAATAACTATAATTGTTTGGAAACTGCTGTTGTAATTCCTAACAACAATAGACGAGGGTGTCGTCAATAGTTGCCACAGTCATAAACCCCATCTAATTTCTGTAATTTATCTTCTACAAATATATATATTTTAAACCTAACCTTGGCAGTGTGGTTAACGTTATGCATAACCGTAAGCACAAGTTAAGAACAAAAATACGTAGGTTTTTTTCATAAATATTTTGTGGCTGTGGTAACTAGTGGAAAACCAGGGCGAGCGCATCACCGTGATGTATCACGGGTAAATTGTGACTGACTGATGTACAAATAATATTTAGTAGTTATTCATGATGCACGGTGATATATAGATCAGTCAGTCTTGAATCGCCTTTAGTCGGATACGTTTCATACATTTTTACGAAATAGCAAATGTTTAGCATTGCATTGGCTTTAGGTCTGGTTGCTAGAGTTTCTTGTTGACAGGTTATTATTTAGAAAAAAATGCTAACACAATTAGCTGTTTTGATTTGGTGATTGGAGGGGATGCAACTTTTCCAAAACGGTATGGAATGACATCATTTGACTTTTTGCAGGATGTTACAGAAAAGCGCGGGTAAACAGGCTATATTGTAGCAACAACGAGGTGTTTTAAAACATTGTGTCATTTTTTTCTGCTGCTTCAAATGTCAAAGAAAGATTTGGAAGATGACATATGGGAATATAAGCCTCTCAAGAAGAAGAAAAGAAAGGACAAAGACACACCTGAAACTTTTAATGGACCCATGACTAAGTACAGACAAGCCTCAAAAAGTTTAACCAAAGGAGACACTTCTGTCCAAGTGAAGAACACAGTCAGAGATGTGAAGCTCACCAAAGTAGCTCCAAATAAAGCCCTCGGTGTGAAGGTAAATGAGTCTATTCAAAATAAACGTTCAACTCAAAATGTCGCCTTTCCACAGTCAACACAGGATAATGATAGTACACTTACTGCTGGAGAGAACGTGCACCAGGCATCTTCCACTGGAGGAAGTTACTGTCCGATCTGTCAGATGCCATTCTCTATATTGGTGGTGCAATCGCAAAGATGGCATGTCGCAGAATGTCTTGACACTCCTGGGGATGACCGCAAAGGTACAGTATTGTTGTTTCAGGTTGCGACGTGAGACGTTCCTCAACAAACTGGAACTGGATTTTTCTGAAATTCGATAGGCCTACATGAAAGGGCTTTTATTTAGAGTTGGATGTTTGGTATATATTTGACATTTGTATGTAAAAGTATTGTTTAGAAAAAAATTATTTAACAGGAATATTTGTAACATTTTCCCCTTACCCGGCCTCTTTAGTGCTGCGTTCTTAACCAGGTGGGAATTGACCAGTTGTGAAGTTTTTATTTATTTCATCACATTCCCAGGTGGGTCAGAAGTTTACATACACTAAATTAGTATCTGGTAGCATTGTCTTTTAAATTGTTTAACTTGGGTCAAACGTTTCGTGTAGCCTTCCACAAGCTTCCCACAATAAGTTGGCCCATTCCTCCTGACAGAGCTTGTGTAACTGAGTCAGGTTTGTAGGCCTCCTTGCTCGCACATGCTTTTTCAGTTCTGCTCACAAATTGTCTATAGGGTTGAGGTCAGGGCTTTGTGATGGCCACAAAGGACTTTGTCCTTAAGCCATTTTGCCACAACATTGGAAGTATGCTTGCGGTCATTGTCCATTTGGAAGACCCATTTGCGACCAAGCTTTAACTTCCTGACTGATGTCTTGAGATGATGCTTCAATATATCCACATAATTTTCCTACCTCATGATGCCATCTATTTTGTGAAGTGCACCAGTCCCTCCTGCAGCAAAGCACCCCCACAACATGATGCAGCCACCCCCGTGCTTCACGGTTGGGATGGTGTTCTTTGGCTTATTTACCTTTATTTATTTACCTTTATTTAGGCTTACAAGCCTCTCCCTTTTCCCTCCAAACATAACGATGGTCATTATGGCCGAACAGTTCTATTTTTGTTCAATCAGACCAGAGGACATTTCTCCAAAAAGTACAGTCTTTGTCCCCATGTACAGTTGCAAACCGTAGTCTGGCTTTTTTAATGGCGGTTTTGGAGCAGTTGCTTCTTTCTTGCTGAGCGGCCTTTCAGGTTATGTCGAAATAGGATTCGTTTTACTGTAGATACAGATACGTTTCTACCTGTTTCCTCCAGCATCTTCACAAGATGTGGTTGAAAAACGAGTTTTAATGACTCCAATCTAAGTCTGTCAACTTCCGACTTCAACTGTATATACAGTACCAGTCAAAAGTATGTTGGAGATTCCTCAAAGTAGCCACCTTTTACCTTCATGACAGCTTTGCACACTCTTCTCAACCAACTTCATGATGAATGCTTTTCCAACAGTCTTGAAGGAGTTCCCACATATGCTGTGCACTTGTTGGCTGCTTTTCCTTCACTCTGCGGTCCAACTCATCCCAAACCATTTGAATTGGGTTGAGGTTGGGTGATTGTGGAGGCCAGGTCATCTGATGCAGCACTCCATCACTCTCCTTGGCCAAATAGCCCTTACACAGCCTGGAGGTGTGTTTTGGGTCATTGTCCTGTTTGAAAACAAATGATACTCCCACTAAGCGCAAACCAGAGGGGATGGCGTATCGCTGCAGAATGCAATGACCCTTTGAAGAATCTAAAATACATTTGGATTTAACACTTTTTTGCTTACATGATTACATGTAGTTTTGATGTCTTCACTGTTATTTTACGATGGAGAAAATAATGATAAACCATTTTTGACTGGTACTATATGTCTTCCATGGAGGTATTGGAATTCTATGGGAAGGTCTGCTCAATCCAAGATTACAAACAACTGATAACAGCACTACCCCAAAAATGGAGGAGGCAGATGGAAGAGGTTAGGAACTGGTCTGTTTGCCCAATATAAAATATCAAATTTGGCAGAGGAACAGAATAGCATAAATAGGAAAGAATACCAGTTTCATTTGAGGACCAGGATGTTGACAGCTGTGCCATACAGATTGCAAAATAACTGGGAAGAGATTTTTGATTTACCGATTCCATGGCACAGGGTGTCTGAGTTGATATATAAAATGACGCAAGATTCAATATTTCGTGCTTTTCAGCTAAAATGATTGTACAGAATTCTTGCCACCAACACAATGTTGAATATTTGGGGCATAAAATCATCGCAGCTCTGCAGATTTTGTTGTGAGGATACAGAATAGACCATTTGTTCTGATATTGCCCTCAGGTAGTCTGTTTCTGGTCTCCGGTTCAGGAATGGCTGAAAGAGCATAATATTAATCTAAAATTGACCCTAGAAATAGCATTGTTGGGAGATCTGGAGAGACCTGGTCAGTCAATTACTAATATTCTTAGTAGGGATGAACATATCGGTGTCGGCCCGATGTCTAGTTTAATGCCAATGTCAAAGATGCCGTGCATACCTATATGACGTAATAACGCCACGTAAAGTTTTGCGCTACACATGCAACAACATTCCTAACCTAGCCCACACAATGTCTGCTGTGTGGATCGAGCAGTCAAGAAGTCGAGCAGTCATTTGAAAGAGTAAGACAACTTCAGCGAGACAACTCAAAGACGAAATCCATTAAAGCCAAGATAATGGAATTCATTGCCCTTGACAATCAATCGTTCTCTGTTGTGGGTGATGTTGGCTTTCGCCTACTAGTCGTGCACCGGTACACACTACCAAGTGCCCTATTTTTCAGATGTTGCCCTACTAGAGTTACACAGTAATAACGTCACTGCTATTGGCTTTACGACATACTTACTATTGAATGCCGTTTGGGACTTTGCTTGTCAAAAAAGATACAGTAGCACTGTCAAAGCTGTGCAAACACCGGCCACGAACGATGTGTTTACAATACCGCGTTGGTAATAAAGCATAATTTGTTCGACCGCAACTTCTGGGGTAGCTAGCTTTAGCACCAATACAACCAGCCTGAAAACAATGACCAGTAGAAACTGCAGTCATTTTCATTATTCTAGTTTTAGCTAGGTTGCCACTTGTTGTTCACCTATTGAAATTGAACTTCAGTTCATGAAAATAAATAGCTAGCCAGCTACTTAACCCTGTTGCCCAAAGCTAACGTTATAAGCAGCCAGTTAGCTTTATCTGGCTAGTGACGCTCGACCGGACTGCATTATGTGTTGTGAAGCTAGCCACAATAAGGATTAGGCACAATAGTGTAATTTGCGGTTTGCCTTCAAAATTAAATTATGACATTGACAGTGATGCAAATTAATACAAATAGTAGAATTATGTCATACTTTTATTTTGAAGGCTAACTGCAGAGTCCACTTGTGGCTAATCCTTATTGCGGGTAGCTTAACATAGATGGGTCCGACCACCAAATAAGAACTGTCTTATAAATTATGCTTGTTTTAGAAGATGACACCTAGCTATATAGGAACAGGTGTCGTTTTGCTATGTTTTTGGGGGAAGAACATTGTTTGCATCCATGAGCTAGCTAGATTTTTTTTTATGACCAGCACTGTAGGTGCGTGAGACAACTTTTCCAGCATCACAGCACACGTATCGATCAATCGTTGTGACATATGAAGTACGAGTGATGGTGTAATAACTACGTAAAAAAATGTATGAACGCGTTAAATTATTATGTGACGTGCAGTCATATTCAGGTGAATAGTAATATTCAGGTGAATAACCTTGGTCAACAAGGTTATTTGACACGTTAAATAGTGTTATTTGACGTGTATTTCTTTGACACGCAAAGACCCAAACGGCGTTCTGTAGAAATCCTGTTTGAAAATGACTGAACAACGAAACAGCACAGCAAGTAAGTGAAAGAAATTGAGGTTTTGATTATGTTTTACTGGTAACGGGGACAGTAAATGCAAATAAAATAGCTTGTGTGTGTGTGCTCTTTATTTAACTCGGCATGTCAGTTGAGAACAAATTCTTATTTAAAATGACGGCTACCACGGCCAAACCCGGACGACGCTGGGCCAATTGTGCGCCGCCCTATGGGACTCCCAATCACGGCGGATGTGATACAGCCTAGATTCGAACCAGGGACTGTAGGTACGCCTCTTGCACTGAGATGCAGTGCCTTAGACCTGTGTGTGTGTGTGTTAAATTCTTACGGCTGAGATCCCGTTAACAGGATCGACTTGACAACAGCCAGTGGAAGTGCAGGGCGCCAAATTCAAACAACAGAAATCTCATAATTAAAATTCCTCAAACATACAAGTATTTTACACCATTTTAAAGATAAACTTGTTGTTAATCCCACCACAGTGTCCGATTTCAAAAAGGCTTTACGACGAAAGCACGCCATCTGATTATGTTAGGTCAGTACCTAGTCACAGAAAAACACAGGCATTTTTCCAGCCAAGGAAAGGAGTCACAAAAAGCAGAAATAGAGAAAATGAATCACTAACCTTTGATCTTCATCAGATGACACTCATAGAACTTCATATTACACAATACATGTATGTTTTGTTTGATAACGTTCATATTTATGTCCAAAAATCGTAGTTTACATTGGCGCGTTATGTTCAGTAATGTTTTGCCTCCAAAACATCCGGTGATTTTGCAGAGAGCAACATACATTCATTATGCAGATAACATAATCAATCATGTCTAATATAGCAACAGGAGTAAGTATATTTCAAGTTATAACCCAACAATTCCAACTTCAATAAATTATTGTATTGAATTTCAGAAAGTTCCAAAAAAGCATGTCCTTTTTTTCCAGTTTCATGATGTCCCATGTCTATTTTATATTACATGCAAATGCCATTCTTAACCATAATCTCATATCCCTTGTAATTCCTAATCCTGCTCTGTCTTTGTGTTTTATGTCATGTGTGCAGAATGTCCCAATGGTATCCAGTGCTACTCCACCATTCTGAGCCACTACCAGAGATACAGCCACTCCCTGCTTGCCCACAGCCGAGCAACCAATGAGGCGCCCTGCCTCAGCTTGGAGTTGGTAACCAATGGCGGGGCCAATTTAAGCTTGGAGAGCTCACAGGACAGCCAGAGTTCTTCTCCTATTAACAGACACAGTGGAGCTACATCCCCCACAAAGCCAAATGCCCTTCTGCTGCTCCGGTCTCCTGCTCCAGAGGTAATCCGAAAAAAGAAAGGCTGGTCACCTTCTACCAAAGGCATGAAGTCTACCCTCCAAGACAATAAAACAAAAGTATCAACCCCCCATAAGGACAATAGTGGGGTTGAAGGCCTTGATGGTGGTTTTGTCAAAGCAGAGCCCTCAGCTTCTAGTGATGATGAGATCTCCTATTCCCCCATGTCTGAGTTTCCCCAAGATATAGAAGTTAATGGGACACAACCAAAAAAAGCTCTATTTCCAAGCAGTATGTTGGAAGATGGGGAAAATAATGACTCAATGTTGTTGTTCAGTGATGGAGTCTCAAGTGATGAGTTATTTTCCAACCTTGTGGCTCATTCTGAAACAAATGAAGTTGTAGGTTCTCCAGTATTCAGCAACAGCCAGGTGGTATCGATTGGCTCATTAGTGCATAGCAATCACCTACCTAGCTTCACAAGAGAAGAGCATACAGAGGATAACTGTAATGCCTTCAGTGCTAAGCCTCCACTCCAGTCTGCAAAAAGTACAGTATTAGAAAGCTTACGGGAGAGCCTGTTCAGCCCAAGCAGCAATTGCAGCCTACATTCCAAAAGCTTGGATCAGTGCCCCGCTCACACAAACACGGAGTTGAACATGTCATTACCTCAAGTGCCTCCATCTTCCCAAGCTTCCCCCACCCAACAATCTCAGGCAACCATGACAACTAGCAAGGGCAAGGCCTCTGGGCTCAAACAGACAGACATTGGGGTGTTTTTTGGGCTCAAGCCCCTGAAGGACAAAGGGAAGGAGCAAGAGGCTGGGAACGTTTTACCTGGGGTGAGTCTCCATCAGGGTCCTGTACTTGAAGAGCGCAAAGGGGACCATGGAGGACGTCAGAGGAAAGGCAGAAGTGCAAATGCCACGGAGACCCCTAAAGTTGGAGTGAGATCAGACGGTGGAAGTACACAGACTCCAAGTGAGGGAGGTAGGAAGAGGTGGAACAGGGGGAGAACCGATGGAGAGCAAAGGGAGTCCAAGCGATGCCCGTTTTATAAAAAGATTCCAGGTGAGTTGGTCGGTGACTAGTGTAAGTAGCATGCAGTGTGCCCTGTGGATGGCTAATTGGTAGAGGTCGACCGATTATGATTTTTCAACACCGATTATTGGAGGACCAAAAAAGCCGATGCCGATTTTTATATCCCTATTTGTAATAATGACAATTACAACAATACTGAATGAACAATGAACACTTATTTTAACTTAATATAATACATCAATAAAATAAATTTAGTCTCAAATAAATGAAACATGTTCAATTTAGTTTAAATAATGCAAAAACAAAGTGTTGGAGAAAGTAAAAGTGCAATATGTGCCATGTAAAAAAGCTAACGTTTAAATTCCTTGCTCAGAACATGAGAACATATGAAAGCTGTTGGTTCTTTTTAACATGAGTCTTCAATATTCCCATGTAAGAAGTTTTAGGTTGTAGTTATTATAGGACTATTTCTCTCTATACCACTAGTATTTCATATACCTTTGACTATTGGATGTTCTAATAGGTACTTTAGTATTGCCAGCCTAATCTCGGGAGTTGATAGGCTTGAAGTCATAAACAGCGCAATGCTTGAAGCACAGCGAAGAGCTGCTGGCAAACGCAGTAAAGTGCTGTTTGAATGAATGCTTACGAGCCTGCAGCTGCCTACCACCGCTCAGTCAGACTGCTCTATCAAATCATAGACTTAATTATAATAACACACAGAAATACGAGCCTTTGGTCATTAATATGGTCAAATCCGGAAACTATCATTTAGAAAACAAAACGTTTATTCTTTTGTGTATTGTTTTGACAAGCAAAGACCCAAACGGCGTTCTGTAGAAATTAGAGGTCGACTGATTATGATTTTTCAGCGCCGATACCGATTATTGGAGGGCAAAAACCGATGCCGATTTAATTTTAAAAAATCCTATATATATATATATATATATATATATATATATATACTGCTCAAAAAAATAAAGGGAACACTTAAACAACACAATGTAACTCCAAGTCAATCACACTTCTGTGAAATCAAACTGTCCACTTAGGAAGCAACACTGATTGACAATAAATTTCACATGCTGTTGTGCAAATGGAATAGACAACAGGTGGAAATTATAGGCAATTAGCAAGACACCCCCAAAAAAGGAGTGATTCTGCAGGTGGTGACCACAGACCACTTCTCAGTTCCTATGCTTCCTGGCTGATGTTTTGGTCACTTTTGAATGCTGGCGGTGCTCTCACTCTAGTGGTAGCATGAGACGGAGTCTACAACCCACACAAGTGGCTCAGGTAGTGCAGCTCATCCAGGATGGCACATTAATGCGAGCTGTGGCAAGAAGGTTTGCTGTGTCTGTCAGCGTAGTGTCCAGAGCATGGAGGCGCTACCAGGAGACAGGCCAGTACATCAGGAGACGTGGAGGAGGCCGTAGGAGGGCAACAACCCAGCAGCAGGACCGCTACCTCCGCCTTTGTGCAAGGAGGTGCACTGCCAGAGCCCTTCAAAATGACCTCCAGCAGGCCACAAATGTGCATGTGTCAGCATATGGTCTCACAAGGGGTCTGAGGATCTCATCTCGGTACCTAATGGCAGTCAGGCTACCTCTGGCGAGCACATGGAGGGCTGTGCGGCCCCACAAAGAAATGCCACCCCACACCATGACTGACCCATCGCCAAACCGGTCATGCTGGAGGATGTTGCAGGCAGCAGAACGTTCTCCACGCCGTCTCCAGACTCTGTCACATGTGCTCATGTGCTCAGTGTGAACCTGCTTTCATCTGTGAAGAGCACAGGGCGCCAGTGGCGAATTTGCCAATCTTGGTGTTCTCTGGCAAATGCCAAACATCCTGCACGGTGTTGGGCTGTAAGCACAACCCCCACCTGTGGACGTCGGGCCCTCATACCACCCTCATGGAGTCTGTTTCTGACCGTTTGAGCAGACACATGCACATTTGTGGCCTGCTGGAGGTCATTTTGCAGGGCGCTGGCAGTGCACCTCCTTGCACAAAGGCAGAGGTAGCGGTCCTGCTGCTGGGTTGTTGCCCTCCTACGGCCTCCTCCACGTCTCCTGATGTACTGGCCTGTCTCCTGGTAGCGCCTCCATGCTCTGGACACTACGCTGACAGACACAGCAAACCTTCTTGCCACAGCTCGCATTAATGTGCCATCCTGGATGAGCTGCACTACCTGAGCCACTTGTGTGGGTTGTAGACTCCGTCTCATGCTACCACTAGAGTGAGAGCACCGCCAGCATTCAAAAGTGACCAAAACATCAGCCAGGAAGCATAGGAACTGAGAAGTGGTCTGTGGTCACCACCTGCAGAATCACTCCTTTTTTGGGGGTGTCTTGCTAATTGCCTATAATTTCCACCTGTTGTCTATTCCATTTGCACAACAGCATGTGAAATTTATTGTCAATCAGTGTTGCTTCCTAAGTGGACAGTTTGATTTCACAGAAGTGTGATTGACTTGGAGTTACATTGTGTTGTTTAAGTGTTCCCTTTATTTTTTTGAGCAGTGTATATATCATACACACACATTTTTGTAATAATGACAATTGCAACAATACTGAATGAACGATGAACACTTTTATTTTAACTTAATTTGTCACTTCAGAGCTGTGTGTGTATTTATACACACACACACACACACAGCTCTGAAGTGACAATGATACTGAAGAGTCTGCTTAGGAGACAAATACTCTCAACTGTTTGAATAAAAATAGAGTACGTTACCTGTGATGAATGTTGAAAAGAAAAACTGTCATTTCTATATGCAGGAAATCCTATTTTAATAATGGGCATGGTAAGAATTGACAACCAAAGTGCGAGTCATAATTCCCATGACACCTTCTAGCAAAATCTGAAAAGCGGTTCCTTCATTTATTCCATAGGATATTTTTAGATTCACTTAAAATAAGGTCTGTGTTTCGTGTAGGCTTACACCACCTTGCCAATTTTATAACTGTGTAGATATCCATAGGACAATTTAACTCTGATCAACATTGGCTAAATATAAGCGAAGATCATTTTTTTTGTAGAGTGATTTATGAAAATATGTTGACAAACGTTACCTTATCCTAGTGAGATTTACACGGGTATCAAAACGCCGAGGCGGTTTAAGCCTGCACGAAACACAGAACTTATTTGAAGTAGATCAAGACATTCTCTATGGAAGACATGAACGGTAAAATAACGAAGGAACCCCTTTCAAGTTCAGCCGCAAGTTATTACAGGAATTATAACGCGTCGACTATTTCTCTCTAAACCATATACCTTTGACTAATCCGGAAACTATCACCTCGAAAACAAAACGTTTATTCCGTTCCGTATTTTATCTAACGGGTGGCATCCATAAGCCTAAATATTGCTGTTACATTGCACAACCTTCAATGTTATGTCATAATTACGTAAAATTCTGGCAGATTAGTTCGCAACGAGCCAGGCTGCCCAAACTGTTGCATATACCCTGACTCTTCGTGCAATGAACGCAAGAGAAGTGACACAATTTCCCTAGTTTAATATTGCCTGCTAACATGAATTTCACATATTGTATTGATTTTAAGGCATTGATATTTATGGTTAGATACATTCGTGCAACGATTGTGCTTTTTTCGCAAATGCGCTTTTGTTAATTCATCCCCAGTTTGACGAAGTTGGCTGTCTTTGTTAGGAAGAAATAGTCTTCACACAGTTCGCAATGAGCCAGGCGGCCCAAACTGCTGCATATACCCTGACTCTGTTGCACAGAACGCAAGAGAACGCATCATTGTGATTCAATGATAAATTAACAGGCACCGCATCGATTTTATGCAACGCAGGACGAGCTAGATAAACTAGTAATATCATCAACCATGTGTAGTTAACTAGTGATTATGTTAAGATGGATTGTTTTTTATAAGATATGTTTAATGCTAGCTAGCACCTTACCTTGGCTTCTTGCTGCACTCGCATAACAGGTAGTCAGCCTGCCACGCAGTCTCCTCGGAGTGCAATGTAATCGGCCATGATCGGTGTCCAAAAATGCCGATTACCGATTGTTATGAGAACTTGAAATCGGCCCTAATTAAATCGGCCATTCCGATTTAATCGGTCGACCTCTACTAATTGGTAGCAGGAACAACCTCCTGAAATCACTTAACATACTGCTAACAATGTGCAGTCGGAGACTGGCGTAGGCTATCCACAGGAAAGTATTATTAAACGGACTTATGGGGGACTTTTTGAAGATAGCGCCTTTCCATGAAACGTATTGTATTATACCTTAGTCTCCGACTGTAGATAGCTTAGAATACTGCTAGCAATATCAAGATGTTCCTGCTAACCCTATGCTACAGTGCAAAAGGTTTAGGCCTACCTGGCTTTAGCGTTTAAGGCAAAATACATTTAAAAAAGTGCAAATTCCGTCAGCTCCAGGAGAGCTAAATCAAGAGCACCTAGTGGAAATCTGTACATATAAAACTCATTTTATTCTGCAACATGTTTTTCTCAAGTATGTCTGGAAGTGACTCCTTCTCATGGCCTTATTGTCTAAAGCTGTGTTGTAATACTCAACACTAACCGTACTATTTGTGATGTAAATTGAGTATATAGTATGGATATAGTTAGTATGCCAAAGTTCACGAATGTCGTACTAAATTTGCCAATATACAAAGTATACAACCAGTGGACACTTTCTGTTCTTTTAGGGTCCATAATGCAATTCTTTTAAAAAATGGGCGTGGCTTCACAACATTTTCAGATTTGAAGAAAATGGCGGAAAATATGCAGACAAAGTCCGAGAGCGGATACAAATTCATTGCTTTAACTAATTATAACTAAAGTTAAGAAAATGTTGAGCAATGTAATAAAGTAATGCCTTTTGAAATAAGTTGTATTGGCTGACAATTTGTTACATTAGAGCAGTATGTAACGTTAGTTGGCTACTAATACATCGAACTTGCCAGGCAGTATATTAACTAACTATAACTACCCAATGTTTATTGACTTGATCATTCTTAGCTAAGTGGTATAGTCGTTGTGCGTTCAATGGACATTGTTAATTCTGGCTATCTACTCTGATTTCAGAGCACTCTCGTCGGAACGGGTGTTGAGCGTTCGTAAATGCATCAGTTATTCTGTGCTTTGGCACACTCGGTGCGTTCCTAAATTCACTCTGGCTATCTACTCCGATTTCAGAGCACACTCGTCTGAGTTTGCCTAAGCGCAGAATAACTGATGAATTTACTGAACGCTTAACACCCGTTGAATATGGCCGGTGTCAGTAAACTTCGGCAAAAAAGTGTAATTAAAATGTTGCCAACAGCACAGTTAGTCACCAACGCTCTGGATAACATAAACAGCCTAACCAGCTCTACTAGGGTGAGTAAAATGGTCAGAGTGAGGTGTTCTCAAATTTTTTTTGTCTGGAAGTAGCTAGCCAACGTTAGCCAGTTAGCTTGGGTGCTTGACTCCCGTTGAATGCTCGGTTCAACCCTACACCTCAGCCAGAGCATCCATTGTGCGCTCTCAACGCTCTGAATTTACAAATGAACAATCTGACAACACTCTGGATTTACGAACGCCCAGAGCGTACTCTGGCACTCCAGATTGAATGAATTTACGAACACACCCGGAATTGTAAAATGTCTAGTAAGTCATTTGTTATGCTAACAAGCTAGCCAGAGGTTGCATAGCAACAACATCAACTTCCGGTAGACAGGTGAAGCGCTAGTACGCTCAACTGAAACGATGCCGTTTGTTTATAGTATACTAAAATTAACTAATAGTATACATTGTTAGTATGGGTATTCAAACACAGCTTTATTTTTTTCTCTCTTTTTGCACAGGCACTAAGTTAGCTGTGGATGCTTTTCAGTATGGGCTGGTTGAGGGCATCACCACTTACTTCCTCACACACTTCCATTCAGACCACTATGGAGGCCTGAAGAAGAGCTCTACATTCCATATCTACTGTAACAGCGTAAGGGCACTTCCCAACTAAAACAGATGGAACATGTGGGGCAATGCATGCATGCTGTCAATCAATTTTATTTTTTAAAATCATTTTGATTGCGTCAGGAATCCCAATAGAGAGTTGGGGCCAAGCAGAGACGGCAAGGGTGGCTTGTCTCTCCAGTACCTTGCCGTTCACCTTCCCATCCCTGGGCCAGACTCAATCATAAGACTGACTGAAGAGATAAGTCTTCAGTCTTAACTTAACCACTCTCAAATTCATAGACAGAGCTATAGATGCAAGGACTGACCATCCATGATACCAAAATTATAGTTTTAACCATGTTTGGAGGCTATATAGTATTTGTTTACATTTACTTTGTTTACAAACATTGGAGTAAAACAAGCTTATATTATAGGTTCTGATGGGGTACAACAGTTGAACTAAGCTCATGAGACATTTAGAAGTTATATTCGTCAAGAATCAATGGGTATATATCATAAATGTATAAGTTCAAAAATGGATGTAGGAACTGCAGATTGCCCCTTTAAAGGGGTTTTTGACCTCATTAAGTAAAACTTGATTTGGGTCTTGGGCAGTGGTGGAAGAAGTACCCAAATGTCCTACTTCAGTAAAAGTAAAGATACTTTCATAGAAAGTGACCCAAGTAAAAGTGAAAGTCACCCAGAACAATACTACTTGAGTAAAAGTCTAAAAGTATTTGGGTTTTAAATATTCTTAAGTATAAAATGTAAATGTAATTGCTAAAATATACTTAAGTATCAAAAGTAAAATTATAAATCATATCAAATTCCTTATATTAAGCAAACCAGATGGCACCATTTTTATTATTTTTTTATTATTGACTCAAGACATTTCAGCTTCCATTTGGAAAAACATAATTCCACTTTGACAATATGAGGTATTGTGTGTAGGCCGGTGACAAAACAATCCCAATTTAATTTATTTAAAATTCTGGCTGTAACACAACAACATGTGGAAGAAGTCGAGGGGTATGAATACTTTCTGAAGGCACTGTATATGTGGTCCGGCACTGCAGCCCATTTATTGACCGCTCACAGCTGTGCGTCTCCCCAGATCACAGGTAACCTGGTGAAGAGTAAGCTGAGGGTGGCTGAGCAGTACGTCCACATCCTGCCCATGAACACCCAGGTCACTGTGGATGGGTTCAAGGTCACACTGCTTGACGCCAACCAGTGAGTATGAAGAAATCAAAAGGCTTTAAATAGACTGAATTATTGACCCATCTTGCCTCTTCTTCCCTATATTAGTATGAAAAATGTCATATGGTGAGAATTCCACTCAGGCTATCGGAGCGTGCGGTGAAACAATTACCATACAGAACCTATCCATTCCTTTCACATCTACTGGTCTTCTTAGGGGGTCGGATTCTATTTGGCATTCAGAAACGGTCTTCAGTTGTGATATGTTACCTGGTCCTCTCCTCTCTGCCAACAGCTGTCCAGGAGCTGCCATGCTGCTGCTGTTCCTGCCCGATGGCCAGACTGTGCTTCACACGGGAGACTTTAGAGCTGACCCTTCTATGGAGGCCTACCACGAGCTGCTGAGCTGCCGAGTCCAGACACTCTACCTAGACACCACGTTAGTTTTTTAAGCTAGGGTTAGGCTAAGGGTAGAGCCATGGTGTGGACATGAAACTATGTGTAGGGTTTGAGTTAGGGTTGAGCCAGGCTGTTGACATAAAGCCACTGTTAGGGTTATGGCTAGGGTCAGGCTTGAGTCGGGGTGTGGTCATGAAGATAGGGTTAGGGTTGAGCTGGGCTGTGAACATGAAGCTAGGGTTACGGCTCAATTTAACCACTGCTGTTAAACACCTCTCTCAAACCATTTCTCCTCTTTCACGCTCTAGCTACTGCAGTCCTGAATACACCTTCCCCACGCAGCAGGAGGTCATAAACCTTGCGGCCAACACAGCCTTCATGTGTGTGACCCTCAACCCTCGCACTTTGGTGGTGTGTGGCTCCTATTCAGTGGGCAAAGAGAAAGTATTCTTGGGTGAGTGCTGATTTTGAGTGTTTGATCACCTTAAATTAACTTTATTGAGCTACACCAGTGGTCACCAACCTTTTCTGAGTCAAGATTACTTTCGCAGTCAAAAAGGAAGCCGGTATCTACCGCTAAGATTTTTTTATTTTACATGAACCTAATAAAAACCATTCTGTTGGAATTAGGTTTGTGCAGTAGGCCTATTTATCACAGCATATTGGCTATAGGCCTGCCAATATTGTTCTTCTCAGACAATATTATATTTCAAAAGTCAAGCTTTTGTTAACAAAACACATGAGTTGGTGTAGCACTTGCGAGGCACAGCTGAGCATAAATTGCAAATAATTATCTTTTTTACTTTACTGGACTTATGGTAGAGATGCATCTGATGGTCATGGTGCTTTAAAGACAACTGGGAACTCGAGAAAAAAAACGAGGTCAAATCATGATGTCAGTGATCTTCAGGTTGGAAAGTTGGAGCTCTAGAAAGATGCCCCCCCCCCAGGAGTTCCCAGTTATC